>NC_061111.1:660163-667559 GCF_002878395.1 Capsicum annuum
AATACAAAAATCAAAATCAAACAAATAATACAATAATTTTTTTAATAAAATCGTACCGATAAAAATGCTATTGATTTATACATTATCATATATATTTATCGGTATGATTTTGTACACTTCTAAATTAAATTGTGATTTTTTACTCCATTAATTATAATATGAAACGAATTTGTGCATGCGAGTCTACTCAATATCCTAAACAAAACACTAATCGAAAACTACGATGAATCACTAACCGAAAAAATTAATTTCATATTTTTAATACACCAAGAAAATATAATTCTTGTATATATTAGCATATTTGATCAACGAAAATTCAACATTTCACTATTTGGGAGTAGAAGAAAACTCAAAAAAATAATTTTTTTTAGAGAGAAATCAGATAATTCAGGATAGAACTGATTATTTTTTGACATAGAATAAATATAAGAAAATTGTTAAGTTAATGATCTAATTGATACTTCTTTTTTTTTTAATTTTATGTAAAATGTAAAAATTTATTACATAGAGCAAAAATAAATTATTTTAATTAGGTATAAAATCTAAATAAATTTAACTATATAAAATTATAATTATTAAAAGTACAAGTTTGAAAAAATTAAGGGTGGGGATCGGCATAAGACCATGGAAAAGTGGACAATATGAAAGTGTGGGGGACCACATCAACTATTTGAAAAAGGTAAACACGTAACATTTTATTACGTTTAAGAAATTTTTTTCTGAAAAGTGATTTAATAGATTTGACAATTCACTGCACGTTTTTCTCTCGATCATCGTGTAAAACGTAAGAAATTCTTACGTTTTTCTAAAAGTCAACCCCGTTAGTTAATCGTTAAGAAAAAAGTGAAAAACATAATAAATTATTACGTTTAGCCTATTTTGGTAACTTTTTAAATAGGTGGGCTATTTTGGTCACTTTTTTACTTCCGTGACTCATTTTGGTTCCGAGTTCGCTTTTTCAGCTTTAGGCCTACAAGGTAATGATCTTGCATCTAATTTTTGGCTTGTTGATTCTAGAGCTTCCAATCATATGACCAACTCATCTAGTATGCTAAAAAATGTTCGGAAGTATCATGGTCCATCACAAACTCAAGTTACCAATGGTAGTAATTTACCCATTACCAAGGTTGGGGATATTACTAAAACTTTCAACAATGTTTTTGTGTCACCAAAGCTCTCCACTAGTCCTATTTCAGTTGGACAATTGGTAGATAACAATTGTGATGTGAATTTTTCTCGTAATGGTTGTCTTGTACAGGATCAGGTGTCGAGGACGATAATTACGAAGGGGCCTAAAGTTGGACGACTGTTTCCTATACACTTTTTCATTCCTCGTGTTCTATCATTTGCTTGTACTTCTACACCTAGTAAGACTGAGGTATGGCATAAGCGCTTAGGACATCCAAATTCTATTGTGTTATCTCATTTATCGAATTCGGGTTTATTAGGGAACAACAACAACAACAACAAACCCAGTGTATTCCCACTTAGTGGGGTCTGGGGGGGGGTAAGATGTACGCAGTCCATACCTCTACCTCTGATGAAGTAGAAAGGCTGTTTAGGGAACAAAAATCAATTTTCCACTGCTTCCTTTGATCGTTCTACTTGTAAATTAGGCAAGAGTAAAATTCTTTCTTTTCCTAATTTTGGTAGTCGTGCTATAAAGTGTTTTGATGTCATTCATAGTGATGTTTGGGGTATTTCACCAATTGCTTCTCATGCTCATTTCAAGTACTTTGTGATATTTATAGATGATTATCGTTGATTTACGTGGGTATATTTTCTTCGTTCCAAATTTGAGGTATTTTTCATATTCAAGACATTTTTGGCCTATATTGAGACTCAATTTTCTACTAGCATCAAATTATTAAGATCTGATTCTGGTGGAGAATATGTCTTATGAGTTCAAAAATTTTTGCTTGAAAAAAGAATTGTCTCAAAATGCTCCTGTCCATATACACCACAACAAAATGGGGTTGCTGAACGTAAAAATCGTCATCGTTTAGATGTCACTCTTACTTTATTGATTGAGTCCTCTGTTCCATCTAAGTATTGGGTGGAAGCTTTGTCCACTGTTGTTTACTTAATTAATAGACTACCATCTAAAGTCTTAAATCTTGAATCTCCATATTTCGTCTTTATCACAAAAATCCAAGCTATGATAATTTTCATACATTTGGTTGTATTTGTTTTGTGCATTTTCCTCCTTCTCAGCGTAATAAACTTTCTGTTCAGTCTACTAAATGTGTTTTTATGGGTTATAGCACTTCGCAAAAAGGTTTTCTTTGTTATGATCCATGTTCTAATAAATTTCATGTTTCTAGAAATGTTGTTTTCTTTGAGAATCACTATTTTTTTCCTATTCATGTTGAGTCATCTCCTGCTTCTCTTCTTCTTCCTACTTTTGAGGATTTGTCATCTTCTTCTAAGAGGTTCAAACACAAACGTCGGCGGCCAACTTTACCCCCTCCTGATATTGATTCGCCACCTGAAACTGCTCCACAACTAGAATCTGCGAATTCTTCAAGGCCTGCTCCTCTTGAGCCCACTCGTCAATCTACGAGAGTATCTCGTACTCCTAATAGGTATGGCTTTTCATCTACTTTATCCACCATTTCTGTTCCAACTTGTTACTTACAAGATTTCAAGCATGAATGTTGGCAGAAGGCAATGGAGGAAGAACTTTTGGCTCTTAAAGAAAATGACACATGGGATATTGTTTCATGCCCTTCAAATGTCCATCCAACTGGATGTAAATGGGTTTATTCAATTAAACTTCATTCTAATGGAACTCTTGATCGGTACAAAGCTCGATTGGTTGTTCTTGGTAACAAGCAGGAGTATGGTGTGAAGTGTGAACTATGAAGAAACTTTTGCACCGGTAGCAAAAATGACGACGGTGCGAACTATTATTGCCATTGCTGCTTCACAAAACTGGACTCTTCATCAAATGGATGTCAAAAATGTTTTCTTCATGGTGATCTCAAAGAGGATATTTACATGAAACCTCCACCAGTTTTGTTCTCATTGCCTACATCAGATGTATGCAAGTTGAAGCGGTCTTTGTATGGATTAAAACAAGCTCCCAGAGCTTGGTTTGACAAATTTCGGTCTACTTTGCTACAATTCTCTTTTGAGCAGAGCAAATATGACTCATCTTTGTTTCTTCGGAAAACATCCACAGGTTGTGTTTTTCTTTTGGTATATGTAGATGACATTATTATTACAGGAACTGATTCTTCATTAATCACTAGCCTGCAACAACAACTTAGGGATTCTTTTCATATGAAAGATCTTGGTACTCTTACATATTTCTTGGGTTTGGAAGTTCATCGTGATTCATCCGGTGTGTTTCTAAATCAATGCAAATATACCCAAGATTTGATTTCTTTGGCAGGTCTTCAGGATTCCTCCTCTGTAGATACTCCATTAGAATTGAATGTAAAGTATCGCCGGGAGGAAGGCGATCTTTTTCCTGATCCAACTATATTTCGGCAATTAGTTGGGTGCTTAAATTACCTTAATATTACCAGGCCTGATATCTCTTTTGCAGTTCAACAAGTTAGTAAGTTCATGCAAGCTCCCCATCATCTTCATTTGGTGGCTGTCCGTCGCATCATTCGATATCTCCTAGGAACATCTACTCGTGGATTATTCCTTCCTAGTGTTTCGCTTCTTCGTCTTAATGCTTTTAGTGATTCTAATTGGGCAGAATGTTCTGACACTCGTTGTTCGGTAACTGGTTGGTGCATGTTTTTTGAAGAGTCTATCTTGGAAGAGTAAGAAGCAAGACCGTGTGTCAAAATCTTCAACAGAGGTTGAATATCGAGCAATGTCTACTGCTTGCTCCGAGATTGTGTGGCTCTGTGGATTACTTGCTGAGATTGGATTTCCTCAATCTAATCCTACTCCTCTCCATGCTGACAATACAAATGCTATTCAAATTGCTACTAATCCGGTTTATCATGAGCGGACCAAACACATCGAAGTAGACTTTCATTATATACGAGAAGTTGTAGATAAAGGTGTTATCACTCTTCCGCACGTGTCCAGTGATCTTCAAATAGCTGATGCATTTACAAAATCAATGGCATGACGATGACATCAGTTTCTAGTTGACAAATTTGATGCTTCTTGATCTACCAACATCAATTTGAGGAAAGATGTTAGCATGATGTAACTATTGTATATATTAATTTATCTATATATTGTTGTATATTAGTGTAATTACATAGATTTGATTTAGTAATTAAAGAGAATAATAGTGGCTATAGAAGAGCAGATTTGGTGAGACAGAATAACGGATTTTGAGGGATAGAAAAGTTGACCTTTAGGGAAAAAAGGACGGATCTTTAGGGAGGTAATCTTTGATACTTTCTATTTAATGGAAAGACTCTCAATATTGAAAGACATTCAGCAGAAAATTGGCAGATAACACACTGCTAGCTAATACAGGAAACAAGACAACCATAAGATAAAACTATAAACTATTTATTCGAAATCATAGACATCACCGAAACACCACAAACAAGAAATTCCAGACGCAGACAAAACACTCTTCCCTACCGTTAGGTATGAACTCCTACCCACTAAGCCTCTACCTTAATCCGCATCATCCGCACCTTCATATCAAGGGTCATATGCCCCAACCAACATAACACATGCCTCTTACACCTCTGTACTCAGTGGCGAAGTCAGGTTTTTCATTGAGGGGGTTTAGAAGTAAATATATGAACTAGTCGAAGGGGGTTCAACATTTACTATATATACATAAAAATATTTTTGACCATATAAAAATAGTATAATTTTCGAAAGAAACGGGTTCGGATGAACTCCTGAATTGTATGTGGCTCCGCCACTATCTGTACTGGAGCATCTGAGCAACTCCTCAACACATGCCCCAACCAACATAACCTCACTTCTCGCATCTTATCCTCCACCGAAGCCACTCCCACCTTCTCCCGAATAATCTCATAGGATACTTATTTCTACATTGCAATAAAATTAGGAAGCAAAATCACAATTCACAAACATCATCTTTTTTACACACACACGCACATTTATATACTCCCTCCATTTCATCAATCATCTACAAAGCGGTGTTATATTAGTTGATGAAAGAAAAGTTAATTGGAGAGTTACGCATCTAGTACCCTGAATTATGACCAAATTTGCTACGACATACTCCAACTTCATGTGATACTATTTCTCTGAACTAAATTTTAGAGAATTTTTGCCAAACCTTTTAAGCTGAGGTGACGCCTTCTGTCAACCTTTTTAGCCGAAGAGACACCTTTGATGTGACCCCTTTTACTTAATAAACAAAAATAAGCAAAAATTGAGTCTGAGGTAATAGACCCCTGCGAAGTTGGATTGGAGTTTGCCGTAGCAACTTTGACCATTGTTTGAGGGTAATGGATGCTTTTCTCAAGACAAATCGAAATTTTGCTGATAATGCCGGTAATAAATGAATACTGTAGTACCTGATAGAAATTCCGGAAATGAGAAGGAAAAGAGAGGAGTATTTTGTTGAAATGGGGATGAACAAAGGAATGCAGGAAGTTGAGGCATTTGTGGCGAAGATGATGAAGGAAGGCATTTGAAGATGCCAACTGTAACTCTACATTTGATTTTGCTTTATGAATAAATGACGACGGAGTTGGAGTTGAGAACAAGGGTAGTGAAATTATACAGTTTGATACAACACTTTTTTGCTTCTCTTCTAATGATAAAGATGAAGATTGAGCAACCATTTTTCAAGTCCCTCTCCTCCCTCTTTCACTGGGTAGGCAGCTAGCTATAGTGATGAAGATAAGATTTTTATTTGACTCTTCTAGATTTTTATTTTATTTATTTATTTATTTGTTTTCTTATTATTATTTTTCAATTATTCCTCACTTTCTATATGGTTTTTAGGTTTTGACCCTAGGGGGATTTCAAACTCTTAGGCCAAAATCAATAATTCAAATCTAAATATATATATATATGAGATAATACATAAATATGATCCTAAATTTGATATCAAATTATAATTTTGATCTTAAATTTTGACAGTGCACAAATATGACTTTTAACTATTCAACGCTGCACAAATATGACCTCCGATCCTACGTGACAAAACGCGTGTTCAACACGCAAAACTAGGCGTGTCCCTTAAAATCTAAGGGTATAATACATAAATATGACCTTAAACGTTGACGGTGCACAAACATGACCTTTAACTATTCAAAACTGCACAAATATGATCTTTAAATGACTTTTCACTATTATTTTCGGCTCAAAGATGAAAATGACATCTAATTTCTTTTGTCATTGCGGAAAAAAGCAATATTGAAGATTTATAAATTAGATGGGTCAGCCTCATACGAAAAATCATGCGGGTATGTATGTATATATATATATATATTATAACGCAGAGGGCGAATTTAAGTTATATAATATATCTAAATATAATTTATTTAAATATTAAATTAAAGATGAAACTATACTAATTATAAAAATAATTATAGTTTTAATAAAACGTTATTAAGGATAGTAATAGTAGTATATTAAATTAACGTTATTACAGTGTTATTAAATTAACGTTATTAAAACATTATTAAATTAATGCAGGGGCGGACCTACGTGGTTTCCATGGGGTTCACCCGAACCCCCTCGGTAAAAAAGTTACATTATATATAAGGTAGAAAATCTATATTTATGTACGTATATTAATGTTGAACCACATGAAATAAGACACTTAGATAACTCAGTGGTGTTATTTGCTATTCTTGGGCGCTTCCTTCAGCCTACTGCGCGGGTTCAATTTTTTAATTAAAAAAAAACTAGGTGTTGGTGCTATAGAAATAATAATAATAATAATAACAATAATAATAATAATAATAATAATAATAATAAAATGATGTCTTTTTAACACAAAAAGCAAAACTTTGACAGTGCACAAATATGACCTTTAACTATTCAAAACTGTACAAATATGACCTCCCTCCAAGTCAGCCCTTTTAACGATGTGGCACCTTGTGATTGGATTACCTTTCCACGTAGGCGCGAGTGAAACTCACGCATGGGGTTGCAAAATCGAAGGTAATATTTATTCAGGTTTTGAATAGTTAAAGGTCATATTTGTGCACTATCAAAATTTAAGGTCAAAGTTATAATTTGTTGTCAAGTTTAAGGTCATATTTATGTATTAACTCTACTAGTTACTAATGGCCCGTGCAAGACATGGGCCCAACAAATACTTTTTAAAAATTTATTTTAATTATTGTGATTTATAGTATTTTTTAAAAATATATAATATATTATTTTCTTAGATATTTTAAGTTATTAACTATTGTAATGTATAATATGTTTTATGTAATTTTCAAATAATATATATCGCTCTCGTTGTCCAAAA
>NC_061111.1:670559-760829 GCF_002878395.1 Capsicum annuum
TAAATAAATTATCTCGAAATTACTAATTGGATCACCGTGTTCTTCGTGTAGGATCATTTCCCAAAGGTCGAGTTTGTATTGACACTGTAGGAAGAAAGGTTGATATTTTTCTAAGAGGCTCACCCAATAAAAACTTATCACGTGTTTGAATCAAAATTCCGAGGTGATCATCGTTGCACAACTCAGCAGCAACATTGCTTCCAGGGCTTATACCTATCCTACCCTCAAGGACAGATAAAAAAAATATACAATTCAAGATAATTAATCCCGAGATAAGTAATCACATGCATTTTATCCCAACCAAATATGAAATAAACTCATCTTTTAAATTAATCTCGAAATTAATTATCCTTATCTCTCCTACCAAATGCCCCCTTTAGTGTGTTATGTGTAACAAATATAGCCATAGTTTTCACACAAAAAATAGGAACAATACATAAATATGTCCTTTTTAACTCAGCCTCAGATTATATTTGTGAACTTTAATTTTTAGTGTACACAAGTTAAAATTTAAACTTGTATAAAATTAAATAAGTAGACACATACGTCATATGTGACATTTATATGGTGTCCTATGTATATTATACCGCATAAAACGTGCGTATCTACTTGTTTAACTTTATAAATTAAAGTGTTTATTTGTGCACACTCAAAATTAGATATATTAGATGTGATTTGAAGATAAGTTAAGTAGCATATTTATGTATTACAACAATAACCACATACCCTATATAATTTCATAAAATGGGGTCTCGAATGGGTAAAATGTACGCAGTCAATATCACTACCTCACAGACATGTTTGTGCATTATGTATACCTAAAAACTAACTTTCATACCTCAATTATCCATGTTTCATTTATTTATGTGAACTATTACTTCATATAAAAATATCTTGACGCTAAATTGACCTACACGCGCCTATTATCAAATAAAAATAACATTTGAATTATTCAATATCATCGTATATTTTACTACAAATAGATTGATAGTTTGATAGGTAATGAAACATTTTTGGAAAACGAAAGGCGCCAAACAGGACCCATAAGATATTCCTTTTCTTAAGCGGCACTGTTCCCTAAACATACAATATACTATTCACCAATCTTTTTTCCAACTACTAATTATTCCTTAATCCTAACCTAATCTAACTTCGCCGGCACAGATTAATGCTACCGTCGCTGCCGCCGTTCACTTTCTCCGGCAATGAAATCTCTCACTTCAACTTCAGCTCGACTTCTTTCTGCTTCTCCTTCCTTACGATCTTCTCTCTTGCCAACTCTCCATCGAGTTCGACTCCGCAACAAGCTTAATCTGGTAATTAACTTAACTAACTTTTACTTACATGTCAACTTAAAACTCGTATTAGAATGAAAATGAGTTCTATAGAGCTGAAATCGGATAGCCATGGAGTAACCAAGAGGTCATAAGTTCAAGTTATGGAAACAACACCTTGCAGAAATGTTAGGTGAGGCTGCCTATAACAGATTCTGAGTCCGGCTGCGCATAGCATGAGCTTTAGTGCACGGAGCTGTTATTATTATTATCTTTTAACTGTGGACTTCAACTAAGTTGAGATTAACGTGTATTGTAATGAAATGAGCTCAATAGAGCTGAAATACGGGAGACTTAGTAATGGGTAAAATTGTTTCCACTTGACCATTGACCAGGAGGTTATGGGTTCAAGCTGTGATTACATTACCTTGCAGAAATGTAAGGTGATGCTGCATATAATATACCCTTGAGGTCCGGCCATGCATAACACATTAGCACTCGCTTAGTGCACCGAGCTGTTATTTTTTCTTTTTAAATTTATTTAATATAGTGGACTTCAACTAAGTTGGGATGAAGGTGAAGTATATTGTGAATTTCAGCTCCTTGCAGGAATGTAAAGTGAGGCTGCATACAATAGACCCTTGAGGTCCAGCTGCGCATAGCAGTAGCTTTGGTGCACGAAACTACTTTTTTTAATAGTGGAGTTGAACTAAGTTGGGACTAAGGCGAGGTATATTGTGAACTTTAGCTCCTTGCAGGAATGTACAGTGATGCTGCGGATAATAGACCCTTAAGGTCCAGCTGTGCATAGCAGGAGCTTTAACGCACAGAACTGTTTTTTTTTTTTCACAGTGGAGTTGAACTAAGCTGGGATTAAGGCGAAATATATTGTGAATCTCAGGTTGATTGTGGAGTTTGTTAACGTAATAATGATGTGATTGTTATTGATTTTGTAGAGAAGATTGAGGAATGGAATTTGCAGGGCGGAGTTTGCAAATGATGTACCTTATGCGGCTGCTATTGGTGCTTGCATTTTCAGCTCATGGGTATTCCCGACTATTTACAGTAAGGATGATGATGGTGAATCCGTGATTGATTCTGCTGATGCGAGGTTTGCAGTCATGGGAATTATCAGTATCATTCCGTATTTTAATTGGATGGTGAGATTTTTCTCGTTGCATATTCATCATTATTTGTTTTACATTTGAATTCAGGGTTTAGGGCTGAGGAAGATGAAGGGTTGTGGTAGTTTGAAACCATTTAGCTGATTCATATAGCTGAGCCTGATTAACTTAGTTTAGTGACAGAGCTAGGATTTTCTGTACGGGGTTCAAACTATGAAAAGTAAACTCACAAAGAGGCCAAAGGGGGGTGGGGGCGGGAGTTCAGCATATACTTTGTACAAGATAAAACAACTTTTAACTATACATAAATGGTGTGATTTTCTGTTGAAGGGGGTCTGGATAACCCCCTTGACCCTACTTGGCTCTGCCGCTGCTCGGGATTAAGGTGTGATTGATTGATTGATTTCCTGGTTTACTTTGTAGAGTTGGGTTTTCGCGTGGTTGGATACTGGGAAAGTACGTTATGCTATTTATGCTCTTGTGTATTTGGCTCCATATTTAAGGTACGATGCTCTCAAAACATGAGTTTTCTAGGTGATGTTGTAATATAATGTCTTGTCACCAGCCTGAATGTGTTACCAAGATATCAATTAAGTTGAATAACATCTTGCTCAACTAATTAGCAAAAGACAATTTATTTGAACAAATTTGAAATTTACTTATTATCAAAACCTTTTAGTCCTCTGGTTTCAGATTACTATTTTGAAAGAGCTATTCTCATATATCTGGGATGTTTCTGTTACTCCAATTAGTGTAGTTGTAATTTTCTTGTGAACTTTCTGCTTCTTCGTCATCAGTTATATGAAGTTGAATCTTCTAGACTATGAATGGAATTTAACTTGCCTGATAAAAAATTTACGATTTTTAGAATATCTGGAAGTTCTCCAATTGCTTGAAGATTAGTTTCGACTTATTGTTAAACCTGTTTCTCATAGAGCTTGACTCAAGATACGAAGAAAGGATTATATAATCCTTCAACAAATGATTAAGTTTTCATGATGATTTCCTGCCAACTACATATTAAAAAATGCCTTTCCATCTGATAACTGATGTGTCTAGCAAGCTAAACAACACTGCCTGAATACAAGCTCTGCACGGACCTGAAGATTTTCTATACGTATACATGATTTTCAGACTGAACTATAAATCCAAGTGAACTGTTATAGTACTCTTGACTTTGATAAGCTAGATTAAATGCATTTGTTTGCTGGTATGAATCCAACGCATGTGTCCTCGAAAAAAGAAGAAGAAGAGATTCCGCTGCCTGTGTAAGTATCCGGAAAGAGTGTGTCAAGTTTTTCATTTTCTAATTTTAGGTGTTGCTTGAAGGATTCACATAAAGTGCTTTTGGCCTTTCTACAATAGTCAGTCGCGGTCATGGAAAATGAAGGATCCGTGTTATTTAGATGACAAGATAGAACTCTATGGGTCAGTTTGGTACAAAGGAAAATGTTTTCCTAGAAATCTAGCGGTCTGCGTGATTACCCTTTTGTATTTAGTTTAAAGATTACCGTTTTGCATTTAGTTTGAAGATTACCCTTTTGCATTTAGTGTATTGTTGGAAACAGCCTTTTGACACCCTTTTTTAAATAAGGTAAAACTAACAGCCTTTCAACACCCTCCGCATGTCAAATATGGAAAATAACTTTATTATCTATAGCCAGTACTCAACGTTGCTATAGAACTGAAAAGATGGTGAATAGCTTTTCCTAGAATAATCCCTTGAATAGTGAAAGGTCTCACTTGCTCTTTTGGTCCTTTCTTGATAACATCAGATCCTCTAGGAAGTTGGTATTCTCTGCTGTTGTAGCTTTAGGCAAAGGAACTTATCAACATTTTTTGATGTTTAATTAAGTCATTTTGCCTTGATATTTATAACCAAGCATTTCATTCTGATGCTCTTTATCATATGCAGCACCAATCTGTCTCTATCTCCTGAAGATAGCTTGCTACCCATTGCTAGCATCCTCTTGTGCATCTTCCACATTCAGGTAAACCTACAGTCTTTCTCAAGTTCGATATATCAATTATTCTGAATACGATCCTGGGCCCGGCTAGCACAAAATTTATAATGGGAAGAACACAGCATTTCAACCGTAATTTTTTCCCTTCTAAAAGTGGGAATTCTTGAACTTTATTCCTGTCCTTAGCTGGTTTAGTATTTGTGTCCTTTTCTTGATAGATTCTACTTTCCATATTGTTTTCCTATTTCCGAATAAAGTTATAAATACTCGGTAGACTCATTGTTTAGGGAAAAATTGGCTACTGCGACTACAAACAAAATTGTGAAGTTGGAAGCGTTATAATTTGGATTGAGCTTGAAAATTATTTTTAAGCTTGAGTTCTCGATGGAATTCTGTTCTTCCTTTTATTTTAAATCGTTGTTCTTTCTTGTCGTTCTTTTAAGGGTGATTTATTTCATATCATTTGTTATCATAGCGTTAGGGTCTGAGATTCCTTTTGTTCTTAGTAATTTCTATAATTCTATAATTTCTTCAATTCCTTTATTAATTAGTTTATTATTCCGCTTTGTGTATTTCGAATTGTATCATCCTCATTGAGACCTTCATCTGGTTTTAGCTGGAAGCATTCAAAAGAGATGGAGACGTTCAGGTTTTGGATAAATTTACAGAGACTTCAATTGCCACGAAGAAAGATGTAAGAATGTCAGAAAGTGTATCAACCACGTGAAGCACTTACTAACACATGTAAATGATTTAGAAAGTTTATCATTCTTTCTAATCTTTCAAATTGGTATGTAGGAGGAAACATACAATCTTACAAAGTTGCCTTCAGCAGATGAGATCACGAGGCCGGAAATTTCTGGAAGACATGAAAATCCTGAGCACTTGAATGAAGATGGAGAAGATTTTACTTCTTAGTTGAAGGGAAGCACTAAAATTTGCCTGTTTAAGACTAGAGTTTTGATGAGCTGAAAGCCAATCGTTGGAAGGAGAACAATCATATGCTTGAGTGCAACTGTAGTTAGTTCACCGACCAAACGATAAGCAATCCTCTGAACACAACGGATTGATCTTAACGTGCTATATGATTCAGCTCTGCACCAAATATCTGAATGGTTTCTTATCAAGATTGACTCAAGGCATACCATCTTTCCACAATTGTATGACTGCCTCATTTGTACTACCCTAGTAGTTTTGCTGGTTTTTTCCTCACGATGTTTCTCTTCCTGAGTTCTACGTATCAAGGGAAGCTTGTATTCTTAGTATTTTACGGCAAATAAAGGTTCATGCCGTATTGGCAGGTCTCAGCTTAAATTGTGTACTGTCATCATGAATAATTTTATATCAGTGTTTTTAATCTGCAATTCTTAAATTCCAGTGTATGCAGAACATTATTTATCACAGTTTCGTATTTATAAATTAGCTTTACGTGTGATACGTGATGGTGTTACTAAAGGAATGTTATTTGTGCTAGTATAATGGAGAAGTTAGAAATATGGACAAAGGTTGTGGTACGATGGATAAGATTTCCTCACCGTAGATCTTGAGTTTGAGCTCGAATATAAAAAGTTCTTGTTTTGAATTACTTTCCCTTTAGACCAGCTTTATGACTTGCTTGATTTATTTTTTGTTGAAAAAAAAAAGGAAGGTAGCAAATGTACGTTTTCCTCTAAGAACAGACGACTCTTTTTTTTTTTTCAATAAAAAGGGAAACATATTAGAAATCAGAATATTCCAATCCCATCCTACATGGTTTAATTCTTTCCTTTTTTGAACCCAATCTAAATAGTTTAATGGACGCCTTTTTTTTAATTGGTAATAATGTTATTTATCAGTTAATCATAATTAAATAGTAATAGTAATATTAACACCCAATGGGCAAAAAAATTTTTATTTCATTTTGTTTGTTTATAAAATAAAAACTTGAGCAGTAATTCATTTCTGCGCCTGGCAATTGGCGTCACCCAACAAAGCTTTGTTAGTTATATTAGTTACACATTCTCATCCCATCAGCATCAGTAGCAGAAGAAGAAACCCTAAAAAGCTACTTTCTGGTGAATCAATGGCGGGAAGCAGTACGGATGCTACGGCGAAGCTGATAAAAGACCTAATGCTGTACGCAGCAAGCGCAGCATTAAGCATGGCGGTATTATTTGTCGGGCTTCGGCATTTAGACCCGAATCGGGAAGCTTCAAAAAGAGCTCTTCAATCTCGCAAACAGCTCTCCAAACGATTAGGTCGCACTCTTATTCACATCACTCCTTATGAGGTACCTATCTATAATAGTACGCATCTAATTTTCATGAGCTAGGTAAAAACAGTACTCCTTCCGTTCCAAAATTGTCGTCACAATTTACTTTTTGAGAGTTGAATGAGATGAACTTCAATTTCTTATCAATAATGAGAAAAGTTGCTACTTATAGTACTTCCTGTGTAGTTTTTGAATATTCAAATTTCAATATTAAAATATTGAATTAATCTAATCTAGTTTAGCTTGAAAATTAGTCAAATTGACTCTCGAGAGACGAAAGGTGAAGACTATTTTGCAACGGTTAGAGTACATAACAATTAATCGAAAATTCTTAAAAGGATATTTTTGATTTAAAAAAAATGCTTGATTCCCAAACATTAGTAGTTTGTAGTGTTATTTGATGATGTATAATAGAAATGAGTGTATTAAGGCTTAATAGTGGTAATGTGCTTTTTCTTTAATGCGCTCTTATAGGTTAATGGTGAAAAATACAAGTATCCCGTTTTTTGAGTTTCATAACTGAACTATTAGGTGTGGGATTTCATAACCGAACTATTGCCAACTATCTATGAAAACACATCTGAACTATGGATTGTGTAATTTTCCTACCTGAAAGTTCAGGTATGAAACTCAAACAATCAATAGTTCAGGTTTGTTTTGATAAATAGTTGGTTATTGTTCAGCTAAGAAACTCTTACACCTAATAATTTAGGTATGAAACTCAAAAAACCGGGATACTTTAGGTGTGGTTTTTACCCTTCAAAGGTTTGAAACTCAATGGATAATGGACCCATCCTTCTATCCTTCTCCATTTAAATACCAGGATCTTTTCTGTGTAAAACGTACATCTAACCCACACATCATAGGCTGCGCTCTTCTCACTAGAGTGATGATACTTAGTGTTTCTAGGAATCCTTAGCCCTTCTATAATTTGTATGTTGTAGGAGATTTAGGGAATCTCCTAGTATTAGGGACGGGAGCTAAAAGAATTAAGAGACTATGGGAATGAAATGTGCTCCAATATAGTGACATGGCTGTGTAAATTCATAACCAACCCCGACTAGCTTGAGGTTAAGGTAAATTAGTGACTATCAGAATGAAATGTGCATAAATATAGCGACATGGCAGTGTAGATTCACGACTGATCTCGACTAGCTTGAGATTGAGGTGTAGTTGTTATTCTTGGTAACCTTTTACAGGATATGTTGCGTGGGTTCTTGTGGTTTGATTCTCTTGGGCGATTGGTCTTTTCATTTTCCAATTTATTGAGTAATTCTTTGCAGGATATAATTGCTGGGGATGTTGTGAATCCAGACCACATAGATGTGGAGTTTGATTCGATTGGGGGGCTGGATGGTATTAAGGAAACATTGTTTCAGCTCGCCATTTTACCTCTGCGAAGGCCAGAGTTGTTTTGTCATGGGAAACTGCTTGGTCCAATGAAAGGGGTTCTGTTGTATGGACCACCTGGGACAGGAAAGACAATGCTTGCTAAAGCGATTGCCAAAGAATCTGGTGCCGTGTTCATAAATGTCAAGGTTTCTACTCTAATGAGCAAGTGGTTTGGTGATGCCCAAAAACTCGGTAATTCAAATTTTCTTCGCATCGCTAGCTAAGTTGTTACTAGAAGTCTAATTGGATTTTTGTTCCGTCGTTTAACTGGAAACATCATATCAATTGATGTGACGAATTTGGTAGTACAATTAAGAAATTGGAGGAGTTGATTCAGCATGCTAAAATTTTGATAAAAGAGAAAATACTTCCGTGCACTCTCAGGACGAGACATATTGCTCAATGTAACTTCTTTTGGGGCTGAATTTCTGATTTTCTATTAAGGAGCTACTCCAATCTGCCATTACAGTTCCATAGTGGTACCGAAAGGAAGAAAGCCGAAAGATTCAGAGTTTCTGGAGGTGTTGGGTTTTAGGAAGTGAGGTTATGGAATTTGACATGCTATTGTCCTTCATGAGTGATTTTCGTAGATGGTTTGGCCTTCTATTGCTAACAATTGTTGTTATTCCAAATTAGGAAGGAAGAAGAAACTGGACAAGACTAGACTGCATATTGATTTTCATACTATATCTGCATTTACTAGCTTTAATGTCCAATTAGCCATAATAAGCATATGACCTTTTTTTTTTTGTCTTTTCCTTTCCTCTTCCTTTTTTCTTTTGGCAGTTTCTGCTGTTTTTAGTTTGGCCTACAAGCTCCAGCCAGCTATAATATTCATTGACGAAGTTGACAGTTTTTTGGGCCAGCGTCGTGCAACAGAGACTGAAATGCTGACTAGCATGAAAACTGAGTTCATGGCCTTATGGGATGGTTTTACTACTGATCGTGAGTGTAACAATCTGCATATGGTTTCCTTTTTTGCCTTAAAGATGATTTTAGGAAGTCCTGTGAATAGCTAGTTTCTTTTTCCAACTGCTCTTTGTTTTCAAATTCAAGCATAATGCGAGCTGTACTCATGGAACCATTCTTTGTACTTGCACATTTGTGACTTCTTTGTTTAAAATATTTCTGTAGCATCAAATCATGGTGTTTTAGAAGTATGCTACACAATTTAGTATGTTGTACTTTGATTATATACAATTCTGTTTCAGTAGTTTAAATTCTATCTTTTTGCTGCAGGGTACTGACATATTTAGCTGCCCTGGTAGCATGTAGTACTTTAGTTGTTGGTAGATTATAACTTCTCCCTAGTTTGACATGCTATCCCCTTTTCACTCCGTGCTTTTCGTATGAGTTGCTTGCAGAAAATGTGGTTGCAAATCTGATCTTTCTTCTCTCAAACTCTTCAGCTCTAAAGAAACTTAGGAAGTATCTCTTATTCAGCACTCATTTTGACTAACATAATAGTCATTGGTGAATGCTATACCACATATAAGTGACAAATGAATGAAGTTTCCTTCTCTGCAGAGAATGCAAGAGTAATGGTCCTGGCAGCGACCAATCGACCAAGTGACCTTGATGAGGCAATAATTAGACGCTTTTCTCAGGCATTTGAGATTGGAAAACCTTCTCTTAGTGATAGATCTAAGATACTGAAGGTAGTTTTGAAGGGTGAGAGAATTGAAGATAACATTGATTTTGATGGACTTGCTGGCATGTGTGAGGGATACACTGGTTCAGACATTCTCGAAGCCTGCAAGCAAGCTGCCTTTATTCCTCTTAGGGAGTATTTGCAAGACGAGAAGAAAGGAGGGCAATCGCAGGTGGCTCTATACACACACACACACACTTCTACAAGTTGTTTTGTTCTTCGATTATCATAGATCAAATGTCACTGCATTTTATTCCGACTTAAAAAAAACATGGTAATTGTTATGTTACAGGCACCAAGGCCATTGTCACAGTCTGATTTAGAGAGAGCTGTGGCTGAATCAAAGAGGACCAAGGTTACTGCTAAGAAACCAACTATTGTGAGCTTTCGGTTGGATGATTGTGAGGTTCGCTTCTACTTTTCGATTATATCAAAATGTTTATTTGTTAAGTGTGGACCGATAGATGCTAAAACGTGACAGATTATTGTTGTCTTTTCTTCAAATAACAAGACATTCTCTTACTTTCAGGAGTTAGACTGAGACTGGCACCGGTTGATGACACTAGACATCAGTTGAAGAGATCATTCTGCGTTGCCCTTTCTTGAATATCAGTGCTCTAACCTGTTTAGGAATTGAAAGATATATAGGTCACTTAACTTGCATTGTTTCAATGTTGTAAATACCATGAAAGATGGAGTCACTGTTACAAGGTTCATTCCCTCGGTTTAAAATTCTCTTCCACGAGAGTTTAGCCTAGCGTCTAGCTGCAGTAAATTCATCTGGACTTGTCCCATAGTTTTTGAAGACTTGGTCATGTAATGTTTTTGTTGTGGAAGTATCCAAATCATTGCTATTCCAGATAAATTGAACGATGGAAAATACTCGAGTGCAGTTTTATTTCTTCTGAAACCAGTCCCCTGTGAATGATCGATATTTTACTAGATTTATAGATAGTTGCAGTAATTGGTGCTTACGGACATAATTTCAAGTATAATTCTGTTTAGAGCAATTGCTACAAAGTTAATTAACTGTATATACACTTACAGAAAAATAATTAGGCAACTGGGTGTTTAAATTTTATCGGTCTCTGAAATTGATCTATCAATGGGAAAAGGGCTCAAAATCCTCAGCTTAAAGCATAAATCCAGGCCAACCCCAGCAAAAAGAAAGATCAAAAGATTCTCAGAGACATAGACCGCGCCATCAAGAGCATGAGACCAGAAGCTGGCTGCATCCAATTCCAATGGCGGTTCACCTCCAAGTGTAGCAAGACCTGCATTGAATGGAATAGAATCCTTTAACTTAAAAAAACAAATTATCGCGGAAACTTTCTTTGGCAAGAGCAGGATCATATGTACAGTCAAAATGCAGAATGCGTCAATTTATAACAAGGCAGCAAATTGGATTGAACTGAATCTGAACTCAGCTAAGGGATAACGTTGAGAACATTGTTCCTCAGCAAACTGAACCTGTGATCTTGTCAATCAATTACTCGGCTAATTGAACCCTTGATCTAATCAGTACGCCCTGGGGTAGGCCATACTGAACCCGCCATATTCTAAATACTCCTAAAATTACACAAGAAAATGGAAGGAGAAAGGCGACAAATTACAACGTCTAGCATGAGAGAATAGTACCTTTGACAACGCCAAATGCTGCAGATGTTCCTGACTTGAGCTGAAAATTGTCCAAGTCCCTTCTTACAGCATAGCGGAAGGTTACACCAAACAAAGCACAACTAATAAAAGTGATTGACAGAGGGAGTATTAGCTCCGAACTGCTGGTGATCCGACTTAAGGAAATGGGAAGTCCTGCAAGTGTGCCAACAATTGCAGAAAGTGAAGCTGCTTTTATGGATTCAACTCTTTCCTCATCTCTAGTCACCTCATCCCCGTCTGTTGCATCTCTCCTTCTAGCATCACCACCAACGTTGAGGGAACGCTCAGCTTCTTCAATCATTGCTCTTGCTTCTAAAATATCTTTCTGGCATTCTGCAATCTTCAATCGCATTAACCAATCAGTACTTTAACTATAGCAGAGGACATAACAACAGTTGGTCAAGAAAAGCTTTAATGACATCTTTAGAACATCTGAAATACTAAGAACACTGTAACATCATTCTTAAGACATTCGGAAACTTGAAGCACACTCGTTTGTTAAGGTGCTAAAACATGTCAATCAATCATTCAACTATGTGTCAATCCCAACGTAATAGATGTCAGTTCTAAAAAATACATTGTATCCATTATGCTCTATTTATGCAAATTAGCGGTTCCTAAAGTTAGATTTTGTAAAGCTCACTTTTACCCCATACAGACATACAAGGTGTTAAAACGTGATTTTGTAACTTTGGATAGAGGTTGCTTGAGAGTCCCCTTTGCCCGGGGTTACTTAGTAAGCAGTTTGTTTACAGTCCTCCTTAGGATAATACATTAGTTATTTGGAGCACATAATCAAGTAACTCTTTTTTACTCTCAAAAAAATCATAGAATTGACATTTACAGACTATTCTAAAACTTCCAAGTAATTCGAATCATTGCTCTTGATTTTACAATGGTTAAGCAATTGCAAGTCAAGGCGATTGATTCCCACTGTGTATTTAGGTAAGAACGATCTATGCATGACGTCAAAAAAATCTAAGAACGAATAGTAATCCCTGTCTATATAAAAGGAATATCTCAAACAAAGTTCTTCCATCCCTTAATAAATCTATCTAGACTAGTACGATGCGATACAATACGAGACAATGACATACAATTGAACGTGCACAGGGCTTCCTGTGCCCCAATGCAATGATTCACTTGTTCCTTTGTAGTTTATACATAGAATTAGCCAGTCGAATGGTGCATATGCTTATTCAATCAAATTATCATGCAAGAAGAGCTAAGACAAAATAATTTGGGTACGAGGAAGAAGGGAGAGAAAGGATATAATTTTTCTTTTTGATACCGTGGTGTCTAAGCCAGCTTTTGCGCACCTCAACTAATTCCACACGATACCTATCACCCCCACCAACAATAGGTATCCAGTAACTCTATTCATCAAGGCATCCAGGACCTCAACTAGTTCTACAGGATGCCAATCACCCCCACCAACAGTAGTTATCCAGTAACTCTATTCAGCAAAGCAACCAGGACCTCGAATAATTCCACGGGATATCTCTCACCACCAACAAAAGGTAACCCAGTAACTCTGCCCATCAAAGACAAAGACACATGAAAAGAAACCACCCAATATTTTTGTTTCTGCTAGGATTTGAACCTGAGACCTTATAGTTCTCATCCCAATTCATTGACCACTATACCACAATCGAGAAAAAAAGATTTTAACTGATGTACACTGAGGATGTAGAAATTTCTTGCACTGTCAATGTATCAAGATCAGAACTACGATCCACTATTTGAATATAGAAATTAAACTGAAAAAAGGTGATCTTTACTTTTCCTAACATGTAAGCGTATATTCTATATTGGCCAGCTATAACAACAACAACATACCTAGTGTAATCCCACATAGTGGGTCCTTGGGGAGGGTAGGTGTACGTAGACCATATCCCTACCTAGAGGTAGAGAGGCTGTTTCCTATAGCTCTCGACAAGTTGAAAAGCAGATCAAAGCGATCGAAAAAGAAAAAGACAGAAATGAAAAAGCCATGACAAAATACTACAGAAAGCATCATAAATCATACTAAAAGTAACTAAAAAGAATCGAAGTACAAGAAGCGGCAGATAAAAATAGAACAGAAATCTA
Organism: Capsicum annuum; assembly: GCF_002878395.1. Lineage (NCBI taxonomy): Eukaryota > Viridiplantae > Streptophyta > Magnoliopsida > Solanales > Solanaceae > Capsicum > Capsicum annuum. The sequence continues at coordinate 683,966 of NC_061111.1, forward strand.
GGACCAAGAAACTACATAAGTAATACTACGACTGAATGGGGCCCAGCGTGGTGTAAATTCGTATTAGTCGGACTCCAATGCGGGTACCAGACACTGGACGGGAAACCAAAAAAATAAAAATACTACGACTAGCAGTACAGAAGGATAAGCGGACCACACTCTACTACATGCTAGCCTACCACTGCGATCTCTTATCTCATGTCATGTCCTCGATAAGCTAAAACTAACCTCGGAAGCTCTAGTTTCGAGCTGAGTGATATAATCCTTCAACAATTTAGCTTCCAATTCTTGTCTTTCAATTTCAGCAAGTTCTTTCTTAGCCATTTCAACTCTCTGTGTTGCTTTCTCCAATCCATCAAGCAATACCTTATTTTCTTCTCTGTTCAAAAGTTCGTCTACTTTTTCATCCACCATACCAGTCAATGCATCCTTCAAATTCTTCGTCGTTTCTCCATTTTGCGAGCTATTAATGCAATTTATAGTTAGAAATTTTACAGGCCGTGAAAATGGAGCTGTGCCTGAGATATTAAATCTTTTGGTGAAATGGATTTTTGGGTATGGTAGTAATGAGGAAATTGAGGTGGTCTTCATACTGTCCTCGTGCTCACCAAGGATGTGCAGGCCTATTCTTCTTATCTTCTTAGGAGAAAATAGTTTGGTCTCCTTCTCGAACTAATCTTGATTTTTAAGCGAGATTTGGAAAGATCATTCTTCTATTTACGAGGTCAAGGGGTGTCATTTTCTCTTGTATTAATATTATTCTTACAACAAGTTCACAATATTCCGACATTTATCTTTAGTAGTAGTTCATTATATTAAAAATAAATATCGAATAATGGGTGTTCATTTTCAAAAGTTATTATTTTATGTTTATTTTAGTTTTGTTATTAATTACTGATTATATGAAATGCATTTCACAAAAGAGTAATATACTAGTAACTCTATTGTTTATTAAGACATATAGCAAGTCAATTCTAAATAACTAAAACGAAAGAATTATATAATTACATGAGTAATTCATATACACGTGTGTGTGTTATAATACTAATGAATAAACAACCTAGTACTAGTATAAAATTAAATGTTTAGACGTTGAAACTTTGATGATTCTATCTTGAATGTCTTTTTTTTTTTTTTTTTAATAATTAAGTAACAAAGTGATTTGTGTTTATAGTATTTTTAAATATATATTTCTACCCGTGTAATATGAGCTAATATGTTAATTCCACACTTATATTAGTGTTGAGCTAATAATATATCCAAAATTACACTTACTTCGAACAATTTTACTTGTTCCTTTACTAAAAAATCGATGGTCTAAAATAACTATATTTTAGAAAATCAAAATATGATCTTTTTTTCAATTTTTACTAGTAAATTATTTCTGAAAACTACATGTTATGTCCATTTTAGTCTTGCTATTAATTACTGGTTATATAAAATGCATTTCACAAAAGAGTAATATACTAATAACTCTATTGTTTATTAAGACATATATTGTTTATTAAGACATATAGTAAGTCAATACCGAACAAGTAAAATGAAAGAATTATATAATTACATAAATAATTCACATACCCATGTGTGTGTTATAGTACTAATGAATAAACACCAATAACAGTGGTGGCGCAGCGGAAAGGGGCTGCCCCAACCTACCTAGAGGTCAAGAGTTCGACCCTGGGTATGGACAAAAACACTCTGTTGGGAGCTCTCCTTCCCAAAATGGGGCCCGATGCGGGGCGAATCTGGATATAGTCGAACTCCTAAAAAGCGGGTATCGGACACCGGGTGGTTTAAACCAAAAAAAAAAGAATAAACAACATAGTACTAGTACAAACTTAAATGTTTAGATGTTGAAACTCCGATAATTCTATCTTGAATGTCTTTTTTTTTTTTTAATAGTTGAGCAACAAAGCGATTTGTTTATAACATTTTTTAATATAATTGAGTGGACAAATGGGCAAAATGGGGCATTTTTGGCCAAATTGGTGTGCTATAGCCCACGGTTTCAGGGGTGGGTCCGGGGTTTGGGCGTGTTGTGGGCCGAAAATCGATCGGGGCGTACCAAGGAGGTTGGGAATCATCCTAGTGTGGTCCGTTTAAATTTTTGTGGTCATTTGGGTGGACAAACGAGCAAAACGACGCGAACGAGGCATTTTCGAGTCAAATTAATGTGCTATAGCCCACGATTCTGGGGGTGGGCCCGAGGTCCGAGCATACTGTGTGCCGAAAATTGATCGAGTCATGCCAGAGAGGTTGGGGATCATCCCAGTGTGGTCCGTTTAAATTTTCGTGGCGATTTGGGTGGATAAACGGGCAAAACAACGCGAACGGGACATTTTTGGGCCAAATCAGTGTGCTATAACCCACAGTTTTTGGGGTGGGCCTAGGGTTTGAGCGTGCGGTTGGCCGAAAATCAATCGGGGTATGCCAGGGAGGTTGGAGATCGTCCCAGTGTGGTCCGTTTAAATTTTCGTGGCTATTTGGGAGGACAAATGGGCGAAACAGCGCGAACGAGGCATTTTCGGGCCAAATAGGTGTGCTATAGTCCACGGTTTTGGGGGTGGGCCCCGGGGTACGAGCGTGCTGTGGGTCAAAAATTGATCGGGGCATGCCAGGGAGGTTGGGGATCATCCCAGTGTGGTTTGTTTAAATTTTCGTGGCCATTTGGGTGGACAAACGGTCGAAACGGTGCGAATGAGGCATTTTTGGGCCAATCGGTGTGCTATAACCCACGATTTTGGGGGTGGGCCCGGAGTCCAAACGTGCTGTGTATCGAAAATCGATCGGGGCATGCCAGAGAGGTTGGGGATCATCCCAGTGTGGTTCGTTTAAATTTTTGTGGTGATTTGGGTGGATAAACGGGCGAAACAGCGCGAACGGGGCATTTTCGAGCCAAATCAGTGTGCTATAGCCCACGATTTCGGAGGTAGGCCTAGGGTTCGAGCGTGCGGTTGGCCGAAAATCAACCAGGCCATGCCAGGGAGATTGGAGATCGTCCTAGTGTGGTCCGTTTAAATTTTTGTAGCCATTTGGGTGGACAGACGGCAAAACGACGCGAACGGGGCATTTTTGGGTCAAATCGGTGTGCTATAACCCTAGGTTTTAAGGGTTGACCCGGAGTCTAGGCGTGCTGTGGGCCAAAAATTGATGGAGGCTTGCAAGGGAGGTTGGGGATCGTCCCAGTGTGGTCCGTTTAAATTTTCGTGGCCAATTGGGTGGACAAACGGGCAAAACGATGTGAATGGGGCATTTTTGGGCCAAATCGGTGTGCTATAGCCCATGGTTTTGGGGGTGGGGTTGGGGTCCGGGCGTGCTGTGGGTCGAAAATCGATCGGGACCTGTCAGGGATATTGGGGATCATCCCAGTGTGGTCCGTTTAAATTTTCATGGCCATTTGGGTGGACAAACGGGCGAAACGGTGCGAACGAGGGATTTTTCGGCCAAATCGGTGTGCTATAGCCCATGATTTTAGAGGTGGACCCGAGGTTCAGGCATGTTGTGGGCCAAAATTGACCGGGGTGTGCCAGAGAGGTTTGGGATCGTCCCAGTGTTGCCCGTTTAAATTTTTGTGGCCATTTAGGTGGACAAACGGGTGAAACAGTGTGAACGGGGCATTTTCAGGCCAAATTGGTGTGCTATAGCCCACGGCTTCGAGAGTGGACCCGAGATCCGGGCGTGCTGTAGGCCAAAAATCGATCGGGGTGTGCCAGGTAGGTTGGGGATCATCCCAGTGTGGTCCGTTTAAATTTTTATGGCCATTTAGATAGATAAATAGGTGAAACAACGCGAATGGAGAATTTTTAGGCAAAATTGGTGTGCTGTAGCCTACGATTTTGGGGTGGGCCCAGGGTTCAAGCATGATGTGGGGCAAAAATCGATCGGAGCGTACAATGGAGGTTGGGGATCATCCCAGTGTAGTCCGTTTAAATTTTCGTGGCCATTTGGGTGGACAAACGGGCTAAACGGTGGGAATGAGATATTTTCGGGCTAAATCGTTATTCTATAGCCCACAATATCGTGGGTGGGCCTAAGGTCCGGGCGTACTATGGGCCTAGTCAGGTTGGGAGTCGTCCCAGTGTGGTCCGTTTAAATTTTTGAGGCCATTTGTTTGGACAAATGAGCGAAAGTGCGCAAACGGGCCATTTTTGGGCCAAATAGGCGTGCTATAGCCCAAATTTTCAGGGGTGGGCCTGGGGTCCAGGAGTGCTGGGGGCCGAAAATCGATCGAGGTATACCAAGGAGGTTGGGGATCGTCCCAGTGCGGTCCGTTTAAATTTTTTGGCCATTTGGGTGGACAAACGGACGAAACGATGCAAATGGGGCATTTTTTGGCCAAATCGGTGTGCCATAGCCCACGGTTTTGGGGTGGGCCGGGGTTCGAGTGTGCTGTGGGCTGAAAATCGACTGGGGAAAGCCAGAGAGGTAGGGTATCATCCAAGTGTGGTTTGTTTAAATTTTCATGGCTATTTAGGTAGGCAAACGGGTGAAACGCTGTGAACGGGGTATTTTCGGGCCAAGTCGGTGTGCTATAGCCCACGGTTTAGGGGGTGGGTCCAAAGTCCGGGCTTATTGTGCACCGAAAATCGATCGGGGCATGCCAAGGAGGTTGGAGATTGTCCTAATGTGGTCTATTTAAATTTTTGTGGTCATTTGAGTGGACAAATAGGCAAAACGGCATAAACGGGGTATTTTTGGGACAAATAGGTGTGCTATAGCCTACAGTTTCGAGGGTAGGCAAGGGGTCTGGGTGTGCTATGTGCCAAAAATCGACCGTGGCGTGCCAGGGAGGTTGGGGATCGTCTCAGTGTGGTCCGATTAAATTTTTGTGGCCGTTTGAGTGGACAAACGGCCAAAATGACGCGAATGAGGCATTTTTCAGAAGAATTGGTGTGCTATAGCCCACGATTTTGGGGGTGAGCTTGGGGTCCGGGCATGCTGTAGGCCAAAAATTGACCGGGGCCTGCCAGGGAGATTGGGGATCGTCCCATTGTGGTCCGTTTAAATTTTCGTCGCCATTGGGGTGGACAAACGGGCGAAACAGCGTGAACAAGGCATTTTTCGGGCCAAATCGGTGTGCTATAGCTCGTGGTTTTGGGAGTAGGCCCGAGGTTCGAGCATGCTGTGGGCCAAAAATCGACCGTTGCATGCCAGAGAGGTTGGGGATGGTCCCAGTGTGGTCCATTTAAATTATCGTGGCCATTTGGGTGGACAAACGGGTGAAACGACATGAACGAGGCATTTTCAAGCCAAATCAGTCGGCTATAGCCTACTGTTTAGGGAGTGGGCTTGGGGTCCGGGCGTGCTGTGGGCCAAAAATCGACCGAGGTGGGCTAGGGAGGTTGAGGGTTATCTCAGTATAGTCTGTTTAAATTTTCATGGCCATTTGGGTGGACAAACGGGCGAAACGACGTGAACGGGGCATTTTCAGGGCAAATCGGTGCGCTATAGCCCACGGTTTTAGGTGTGAACCCGAGGTTTGGGAGTGCTGTGGGCTAAAAATTGACCATTGCGTGCCAAAGAGGTTGGGGATCGTCCCAGTAGGGTCCGTTTTAATTTTCGTGGCCATTTGGATGGACAAACGGGCGAAACGGTATGAACGGGATATTTTTGGGCCAAATTGGGGTTCTATAGCCCACAGTTTTGGGAGTGGGCTCAGGGTCTGGGCGTGCTGTGGGCAGAAAATCGATCGGGGCGTGTCAGGGAGGTTGGGGATCGTCCTAATGTTGTTCGTTTAAATTTTTGTGTCCATTTGGGTGGACAAACAGGCAAAACGGCATGAACGGGTATTTTTGGGCCAAGTCGGTGTGCTATAGCCCACGATTTTGAGGGTGGGCTCAGGGTTCGGGCATGCTGTGGGTCAAAATCGATTGGGGCATGCCAAGGAGGTCGGGGATCATCCCAGTGTGGTCCATTTAAATTTTTGTGGCCATTTGAACTAAATCGGTGTGCTATAGACCATAATTTTGGGGGTGGGCCTGGGGTTCGAGTGTGCAGTGGGCTGAAAATTGATTGGGGCGTGCCAAGAAGGTCAGGGATCGTTCTCGTATGGTCCATTTAAATTTTTGTGGCTATTTGGGTGTTCAAATGTGCAAAAGGATGCGAAAGGGGCATTTTTGGGTCAAATAGGTATGCTATATAGCCCACAGTTTCGGGGGTGGGCCCGAGGTCCGGGCGTGCTGTGGGCTAAAAATCAATCGGGGCATTCCTAGGAGGTTGGGGATCGTTCCAGTGTGGTCAGTTTAAATTTTTATGGCCATTTGTGTGGACAAACGGGCGAAACGACGCCAACGGGGTATTTTTGGGCTAAATCGGTGTGCTATAGCCCACAATTTTGGGTGAAGGCCCAGGGTTCGGACGTGTTGTGGGCAGAAAATTGACCAGGGTATGCCAGGGTAGTTGAGGATCGTCCTAGTATGGTTCGTTTAAATTTATGTGGCCATTTGGGTAGATAAATGGGCGAAACGGCGTAAACAGGGCATTTTCGGGCCAAATAGGTGGGTTATAGTCCACGGTTTTAGGGATGGGCCCGGGGTTTGGGTGTGTTATAGGTCGAAAATTGACCAGGGCATGCCAGGGAGGTTGGGGATCATCCCTGTATGGTCCGTTTAAATTATCGTGGCCATTTGGGTAGACAAATAGTCGAAATGGTGCGAATGGGGCATTTTAGCATCAAATCGGTGTGCAATAGTCCACGATTTTGGTGGTGTGCCCGGGGTTCGGGCGTGCTGTGTGCCGAAAATCGATCGGGGCATGCTAGGGTGGTTGGGGATCGTCTCAGTGTAGTCCGTTTAAATTTTTGTGTCCATTTGGGTGGATAAACGAGCAAAACGATGCGAATGGAGCATTTTAGGCCAAATCGATGTGCTCTAACCCACGGTTTTAGGGGTGGGCCCAGGGTTCGAGCGTGCTGCGGGTCAAAAATTGACCAGGGCGTGCCAGGTTGATTGTGGATCATCCCAGTGTGGTCCGTTTAAATTTTCATGGCTATTTGGGTGGAGAAACGGGCAAAACGGCGTGAATGAGACATTTTTCGGCCAAATCGGAGTGCTATAGCCCACGATTTTGGGGGTGGGCCCGGGGTTCGGGCATGCTGTAAGCTGAAAATTAATCGGGGTGTGCTAGAGAGGTTTGGTATCATCTCAGTGTGGTCCGTTTAAATTTTTGTGGCCATTTGGGTGGACAAATGGGTGAAACGGTGCAAACAGGTTATTTTCGGGCAAAATCGGTAGGCTACAGCCCACGATTTCAATAGTGTGCATGGGGTCTGGGCGTGCTGTGGGCCAAAAATTAATAGGGGCATGCCAAGGAGGTTGGGGATCGTACTAGTATGGTCCGTTTAAAGTTTTGTGGCCATTTGGGTGGACCAACGGGCAAAACGATGCGAATGGGGCATTTTCGGGGAGAATCGGTGTGTTATAGCCTATAGTTTTGGGGTGGGCCCAGGGTCTGGGCGTGCTGCAGGTCGAAAATCGATCGGGACGTGCCAGAGAGGTTCGGGATCATCCCAATTGGTCTGTTTAAATTTTTGTGGCCATTTGGGTGTACAAACGGGCAAAACCGTGAATGAGGCATTTTTGGGCCAAATTGGTGTGCTATAGCCCAGAGTTTTGGGGGTGGGCTCGGGGTCCGGGCGTGCTGTGGGCCTTTAATTGATCGGGGCATGCCAGGGAGGTTGGGGATTGTCCCAGTGTGGTCCGTTTAATTTTTCATTGCCATTTGGGTGGACAAACGAGCGAAACGGTGCGAACGGGCCATTTTCGGGCCAAATCAGTGTGTTATAGCCCAAGGGTTCGAGAATGGGCTAGGGGTACGATGGTGCGGTGGACCGAAAATTGATTGAGGCATGCCAGGGAGGTTGGGGATCGTCCCAGTGTGATCCGTTTAAATTTCTATGGCCATTTGGGTGGACAAACGGGAGAAACGATGCGAACGTGGCATTTTCAGGCCAAATCGGTGTATTATAGCCCACAGTTTCGGGGTTTACCAAAGGGACAAAAATTGATCGGGGCGCGCCAGTGAGGTTGGAGATCGTTCCAGTGTGGTCCGTTTAAATTTTCGTGGCCATTTGGGTGGACAAACGGGCGAAACGGCGCGAATAGGGCATTTTCGAGAAAAATTGGTGTGCTATAGCCCATGTTTCCATGGGTGGGCCCGAGGTCCGAGCGTGCTTGTAACACCCCATATTCAAGTACATGTATTGACGTATTCAAGTACGTGTATTGGTCTTATTTATATGGAATTAATTATTTATTTTATTTATACCAGAATTTGCCTGTCGATGGTTCCATGCGAAGGTTATTGAATAACCTTTTCAATGATATAAAGATTTCAAAAAACGTATAGGTTTCGGATATAATCGAGCACGTTCGAATTTGTAAAACGGTGGCAGGGATATTTGGAAATAGTAAATGTGCAGGAAAATTTCCTGCACACAAACTACTGAGGCCAGCTGAATTTTTGGGTCAAATTCGAACGATCATAACTCCCTTAATATAATGAATTGGGAGAGATGCGACCTATGAAAATAAAGATCTTTGAGTCTTCTTTCCAATGCAATTAGTTTCATCCAAATCCAACGTCTGAGTAAGGAGTTATACTCGTTTTTCTTCAGCCTATCAAAACAGATTTTTAGGGTCAACTTCAAATGACCATAACTCCTTGTACAGGATGAACTGGGTGGCCTACTTTATGTGAAATGAAATCCCTTTGAATTATCCTTCCAACGATACCAATTTCACCCAAATCCAATATCGGAGCAAAGAGTTATGGTCGATCTACTTTAGCTTATCAAAAAAGTCCACCAAAGGACAGATTTGACATTATTTAAATTTTAAAGGCATTTTGGTCATTTCCTATTATATTATGGACGGGAATATGTGTATATATACATGTATATGAGTTCAAAAACTCATTTTCATCATCAATCATTGAGAAAGAACAAACCCTAGGCTAATTTGACCTTTAAGTTACTTTTGATTCAACAATAGAAATTCCAAAGTAATCCGATAACTACGTTTGTCATCTCGAGAGCTTCGAACGGCACCTATTATTTGTGCAAATAGGATTTCATTATCAAGAGGTGAATTCTAAGGTATGAATATTGTTTGCCTTTGTTCTTTTCCATAAGTATATGTGTGATAGAGGATTATATGTATTGGTTGTTATTGAAAGTTGATGGAAATAGGGTTATGGACTATTTTGCATGGTTTGGTTGTATTGAATTGTGGAAGGTGGATATGGTAATTGAGTTATGGAAGGTGGATATGGTGATATACTATTGAATTGATGATTATTTATGTCTATTGCTCAATTTGGTTTAATGGATTTGGTTGGAAGGATAAATGAATCCAAACTTGATATTGGAGGATGTTGTATGAATATGCATGGCATGTGAATGTAATTGGAGTATAAGAGGGTTAAAGTGACACCCTATATGGTGTAATTAAGGCTTACTACTTAACCACTAGTTTGGTGAATTCAAATAATTGAATTGTGACGTTCGATTGCTAATACTAGATTGCTATATATGTTCATTGTAGATAAGTAATCCGAAAAGACGGGAAGTCCATTTGGGACTAGTATTAAAGGTTGACAGTCAGGTATGTAAAGCATACTCTATACCATATCTTTGGCATGAAAGTGAACAATTGTTCTATTAAGAAAGTTTCCAAAGTTATTCAATAACATGTGATCCATAATGGTTCTGTATGATGTCCTACGTTACCACTGAACTTGTTTCCACCCTACAAGATGTCAAGACATTCCAATACTTGTTTTCTAAATCTTACATGTTTATTGCACTAATGAATGTCAGAAGGTATCCGGTTACTCAAACAAAATCCATGTGCTATTAATGACTCCAAAATGTTTCATTGATATACCAATAAGTTCTTACTTCATTGTTATGGCATTGATGACTCCAAAATACTTCATTGATATGCCAATGAGTTCTTACTTCATTGTTATTGTATTGATGGTCTATTTATATGTCTCTTATTGATGTATCATTGTTTCAAAGTATCAAAAATGCGGTGGTGACCAAAATAACAATCTCAAAGATTAATTGAACTAAGTGATGGAAGTTCTCTCTTATCGAGTTGTATCCTAAGGGTATAAGCCTATCATGGGTCGATCCCTATTTATGTGTTTATAGGTGGTATCCCAGGGGCATAAGCCTAGCATGAGTCGATCTCAGTTGATATGTACTGGAGGCAGACTAATGATCACAGTACAGTAATGATTACAAAGATGATAAGAACGAAGGTAAAGTGATTGAATAAATACAATGTATAGGTTGTCACAAGTTCTAGTAAGTGTGGTCCACTCCTATTACGATTTATTCACTTGTTTCTGATTTCTATTGAGCTCCTATATCATATGTGATTATCTACAGTTTTACATACTCAGTACATATTTCGTACTGACGTCCCCCACGGGGGACCTGCATTTCATGCGGCAGGCATAAGTACCTCAGCTCATACACCGCACAAGTAGGAGCCAGGATATCCAACTGCTTTTGGTGAGCTCCAGTTTGCTTCGGGGCATTTTGTGTTATATCCAGTCACTTTTGGTATTGTATAAAAGTTAGTTAAATAGCGGGGTGTGTCCCGACCTTAGTTAAACTCTGTGTATTATCTAGAGGCTTTGTAGACCTAATGTACAGTCAAGGTGGTGTTTTGTTAATAGACGTGATGGCTCCAACGGTCAAGTATTGGATATACATATATATGTGTGCTCGAGCTTATACAGGTGATTATTTCCTTTTATATGCGATATGATATTGTCCGAATTTTGGGTTGTCATAGAGGTATGCATGGGAAGTATAAGGTTATGAGCTGGTTCTCCCGGGCCTCCTCGATTACGGGTGCCGGTCCGCCCCAATAGGATTTGAGGCGTGACAGTGCTATGGGTCGAAAATTGATCGGGGCGTGCCAGGGTAATTAAGGATCATGCCAGTGTGGTCCATTGAATTTTTTGTTGCCATTTGGATGGACAAACGGGCGAAACGGCGCAAATAGGGCATTTTCGAGCCAAATCGGTGTGCTATAGCTCACGGTTTTGGGGAAGGGCCCAAGGCCCGGGCGTGCTGTGGGCCAAAAATTGATCGGGGTGTGTCTGGGAGGTTGGGGATTATCCTAGTGTGTCTGTTTAAATTTTTGTGACCATTTGGGTGGACAAACGGGTAAAACAACGCGAACGAGACATTATCAGGCAAAATTGGTGTGCTATAGCCTACATTTTCGGATGTGGGCCCGGGGTCTGGGCATGCTGTGAGCGAAAAATCGATCGAGGCATGCCAGGGAGGTTGAGGATCATTCCAGTGTGGTCCGTCTAAAATTTCGTATTTATTTGAGTAGACAATGGGTGAAACGGCGTGAACGGAGCATTTTTGGTCCAAATTGATGTGCTACAGCCTATGATTTTGGGGTTGGGCTCGGGGTCCGGGCATGCTCTTGGCCGAAGATCGATCGGGGTATGCCAGCGAGGTTGGGGATCATCCCAGTGTGGTCCATTTAATTTTTCTTGGCCATTTGGGTGGACAAACGGGCGAAACAGCGCGAATGAGGCATTTTTGGGCCAAATCGATGTGCTATAGCACACAGTTATGGGGGTGGGCCCGGGGTTCGGGTATGTTGTGGGCCAAAAATTGACCTGGGCGTGCTTGTAAAGTTAGGGATCATCCCAGTATGGTCCGTTTAGATTTTCATGGCCATTTGGGTGGATAAACGGGCAAAACAGCGCAAACGGGGCATTTTTGGGATAAATCGGTGTGCTATAGCCTCGATTTTTAGGATGGGCCCGGGATTCGAATGTATTGTAGGACAAAAATAGATCGGGGCATGCCATGAAGGTTGGGGATCATCCCAGTGTGGTTTGTTTAATTTTTCGTGGCCATTTGGGTGAATAAACGGGCGAAATGATGTAAATGGGGTATTTTCGTGCCAAATCGATATGCTATAGCCCACGGTTTAGGGGGTGGTCTTGGGGTGGGTCCGGGCATGCTGTGCTCCAAAAATCAACCGAAGCGTGCCAGGGCGGATGAGGATCGAACCAGTATTGTCCGTTTAAATTTTTGTGGCCATTTGTGCGGACAAACGGTTCAAACGGCTCAAACGGCTCAAACGGGGTATTTTCGGCCAAATTGGTGTGCTATAGCCCACGATTTCAGGGGTGGGTTGTAACACCCCGTACTTAATTACGTGCATTAGCCATGGTTATATGTGTTGGAGTATATGTATTGATCATAAGTTAGGTATATATGAGTTTAAGTATGAGTGTTGATTATTTTGAGATGGTTTCAAGTGTATAGTTTGATTATATGTGTATAGGAATCGACTTTATTTATACCGGAATTTGCTCGTCGAAGTTCCTATGCGAAGTTTATCAAGTTAGATTTCCAACAATATAAAGATTTCTGAAAACAGATGAGTATCGGATATAAGCGAGCATGTTCGAAACTTGAAAACGGTGGACGCAATGAACAGTAAATGTGCAGAAATTTTCTGCACACAAAAGTACTGCAGCCAAACAGATTTTTGGGTCGACTTTAAACGATCATAACTCCTTGTAAAAAATGAACTGTGTGAGCTGATTTATATCGATGAGAATACCTGAGATTCTTCTTTCTAATTCAATTGGTTTCATCCAAATCCGACATCTGAGTAATGAGTTATACTCGTTTTACTTCAGCCTCTCAAAATAGATTTTTAGGGTCAACTTCAAACGATCATAACTCCTTGTACAGGACGAACTGGGTGGCCTATTTTATATTAAATGAAATCCCTTTGAATTATCTTTCCAACGATACCAATTTCACCCAAATCCGATATCGGAGTAAAGGGTTATGGTCGATTTACTTTAGCCTATCAAAACAGTCCACCATGGACAAATTCGGATTTACTTAAATTTTAAGGGCAATATGGTCATTTTCCATCACCTCATGGACGAAAATTGGTCATTATATACATATACTTAGCCTCATATCCATCATTTATCATCCAAATTATTGAAGAATAAGAAATCCTAGCCTAAGTTCAACTCCAATTATCTTGTGATTCAACCGTAGAAAATCCAAATTGATTCCGTAGTTGTGTTCACCGTCTCGAGGGCTTCAAGAAGCACCCCTTATTTGTGCCAACAGGACTTCAAAATCAAAAGGGTCATTTTATGGTAAGGATGTAAATTATGTTGGTGTTATTTATATGGATATGTATATATATATATGCATGTGAGCATAAGAAGTATGTTATTTGATTGTTGTTGAAAGATGATTGGAAATGATGTTGGATTATTCTTGTGCATAGTTGAATTATGTTGAATTGTGAAGGGATTTGGTGTGATGATGTGGTATTGAAATGATGATTATATATATATATACACATAAACCGATTGTTCAAGTTGGTTTTTGGAATGCTTTGCAAATATTGGTTGTATAGAATTATGGAAGAGAATTGTGGTGTTGGGTTGCTAATACTAGATGCCAAACATTTTATTGTAGATAAGTGATTTGTAAAGGCGGGAAGTTGTGTTGAATTGGTATCCGAATCTACAACGAGGTATGTAAAGCATACTCTAACGATGTTCTTTGGCATGAAAACACCAATGTTCCATCAAGTAAGATTCCGAGGTTGTCCAAAAACATGTATTGTTCTACATTACCAACGAAGTTATTTCCATTCTATAAAGTGTCAAAATGTTTCATTGATATACCGAAAGGCTCCTATTTCATTGTTGTGATATTGATGATTTCGAAACATATTGTTGATGTACCAATGAGTCTTTATTACATCATTATTGTATAGAAAGTCTATTACTTGGTTCCTATTGATGTATCATTATTCCAAAGGTACTATATTGGCATGAACACTAATGTAATAATCTCAAAAGCTTTTGAACTAAGTTATTGAAAAGATCTCTTATGTGTGTTACTTGATATACGTGTGGGTGGTAGCTCAGGGGCTTAAGCCTAGCATGGGCCGATCCCGATATTTGATATGATTACAGTTGATATGTACTGGGGGCAGCCTAATGGTCACAGTACGGTACAATATTGATTATTGTTAGGTGGTTGGAGGTTCGGGAGGGAGGAAGTAATGGCGAATGATAATTTTAAAGAATGAAATGAACGAATGTATACCGTTCCACAAATATGTTTGAATTCAAGAACCCAATTCAGATTAATGATAAGATAATGTACATGATCCTAAAAGTGTTTATGAAGTATGGTTCACTTCTATTATGATTTATTCACTTGCGTCTGATTTTCTTGAACCCCCACACCACATATGATTATTTACAGCTTTACATACTCAGTACATATTTTGTACTGACGTCCCTCACGGTGGACCTGCATTTCATGCTGCAGGCATAGGTGCTTCACCTCATTCACAGTATAAATAGGAGTCAGGTCATACAACTATTGTTGGTGAGCTCCAGTTTGCTTCGGAGCTTTCCGAGTCGGTCCCTTATGTTTTGTTATTGTACAGGAGTCATGTGTGGGCGGGGGTTTGTCCCGACCCTAGTTATGTCATGTATATCCTAGAGGCTTTGTAGACATAAGAAAGGGTAAAGTTATGGAAGTTTATATAGTGATGTTATATTTGTATATGTGGTGGCCCCGACGGCCAAGTATTATATATATATATATATATATATATATTTGTACGTGTTGTGCTGATAAAGGTAGTTAGACCCTTCTATATGCAACAAAGTGCTGTCCAAATTTTTGGTGACATGTAAGTGAAAGTACAGGTATTTGAACGGGTTCTCCCGGGCCTTCTCGACTTCGGGTGCCAGTCCGATCCGATGAGATTTTAGGGCGTGACATGGGTCCAGGGTCTGGGTGTGTTGTGGGCCAAAAATCGACCGAGATGTGCCAAGGAGGTTGGGGATCATCCCATTATGGTCCGTTTAAATTTTTGTGGCCATTTGGGTAGACAAACGGGCGAAACAGTGCGGATTGGGCATTTTTGAGCCAAATCGGTATGCTATAGCCCACGATTTCGATGGTGGTCCCGGAGTCCGGGTGTTCTGTGAGATGAAAATCAACCGGGGTGTGCCAGGGAGGTTGGGGATCGTTCGAATATGGGTCGTCTAAATTTTCATGGTCATTTGGATGGACAAATGGGCGAAACGGATCGACTGGGGCATTTTTGAGCTAAATGAGTGTGCTATAGCCCACGGTTTTGGGGGTGGACCCGAGGTCCGGGCGTGCTATGGGTCAAAAATTAACCAGGATATGTCAAGGGGGTTGGGGATCATCCCAGTGTGGTCCGTTTAATTTTTTGTGGCCATTTGTGTGGACAAACGAGCAAAACGACGCGAACGGGGACTTTTCAGGCCAAATCGATATGCTATAGCTCACGGATTCGGGGGGTGGGCCTGGGGTCCGGGTGTGTTATGGACCAAAAATTGACTGGGGCGTACCAGGGAGGTTGGGGATCATCCCAGTGAGGTCCATTTAATTTTTCATGGGTATTTAGGTGGAAAAACAGGCGAAATATCACAAACGGATTATTTTTGGGCCAAATTGGTATGTTATAGCCCATAGTTTTGGGGGTGGGCCCAGGGTCCAGGTGTGTTGAGGGTCGAAAATCGATCTGGGTGTACAGGAAAGTTGGGGATTGTCCCAAAGTGATCCGTTTAAATTTTTATGGCTAATTGGGTAGACAAACGGGTGAAACAGCACGAACGGGGCATTTTCGAGCCAAATCGGTTGCTATAGCCCACGATTTTGGGGTTAGGCCCGGGGTTTGGGCGTGCTACGGGTCAAAACTTGATCGGGGCATACCAGGGAGGTTGGGGATCCTCCCAATATGGTCCATTTTATTTTTCGTGGCTATTTGGGTGGACAAATGTGCAAAAATGGCACGAATAGAGCATTTTTGGGCCAAATCGTGTGCTATACCCTATGGTTTTGGGGGTATGCTCGGGGTCTGGGCGTGATGTGGGCCAAAAATTGATAGAGGCATGCCAGGGAGGTTGAGGATCATCCCAGCGTGATCTGTTTAAATTTTTGTGGCTATTTGGGTGGACAAATGGATGAAACGGCACGAACTGGGCGTTTTAGGGCCAAATCGGTGTGCTATAGCCCACGGTTTTAGAGCTAGACCCGGGGTTCGGGCGTGCTATGGGCTGAAAATCGACCGGGGTGGGCCAGGGACGTTATGGATCATCCTAGTGTGGTTCATTTAAATTTTCGTGGCCATTTGGGTGGACAACGGGTGAAATGGCGCAAAGGGGGCATTTTTGGGCAAAATCGGTAGGCTATTGCTCACGATTTCGGGGGTGGGCACGGGGTCCGGGTGTGTTATGGGAAAAAAATTGATCGGGCGTGCCAGGGAAGTTGGGGATCATCCAAGTGTGGTTCATTTCATTTTTCGTGTCCATTTGGGTGGAAAATAGGTGAAACAGGGCGAATAGGGCATTTTTGGGCCAATTCGATGGCATATAGCCCACGGTTTTGGGGGTGGGCACGGGGTACGTGCGTGCTGTTAGTCAAAAATCGATCGAGACATGCCAGGGAGGTTAGAGTTCGTCCCAGTATGGTCCGTTTAAATTTTTATGGAAATTTGGATGGACAAACGGGCGAAACGGCGCGAACGGGGCATTTTCAGGCCAAATCGGTGTGCTATAGCCCACGATTTTAGGGGTGGGTCGGTGTCTGGGTATGCTGTGGGCTAAAAATTGATCGGGGCGTGCCAGGGGGTCGAGGATCGTCCTAGTGTGGTCTGTTTAAATTTTTGTTGCCATTTGGGTGGACAAACAAGCGAAACGAGGCGAACAGGACATTTCTTAGGCAAATTCGTGTGCTATAGCCCATGGTTTTGGGAGTAGGCCCGGGGTCCGGATGTGTTGTAGGCCAAAAATTGATCGGGGTGTGCCAGGGAAGTTGGAGATCATCCCTGCGTGGTCCTTTTAAATTTTTGTGGCCATGTGGGTTGACAAACTGGATAAACGACGCGAACTGAGTGTTTTTTAGCCAAATCAATGTGCTATTGCCCACGATTTTGGGGGTGGGCTTGGGGTCCGAGCTTGCTGTGGGTCAAAAATTGGTTGGGCGTGTCGGGGAGGTTGAGGATAGTCCCAGTATGGTCCTTTTATATTTTTGTGGCCATTTGGGTAGACAAACAGGTGAAACGACGGGAACGGGATATTTTCGGGCCAAATCGGTGTGCTATAGCCCACGGTTTTGGGGGTGGGCCCAGGTTCTGGGCGTGCTGTGGGTCAAAACCGATTGAGGCATGTCAGGGAGGTAGGGGATCATCCCAGTGTGGTCCGTTTAAATTTTCATGGCTATTTGGGTGGATAAAATGGCAAAACGGGGTGAACAGGGCATTTTTGGGCCAAATCGATGGGCTATATCCCACGGTTTCGGGGGTGGGCTCGGGGTCCGGGCCTGCTGTGGGCCAAAAATTGATCGGGGCATTCCATAGAGGTTGGGGATTGTCCCAGTATGGTCCGTTTAATTTTTCATCGTCATTTATGTGCACAAACGATCAAAACAACACAAACAGGGCATTTTCGGACTAAATCGGAGTGCTATGGACCACGATTTTGGGGGTGGGCCTGCGGTCCAGGTTTGCTACGGGCTAAAAATTGATTGGGGTGTGCCAGGGAGATTGGGGATCGTTCCAGTGTGGTCCGTTTAGATTTTCGTGGCCATTTGGGTTGACATACGGGCGAAACGGCGCGAACGGGGCATTTTTGGGCCTAATCGATATGCTATAGCCCACAGTTTTAGGGCTGAACCCAGGGTTCGGGTGTGCTGTAAGCCAAAACTCGATCGGGGCATGCTAGGGAGGTAGGTGATCGTTCCAGTATGGTCTGTTTAAATTTTCGTGGCCATCTGGGTGGATAAACGAGCGAAATGGCTTGAACGAGGCCTTTTCGTGCCCAATCGATGGGTTGTAGCCCACGGTATTGGGGGTGGGCCCTGGGTTCGGGGGTGCTGTGGGCAAAAAATCTATCGAGGAATGTTAGGGAGGTTAGGGATCATCCTAGTGTGGTTTGTTTAAATTTTTGTGGCCATTTGGGTGTACAAACGGGTGAAACGGCATGAATCGGGCATTTTTGGGCCAAATCAGTGTGCTATAGCTCACGATTTCAGGTGTGGGCCAGGGGTTCGGGCGTGCTGTGGGTCTAAAATAGATCGGGGAGTGCCAGGGAGGTTGGGGATCGTCCTAGTGTGGTCCGTTTAAATTTTTGTGGGAATTTGGGAGGACAAACGGGTGAATCGGTGCAAACGAGGTATTTTCAGCGTTATCGGTATGCTATAGCCCACGGTTATGGGGGTGGGCCCAGGGTCCGGGCATGTTGTGGGTCAAAAATTGACCGGGGCATACCAAGGAGATTGGGGATTATCCTAGTGTGGTCCATTTAAATTTTTGTGACCATTAGGGTGGACAGATGGGAGAAACGACACGAACGGGGCATTTTCAGACCAAATCGGTCTGCGACAGCCCACAGTTTTGGGGGTGGGCCTGGGCCCCAGGCGTACTATGGATGAAAATTGACCGGGGCGTGTCAGGAAGGTTGGGGATCGTCCCAGTGTGGTTCGTTTAAATTTTAGTAGCTATTTGGGTAGACAAATGGGCGAAACGGCGCGAACAAGGCCATTTCGAGCCAAATCGGTAGGCTATAGCCCATAGTTTTGGGGGTCATCCTGGGCGTGCTGTTGGCCAAAAATTGATCGGGGCGTGCCAGGGAGGTTGGGGATCATCCCAGTGTGGTCCGTTTAAATTTTTATGGCCATTTTGGTGGACAAACAGGCGAAACAGCGCAAATGGGGCATTTTTGGGCCAAATCACCTGTGGTCCGGACGTGTTGTGGGCTGAAAATAGACCGTGACATGCCAGGGAGGTTGGGGATCACTTCATTGTGGTCTATTTAAATTTTCGTGGCCATTTGAGTGGACAAACCGGTGAAACGGCACAAAGGGGCATTTTCAGGCCAAATCAGTGTGTTATAGGCCACGGTTTTGGGGGTGAACCTGGTGTCCAGGCGTGTTGTGGGCCGAAAATTGATCGGGGCATGCCAGGGTGATTGTGAATTATCCCAGTGTGGTCCGTTTAAATTTTCGTGGCCATTTGGGTGGACAAACGGGCTATACGGCGTGAACGGGATATTTTTGGGCCCGGGCTCCGGATGTGCTGAGGGCCAAAAATTGATTGGGGCGTGCCAGGGTGGTTGGGGATCGTCCCAGTGTGGTCCGTTTAAATTTTTGTAGCCATTTGGGTTGACAAACGGGCGAAACGACGCGAACGGGGCATTTTCAGGAAATCGGTGTGCTATAGCCCATGGTTTTAGGGGTTGGCACAGGGTCCGGGCGTGCTGTGGGCCAAAAATCGATCGGGGCATGCCAGGGAGGTTGGGGATCATCCCAGTGTGGTCCGTTTAAATTTTCATGGCCATTTGGGTGGACAAACGGGCGAAATGGCACGAACGGGGCATTTCTGGGCCAAATTGGTGTGCTATAGCCCATGATTTCGGGGGTAGGCCCGGGGTACTAGGCGTGCTGTAGGCCAAAAATTGATCGGGGTGTGCCAGGGAAGTTGGAGATCATCCCTGTGTGGTCCTTTTAAATTTTTGTGGCCATTTGGGTTGACAAACTGGAAAAAACGACGCGAACTGAGCGTTTTTTAGCCAAATTAATGTGCTATTGCCCACGATTTTGGGGGTGGGCTTGGGGTCCGAGCTTGCTGTGGGTCAAAAATTGGTTGGGCGTGTCGGGGAGGTTGAGGATAGTCCCAGTATGGTCCTTTGATATTTTTGTCACCATTTGGGTGGACAAACAGGCGAAATGACGGGAACGGGATATTTTCGGACCAAATTGGTGTGCTATAGCCTATGGTTTTGGGGGTGGGCCAGGTTCTGGGCGTGTTGTGGGTCAAAACCGATTGAGGCATGCCAGGGAGGTAGGGGATCATCCCAGTGTGGTCCGTTTAAATTTTCATGGCTATTTGGGTGGATAAAATGGCAAAACGGGGTGAACAGGGCATTTTTGGGCCAAATCGATGGGCTATATCCCACGGTTTCGGGGGTGGGCTCGGGGTCCGGGCCTGCTGTGGGCCAAAAATTGATCGGGGCATGCCATAGAGGTTGGGGATTGTCCCAGTATGGTCCGTTTAATTTTTCATCGTTATTTATGTGCACAAACGATCAAAACAACACGAAGAGGGCATTTTCGGAATAAATCGGAGTGCTATGGACCACGATTTTGGGGGTGGGCCTGCGGTCCAGGTTTGCTATGGGCTAAAAATTGATTGGGGTGTGCCAGGGAGACTGGGGATCATTCCAGTATGGTACGTTTAGATTTTCGTGGCCATTTGGGTTGACATACGGGCGAAACGGCGCGAACGGGGCATTTTTGGGCCTAATCGATATGCTATAGCCCACAGTTTTAGGGTTGAACCCAGGGTTCGGGTGTGCTGTAAGCCAAAAATCGATCGGGGCATGCTAGGGAGGTAGGTGTTCGTTCCAGTATGGTCTGTTTAAATTTTCGCGGCTATTTGGGTGGATAAACGAGCGAAATGGCGTGAACGAGGCCTTTTCGTGCCCAATCGATGGGTTGTAGCCCACGGTATTGGGGGTGGGACCTGGGTTCGGGGGTGCTGTGGGCAAAAAATCTATCGAGGAATGTTAGGGAGGTTAGGGATCATCCTAGTGTGGTTTGTTTAAATTTTTGTGGCCATTTGGGTGTACAAACGGGTGAAACGGCATGAATCGGGCATTTTTGGGCCAAATCAGTGTGCTATAGCTCACGATTTCAGGTGTGGGCCAGGGGTTCGGGCGTGCTGTGGGTCTAAAATAGATCGGGGAGTGCCAGGGAGGTTGGGGATCGTCCTAGTGTGGTCCGTTTAAATTTTTGTGGGAATTTGGGAGGACAAATGGGTGAATCGGTGCAAATGAGGTATTTTCAGCGTTATCGGTATGCTATAGCCCACGGTTATGGGGGTGGGCCCAGGGTCCGGGCGTGTTGTGGGTCAAAAATTGATCGGGGCATACCAAGGAGATTGGGAATTATCCTAGTGTGGTCCATTTAAATTTTTGTGACCATTAGGGTGGACAGATGGGAGAAACAACACGAACGGGGCATTTTCAGACCAAATCGGTCTGCTATAGCCCACAGTTTTGGGGGTGGGCATGGGGCCCAGGCGTGCTATGGATGAAAATTAACCGGGGCGTGTCAGGAAGGTTGGGGATCGTCCCAGTGTGGTCCGTTTAAATTTTCATAGCTATATGGGTAGACAAATGGGCGAAACGGTGCGAACAAGGCCATTTCGGGCCAAATCGGTAAGCTATAGCCCATAGTTTTGGGGGTCATCCCGGGCGTGCTGTTGGCCAAAAATTGATTGGGGCGTGCCAGGGAGGTTGGGGATCATCCCAGTGTGGTCCGTTTAAATTTTTATGGCCATTTTGGTGGACAAACAGGCGAAACGGCGCAAACGGGGTATTTTCGGGCCAAATTGCCTGTGGTCCAGACGTGTTGTGGGCTGAAAATAGACCGCGACATGTCAGGGAGGTTGGGGATCACTTCATTGTGATTTGTTTAAATTTTCGTGGCCATTTGAGTGGACAAACCGGTGAAACGGCACAAACGGGGCATTTTCAGGCCAAATCGGTGTGTTATAGGCCACGGTTTTGGGGGTGAGCCCGGTGTCCAGGCGTGTTGTGGGCCGAAAATTGACCGGGGCATGCTAGGGTGATTGTGAATTATCCCAGTGTGGTTCGTTTAAATTTTCGTGGCCATTTGGGTGGACAAACGGGCGAAACGACATGAACGGGGCATTTTCGGGCTAAATTAGTGTGCTATAACCCACGGTTTCGGGAGTGGGCCCAGGGTTTGGGAGTACTATGGGCCAAAAATCAACCCGGGCATGCCAGCAAGGTTGGGGATCGTCCTAGTGTGGTCTGTTTAATTTTTTGTTGTCATTTTGGTAGATAAATGGTCAAAACGATGTGAACAGGGCATTTTCTGGCCAAATTGGTGGGATATAGCCCACGGTTTCGGGAGTGGCCCGGGGTGCGGGCGTGCTATGGGCCAAAAATTGATTGGGGTGTGCCAGGAAGGTTTAGGATCATCCTAGTGTAGTCCATTTAAATTTTCATGGCCATTCAGGTGGACAAACGATCGAAACGGCGTGAACGGGACATCTTCGGGCCAAATCGGTGTGCTATAGCCCACGATTTTGGGGGTGGGCCCGGGGTCCAAACGTGTTGTAGGCCGAAAATCAATCAGGCTTGCCAGGGAGGTTGGGGATCCTCCCAGTGTGGCCCGTTTAAATTTTCGTGGCCATTTGGGTGGACAAACGGGCTATACGGCGTGAACGGGACATTTTTGGGCCAAATTGGTGTGCTATAGCCCACGGTTTTGGGGGTAGGCCCGGGCTCCGGATGTGCTGAGGGCCAAAAATTGATTGGGGCGTGCCAGGGTGGTTGGGGATCATCCCAGTGTTGTCCGTTTAAATTTTTGTAGCCATTTGGGTTGACAAACGGGCGAAACGACGCGAACGGGGCATTTTCAAGAAATCGGTGTGTTATAGCCCATGGTTTTAAGGGTTGGCACAGGGTCCGGGCATGCTGTGGGCCAAAAATCGATCGGGGCATGCCAGGGAGGTTGGGGATCATCCCAGTGTGGTCCGTTTAAATTTTCATGGCCATTTGGGTGGACAAACGGGTGAAATGGCACAAACGGCGCATTTCTGGGCCAAATCGGTGTGCTATAGCCCATGATTTTGGGGGGTAGGCCCGGGGTACTGGGCGTGCTGTAGGCCAAAAATCGAACTGGGCGAGCTAGGGAGGTTGGGGATCGTCTCAGTGTGGTCCGTTTAATTTTTTATGGCCATTTTGGTGGACAAACGGGCGAAACGGCGCGAACAGGGCATTTTCAGGCCAAATCGGTGTGCTATAGCCCATGATTTTGGGGTGAGCCCGGGGTCCGGGTGTGCTGTACTCAAAAAATCGAACGGGGTGTGCCAGGGAGGTTTAGGATCATCCCAGTGTGGTCCATTTAAATTTTCGTGGCCATTTGAGTGGACAAACGGGCAAAACGGCACGAACAGGACATTTTTGGGCCAAATCGATGTGCTATAGCTCACGGTTTTGGGGGTAGGCTCGAGGTCTGGGCGTGCTGTAGGCCAAAAATCGTTCGGGGCGTGTCAGGGAGGTTAGGGATCGTCCCAGCGTCATCCGTTTAATTTTTCATGGTTATTTGGGTGTACAAACGGATAAAACGGCGCGAACGGGATGTGTTCGGAGCAAATCGATGTGCTATAGCCTACGGTTTTGGGGGTGGGCTCGGGGTCTGGGCGTGCTGTGGGCCGAAAATCGTTCGGGGCGTGCTAAGGAGGTTGGGGATCGTCCCAGTGTGGTCCGTTTAAACTTTCATGGCCATTTGGGTGCCAAACGGGCAAAACGGCGTAAACGGGACATTTTCAGGCCAAATCGGTGTCCTATAGCCCACGGTTTTGGGAGTGTACCGGGGATTCGGGCATACTGTGGGCCGAAAATTGATCGGAGCGTGTCTAGGATGTTGGGGATTGTCCCAGTGTGGTCCGTTTAAATTTTCATGGCCATCTGGGCGGAGAAATGGGCAAAACGACGCGACCGGGGCATTTTCGGGCCAAATTGGTGTGCTATAGCCCACGATTTCGAGGGTAGGCCCGGGGTCCAGGCATGTTGTGGGCCGAAAATCGATCGGGGCATGCCAGGGAGGTTGGGGATCATTCCAGTATGGTCCGTTTAATTTTTTGTGGCCATTTTGGTGGACAAATGGGCGAAACGGCGCGAACGGGGCATTTTCAGGCTAAATCAGTGTGCTATAGCTCATCATTTCGGGGTGGCCCCAGGGTCCGGGTATGCTGTGGTCAAAAAATCGAACGGGGCGTGCCAGGAAGATTCAGGATCATCCCAGTGTGGTCCATTTAAATTTTCATGGCCATTTGGGTGGACAAACGGAAGAAACGGCGCGAATAGGGTGTTTTAGGGCCAAATCGGTGTAGTAAAGCTCACGGTTTTGGGGGTGGGCTCGGGGTCTGGGCGTGCTGTTGGCCGAAAATCATTCAGGCCGTGCCAGGGAGGTTAGGGATCGTCCCAGCGTGGTCCGTTTAATTTTTCATGCCCATTTGGATGTACAAACGGACAAAACGGCATGAACGGGACGTTTTCGGGCCAAATCGGTGTGCTGTCTACCTGCTTAATATGAGCTAATATGTTAATTCCATACTTATATTAGTGTTGAGCTAATAATATATCCAAAATTACACTTTCTCCCAACAATTTTACTCGTCTTCTTTGCTAAAAAAAAATAGATGGTCCCCAATAATTGTATTTTTAGAAAATCAAAATATGATTTTTTTTTTTCAATTTTTACTAGTAATTATTCCTGAAAACTACATCTACCTCAATTATGAAGAGATCGCACACAAATAGAACAAATATTTAATTAAAAGGAGATTATATCTCAACTTTTGTTCAAACCAACGCCACAGCAATACTAACAACTTTTGTTCAAAGCATAATCGCGGAGTCAAATATGTCAGATAAATTGCAAGGTCCCAGCTCTCTATTCCCTCTTTAACTGTCACTGATCTCTACTTATACTAATGAACTGAACAACCACCATGTGTGTAGTATCTCCCCAGGGCCAGATGACATCGTCTTCTGGGTCCTAATGTCACAGGAGAACAGGCGAGAGCGTGTGGCTGCAAAAAGGAGTGTGTTAGAAGCCGGTAATAAGATACATTCGGATAAGCTGTACCAAGGGATTCTTATGGAGTATTTGTGGTTCTTCTTCTTCACAAAACAACAGGGCAACCCTCTTTAAAAATCCCTCTAGCTGTTGGACAGGAAGCATAAGGACATCCATCAAGATCATTTCCCCACCAGTTAACTGTTACGTTCTCCAAGCCCAAGCACAAATATATAAGAACTGCCATAAATGCCAAACCAGCATCAAGTGCACCCGAAAGAACGTAGTTATGACGCTGCCACCAATCTGGCCTATATCGATAAACCACAAAGCCCGACAAGAACCCTACGATGATCCAGGTCGTGTAGTTCACAGCCGTGGCAGGTGGCATCATCCCTGTGGCTCCTATTAAAACTGGCATGTTGATGAGTTTGATCCATTCTTGCTTAGGGAAAGCCCTCGCTGCTAACCACACAAGTACTGGCGCTATCGCACCAAATAAGAAGAACCAGTTAACCATCCCGTAAAGTCCTAAATCTCCGAAAATCCTTCTTGGTGCAATCAAACCCCAAATCACTGATGCATCGTAGAACACATTATCCAAAGGACAAGTCCACACAGTGTTGGACAATGTTTTGTTGCATATGTCTGGTATTGTTTCCATTAACCACCACGCTGTTCCCAAATACACGAATCCTGCTATTAGAGCCCCTACTATCTGCATTGTCCATTTTCTATGACTGTAAGCATATAGATGTACATATAAAGACACTTAGCATGCAACGAGAATAAAATTAATCAATCAACTAAGCTCAGATTTCCTACAATTCGTGTTGTCCATTTTCTATGACTGTAAACATACAGGAGCAGTGGCAGAGAAAATTATACTATGTAAATAAGGTTTGGCATAATATTTTTTTTGATGAATTCCTTGCTCCGCCACTATAAACATAGATAAAGACACTTAACGTGCAACAAAGGTAGAATTAATTAATCAATTAACCTCAATACAGAGTTAGTATAGGGGACCGGCTGCATGAATTATCTGAATTATTCAATTCTACTATATTTTTGGGGGAGAAAACGACAGAGCGAGTGGCTTACCTGAGCCATAAACATTGTTCTTGGAGGAATTTTCATGTAATGGCCGAGCTTGAAGTCTTGGAGGAAAGTTATAGCTTGGTTCATACTAATGTAACCACATACCTTGAAGCACATGTTGGCGACCGGATATCCTGGATAAAGATATCCTATGATATACTCCGTGATAATATTCAACCCCGGTGTCTGCAATGTCCAAAAAATGGATATTAGACTATTAGCTAAGTGCCGGGGCAGAGGGGTGCAACGGGGTTTTGTTGAATCCCATTATTGAAAATTAACTATGTAAATAAGGCGAAAATGATTTTTATTTTGGCTTACATATAATTTGTTGAATCTCCTTGGTATGAGAACTGTTTTATTTTTCTTTAGAATTTCTGGCTTCGTAACTAGCATCATACACAAAACCATAGCTGTATGTCCAAGTCCAAGCATATTTACCTGGTTGGTAATGGCGGTGATGATCCCTATAGGAAGGGTAAAGAAAATGGCAATAACACAAGCTAGAATAACTCCCCACCAAGGTAACTGAAGTTGCTCGTTGTAATATTCACAGGCAAAGACGGTGAGTGAAATGTTCGAGACAAGAATGCACCAAAACCACCACTCAGGTACTTGGTTATACTTGCTCATTAGTTTAGTGTGTATGTCCATTTTCTTATCTTGGAAGCTTGATTTTCTCTGCTCCCATATCTCCCTGCAATCGAGAGAAATTGTTATAACATAACTTTCCCCTTTCATGTATAGCATGTCAAATTAGCACAACAAAAACTACAACTAAGCTTCCGTTCCAAGCAAGTTGGGGTACCATATCCTCTATTTAAGCTCGTCTCTATCCAAGATTCTACTAAATAAGGAAGTAGTAGAAGTTCACTGCATTTTCTTCTGGCATATAAATCTCCAACATGACTAAAAATAGACAACATACTCCCATTGTGCCCCTATGTATTCATGCTATCGATTTCTAAACTAGTATATATAGCGTGTTGATTAGTACAACAGCTACAATTACGCTTCAGTTCCGTATACCATATCCTCCATTTATGCTCACCTCAAAACTCAAATGTTCTGCAAAATGAAAAAGTAGTACTAGAAGTTCAGTACATTTTTCTTTTGGCGTATGACTGAAATACTCACAAAAACATTGTGCCTCTTATGTTTGATTGGATTGGAAGAGACAATACAACATTGGAATAAAACAATATCTAATGTATCAAACATTGTTTCATACCTTCCGTGAAACAAGAGAACGTGCATGGCAGTAGCACTGAGAGCAGCGAAGCCAACTCCATAACTTATCACGAAAAAAGTACTAAGATAAAGATGTCCTTGTCGCTCGTAAGCAGCAATGTCAAGGTGGAAATTAGAGTCAATGATACTTGATATGCTGTAAACTTGGCCATTGGAAGTGAACAATCCGGTAGAGAAAATAGGGAATGTTTTGGCTTTGAAGACATCTAGCCAGTAACATATTGGAGTCAAGACATACACAATAAATATGAATCCAACAGCAACATTAGCTGTAGCAAACCATGGGCTAGCTAATGGGCTTCCAAGGTAAGACGAAACTGAGGACCAGTCGAGTCCTATAGCTCCAATGCCGAGCCCCTTT
This sequence comes from Capsicum annuum, assembly GCF_002878395.1. Lineage (NCBI taxonomy): Eukaryota > Viridiplantae > Streptophyta > Magnoliopsida > Solanales > Solanaceae > Capsicum > Capsicum annuum. The sequence continues at coordinate 711,373 of NC_061111.1, forward strand.
AGCCCCGAACCGAGTTGCTGGGCTAGCACTGATTTGGGAAAGATCCAACATATCCATGACAAAGATGTCAACATTGAGAAGAGATAGCCTGGGAAAACATAGTACGCGAAACTGCAGATGAAGGCTACTATGAAGAACTGAGTACGCGTTAGCCCTCCCTTTGGACGTTCTTCTTTCTCGTGTAATGCCCTGCAAGTGAAACTCTTTTGTTAAAACTGAAAATAGCCAGCGGATATATAATATGTGTATCATCTACGAGTACTGGCTTGGAAAAGTGAGTAGTGAATCCCGCATTTTATTTGTCATGTAAAGTTCCCGATTACATATTCACGTGAAACCCAATTTGAATCATAGTGTTACGGGTTTGAATCTTACTACTGTTCACTTCACAATATTCTCTAACTTTTGGCAATTATATGAAAGGAAATTGCTTTAAAAAGTGAAATAGTTCAAGCATTGAACCATATTTTCTAAAGAACTAGGGATGTTGGACCATTAAATTTAAATCATGAATTCAATAATGCAAAAAAGAAAAAAATAGTGTAAACTCGTTTGAAATGTTACACTGCTGCCCAAAGTAAACACTTTCCGATACAAAGACATCTGTATCCGATAGTAAAGATGAGTGTGTGGCTTATTGTGTGCTTTTATATTTTCTATTTGTTATACTGTTATCTGTCACTATCGGAGTTCTATCGGAAACAGCCTATCTACTTCATCTTCTGAAGTATTGACTGCGTACACTTTACCCTCCCACAACCTACTTTATGGGAATACACTCGGTTATTCGGACTCTTCAAAAAGATCAATGGCTGCATGTTGAATTCTTCAAAAATAGTGTATTTTTTAAGAAGCCGATACCCATACGGCGGCATGAAATATGAAGTGTCGCGCAACTTAGCAATTAGCTATCCTTCGACTGCGTGAAAAACGTGGAAAATACTTTAATCTTGTGGCGAATTATTATATTATTGAAAATAAAGAACTGAAATCATGTTTTAAAAAAAAAAAAATTAAATTAAATTGTACCACTAAGTAGACCTCGGTGGAGATATTTTATTTTATTTTCTAAGCATTGATTTCAACATGATAGCATTTTGACATTAAATTCAAAAATAAGGGTATTAAAGTCTTTAAAGAAAATTGTAAGCTCATGTTGAAAAATTTTTGAGCTTCTTATTGTGGACCTATCAAAAATCTGTAAAACAAAGCCCACTTTTTTCTCATTAATTACACATAATGCCATTCAAGAAATTTACATAAATGCCATCACATGTGGCTCTTTAGCCTTTCCATTCATTTCCACATGTGGGCCCTCTATTTGTCATCTATTTTTTATTTTTATTTATCTTTTTTTTTTCTGAAAAATTATAATTATTTTATGAATTGTATTTCTCATTATATTTAGGATGAATGTGAGTACCTACATGCTACTTTTATTTAGGTTAAATAATATAAAATTATTTCAAATATATTATGTTTAAATAAATTGATTAATATGATCATAATTTATTGTAATAATTAATATGATAAATATAATTTAATACATTTTATTCTTTATTTACATTCCATATCAAACATATAATTTGCTTTCTTCCTTATTTGTTACATGAAATACAAGTTTGCCTAATTTAAATTTTTAATGTATCATTAATAAAGCTAATTTAATAAAATAATTTTTTAATAAATATTTTTTTAAGATTTGTGTCAAGTCAATATATACCAACAAAAAGAAATTAAAGAAAAATACCTAACAAGATTTGACTTATATAAGATTAAACATAATTTGTTACTAAATAATTATTATTATTATTATTTGTTTTTATATATCCAAATCATATTATCCGTATTGGATTAAGCATACTACTCCTACGAGTTAATGAATTTTTTAATTAAAACTTTGAACATTAATTACTTGTTGAATTATAGTTATTTTAATCACCTCAAACTCAAACCAAAAGTTTTAATATTTTATTTCTAAAATTAATATATAAAATATATTTTACTCATATAACTTATTTGATTAAATTGATATTTTCTCGATTTATCTAAAACCTGCCGAATTATGATTTTAACTAAATAAATCTAATAATTAGTGTTTTTTTGATTTTTAAAAATTCACCAATATTCCTATATCATCATTGATTAATTATTATAATTCATTTATATATTTAAAAATTAATAATATTTAATTAAAAATAAAATAGACATTTATGACATGTTTGGTTCAATCGTAATTTTACAGTATAACCTCTAATTAATTATTATAAATCATTTATATATTAAAAAATTAATAATATCCAATTCATAATTTTATTATATCATCCCTAATTAATTATTATAAGTCATTTATGTATTAAAAAAATTAGTGCTCTCTTTATTTAAAAAGGAATGACTTGTTTTCCTTTTTAGCCTGTTAGAAAAAATGATCCCTTTCCTTTTTTTGATAATACTTTAATTTCAACTTTCCATATAACATGTTTAAGACCACAAGATTAAACGACATTTTGGTATATTTGACTCAACTTTAATTTAGGGCCACACGATTTAAAAGTCTTTTTTATTTTCTTAAACTCTGCATCAAGTCAAAATAGGTCATTCTTTTTGAAACGGAGGGAGTAATATTTAATTATAAAAGGTAAAATAAACATTTATAACATATCTGTTTACCCCAAATTAATTATTATAAGTCATTTAAATATTCAAAAATTAATAATATCTAATAAAAAGGTAAAATAGATATAAAAATGACAAATTAACTCTTGATGTTTTTAATTAACTTAACGTCTTATATGAAATCCACTTAAAAAAAATTCATGGGTATTTTTATAGTAATTTTGCTATGTCACTTCTAATTAGTCGTTGTAAATCATTTAAGACATTTATGCTTCGCTGGTCAATCGTGATTTTATTATATCACCCCTGATTAATTATTATAAGTATTATAAAATAAGGAGAGTAAGATATATTATTCATAAAAAGTATTATAAATTGCAATAATTAATTATTGTATTTTGTGTTTTAATGTTTGGACCTTATCAACAAATATAAGAAAAGTCCTTTCATTTTGAATTAATTACAACTCATGCCATTTCAATAAATTACCACTTTGCCATTGATGCTACTCCTATTGAATATAATGGGGCCCACATATAATTAATTAATATAAATTATTTATATATGAAAAATTAATATTTAATTTAAAAATTAAATAAATATTTATGACATGTATGCTTCAACCGTAATTGTACTATATTACCCATAATTAATTATTATATCACACCTAATTAATTATTATAAGTTATTTATATATTAAAAATTTAATAATATTTAATTTAAAAATACAATAGATATTTATGACATGTCCGATTCAATCGTAATTGTACCATATTACTCCTAATTAATTATTATACTGCTCCTAATTAATTATTATAAGTTATTTATACATTAAAAAATTAATAATATTTAAGTAAAAAATAAAATAGACATTTATGACATTTCTTCTTCAATCGTAATTTTACTATATCACCCCTAATTAATTATTTATGGTCATTTAAGTATTGTCCGAAATAAGTTGAAATAGAAAAAAAAAATTAATATGTTATATATTTCAAAAAAATTACATGAAAAATACTAGAAATCACAATAATTAACAATTTAAAAGATTTAAAAGATATAAAATATTCGATCGACTCTTGAAATTATATTAGTTTCACTGAAATTGGAATAGAAGAAAAGTATTATAAATCACAATAATTAAAAACTTAAATTATTTTTAAATATAATTAACTATCAATGCCACAAAAATTTGGATAAGAAGAGTAACGTATTCAAAGGGCAAAAGAATAAAATGTTCATGATATTTTTTTAAAAAAATAAAAATTGCTACATATACTCAAAGGGTAAAAGAGTAAAAACACATAAGAGGTAAATGTAGAGAAATCAAGAAGCACCAAATGTTACAAATGGATTATTAACATTTGTAACATTCAACACATTTCTAAATATTTCCAAATTCTTCTTGAATCAACATATACACATAATAAATAATAATTACATTTTACTATATCACCCCTAATTAATTATTATGGTCATTTAATTATTGTGCCACATAATTGAAATAGAAAAAAAATTATAAATTACAATGATTAAAAATTTAAATTATTTAAAAGATATAACTGGCTATCGTCGACACAAAACTCTGGACAAGGAGAGTAGCATATATTATTCAAAAAAAACTATATAAAAAATATTATAAATTACAATAGTTAACAACTTAAAATATCTAAAAACAATTTAATATGTTATATATTTCAAAAAAATTACATAAAAAATACTAGAAATCACAATAATTAACAACTTAAAAGATTTAAAAGATATAAAATATTTGGTCGACTCTTAAAATTACATTAGTGTCACTGAAATTGGAATAAAAGAAAAGTATTATAAATCACAATAATTAAAAATTTAAATTATATTTAAAATATAACTGACTATCAATGCCACAGAAATTTGGACAAGAAGAGTACCGTATTTAAAGGGCAAAAGAATAAAAATACACAAGAGATAAATGTAGAGAAATCAAGAAGCACCAAATGGATTATTAACATTTGTAACATTCAACACATTTCTAAATGTTTTCAAATTCTTCTTGAATCAACACATATACATAATAAAAATAATAAATAATAATAATTATATTTTACTATATCACCCCTAATTAATTATTATGGTCATTTAAGCATTGCGCCATATAAGTTGAAATAAAAAAATATTATAAATTACAATGATAAAAATTTTAAATTATTTAAAAAATATAATTGGCTATCGTCGACACAAAACTTTGGACAAGGAGAGCAGCATATATTATTAAAAAAAATTATATAAAAATTATTATAAATCACAATAGTTAACAACTTAAAATATCTAAAAATAATTTAATATGTTATACATTTCAAAAAAATTACATGAAAAATACTAGAAATCACAATAATTAACCACTTAAAAGATTTAAAAGATATAAAATATTTGGTCGACTCTTGAAATTATATTAGTGTCACTGAAATTGGAATAGAAGAAAAGTATTATAAATCACAATAATTAAAAACTTAAATTATTTTTAAAATATAATTGACTATCCATGCTACAAAAGTTTGGACAAGAAAAATAATACATATTATTTGAAAATTACATAAAAAATATTATAAACTACAATAGTTAACAAATTAAATTATCTAAATACCTATTAAAAGTATGATTGATTATTTAAAATCTATTTGTGTCACATAAATTAAGATAAAAATTAATATATTGAACCCGTGCTAGATCTCGAGTGAATCTTAAAATGTATATGCAATTATTTTTTTTTTAAAAAAAACTTTTATTTAAATATATCAAAATCGAAAAGGTAAATTTTAATGCAACAGTTAAACAATGTATAGAACTAATGTTAACATAAATAATATCAGCATTTACTAATAGAAGCATTACTAATACAAACATTACTAATATATTTTATTCAAAAAAAAAATTTATACACTATAACAAACGACTCCTACGTTTCAATGGAAGGAATATATACAAAAGAAAAGTTTGATAAAAAATTTACAGAAGTATATTTTATAAGTATATTTTATCGTATCAATGAAAACATTCTACTGCTCAAACTTCCTACTCCAACATAAATTCTAAAATTTAAAAATTATAATCCACATGTTTTATTGTTGGGTCCGTGCTGACACGGGCCTTGCACTTCTAGTAATAATATAAGTAGTACACAATTTAAAGGGGGAAAAGGGTAAAAGTGTAAAGAACAAATTGCTGAAATCAGCAATCATGTCTGTATGAGTTTTTTTTGGGTAGGTATGTCAATTAACGCTAAATAATTGTTTTTTTTTTCAAGAAAAAGAAAATTGATATCTCTGGTTACCTAACATTATGAAAATTGCATTTGATATTTTTACTTATCAAAGTTTGATTTACCACAAACAATATTAATATATTAAGAATATAATAAGTTTAATATTTTAAAAAATAACTATAGTTACTAATAAAGATAAATTAAGAACTAAATATTAAATTACCTGTTAATTTTTAAACTAGTAAAATAAAAATGAATATCTATATTTAGCATAATAAGCAAATAAAAATGGAGAGAGATAATATAAATAGGTATCTTCTAAAAGTACTTCATTTTCTTCCTAATTCCCAAAGATATTATTTTCACCAAAAGCAACTTGTGAAGTCCAAGTTACGGTGCCACATCTCAAATACCCAAAAGTAACTTGTGATGTCCAATTTATACTTTGTTGTAATATCAATTGTACCATGTAATTTTTCGTCATAAAAATCCTTTCAATTTTAACATAACGTAACTTATTCTGTATGTTACTCATATGAATGGTTACCTCTCGTTGTTAATTAAATGATTTCATAGTGTAAAAAATCTTTTAATAGTGTAATTTTGTTGTATCTTTTAATAGTGTAAACTTGCCTGAATAATGAGACTTGAACAAGATTGGCAGGCCACCACATAGCTGCTGGCTCAACCAAGTACTTTCTGAAAATTCCAGCCCATCCAAACCCGAGCACCTACCGTTCAAAATCTCAATAACCAATTACAGTTTAAATTACATACATCGTCAGTATAGAAAAAAAATATTACCTGTGTAGTGATAACGACGATAAGAGAAACAAAGAAAGTGATGTCTTTCTTATAGAAGACTTTAACAGCAGTGACAAGATGAATTGCCTCAACACTGCCAGCACCAGAGTTTGCAAAAATGGTGATGAGAACATGTTCTTTGACATTAAAAGGTCCTGGATTCAAAGTGAATTCCCATTTAGAACCTTGAAAGAATACCCTCTTTGTTATCTTTGCAGCCATGAGTTGACCCAAAGGAACCACAGCAATTTGAGCTGAAATTGCTGTAATTGTTAATGGCTCAGTTCTGTACCAAAAAAATTGGTTCAAAAATGATAAAAGAGCACATGAAAGTGTCCCTAAAAACCACATTCGAAATGTGAGAACTGGTAAGGAAGGATCATCTGTTATTGGAACTGTAACAGCCACTTGTTCAACAGGTGAATTTTCTTCTTCTATCTCTTCTACATAGTTGACTTTCGATTCTGAACTTGATGCAATATTGCCATGATGATCAAGATTGGATACTGCAAAACGGACAGCTCAAGATTCCAACATCTGAAATATAATTAAGCTATGTTGCTCGAATCCTTCAGAAATGTCGTGTTGTTTATTTTGTCTTAGATTTCGATGATACTGGTGAACGGACATTTTTGGAGGATCCGAATAACAGAGGAATTGAGTTGGAGAAAGAGATAGATGCTTACAAAGAGGAGTCTTGATTTCAGCTGTAGATTCTTCCATTGGTTGAATATTTTATTGAGTTACTCTTGTGATATTATTACCTCTACCTATATTTTTGCACTTAAATGTCAACAACTTTTTATTTCTTGTTTTTTCTTTTCTACATTTTTGGATTATGCGAACTCTTGTGAACAGTAAAAAGGTCAAGTAGGAGAACGAGAGAGAAAAGCCAATGGACAATGTGTGTGTATGTATATATATATGATAAATTCCAAATTGTACCAATATATGTCAGCTAAACTGCAAGGGTCTAGCTCTCTATTCCCTCCTTTAGTTGTCACTAATCTCTCTTTATAATAATGAGCCAAATAGCCACCGTCTGTGTCGGGCCGGGGTGATGAAATCCATGATACCTCGTTTTCTGTGTCCTTACATCATACGAGACGAGGCGATGAACATTTAGTTGCAAATTGACAGTGTGAGGACGCATTTGAATTGCAACAGTTGAATCTTTGTTGCCAAATCTTGAGGCGAAAGCCAGTTACCCTTTTGAGTAAGGTGAAAATGGAAAAGATACACGACCTGTCCCTATATGAGTATGAGTAAGCCATCGAATAATATGGATATCATGTTAAAAAAAAAAAAAAAAAGAAAGAAAGATATTGTAGCATGATTTACAGAAATTCACATTAATAAATAAAAAATAGTTCAAGCAAATTTGTGGTTCTTCTTCATACCACAACACAATTTAATAAACAACAGGGCAACCCTCTTTAAAAATCCCTCTAGCTGTTGGACATGAAGCATAAGGACATCCATCGAGATCATTTCCCCACCAGTTAACTGTTACGTTCTCCAAGCCCAAGCACAAATAAATAAGAACTGCCATAAATGCCAAACCAGCATCAAGTGCACCCGAAAGAACGTAGTTATGACGCTGCCACCAATCTGGCCTATATCGATAAACAACAAAGCCCGACAAGAACCCTACGATGATCCAGGTCGTGTAGTTCACAGCCGTGGCAGGTGGCATCATCCCTGTGGCTCCTATTAAAACTGGCATGTTGATGAGTTTGATCCATTCTTGCTTAGGGAAAGCCCTCGCTGCTAACCACACAAGTACTGGCGCTATCGCGCCAAATAAGAAGAACCAGTTAACCATCCCGTAAAGTCCTAAATCTCCGAAAATCCTTCTTGGTGCAATCAAACCCCAAATCACTGATGCATCATAGAACACACGATCCGAAGGACAAGTCCACACAGTGTTGGACAATGTTTTGTTGCATATGTCTGGAATCGATTCCATTAACCACCACGCTGTTCCCAAATACACGAACCCTGCTATTAGAGTCCCTACAATCTGCATTGTCCATTTTCTATGATGGTAAGCATATATAAAGACGCTTAATGTGCAACGAACGTGAAGTTAATTAATCAATTAGGCAGAGTTAGTATATGGATCGGCTACATGAATATCCAGTATACTATACTAAAAAAAACAACGCACTGAGTAGCTTACCTGAGCCATAAACATTGTTCTTGGAGGAATTTTCATGTAATGGCCGAGCTTGAAATCTTGGAGGAAAGTTATAGCTTGGTTCATACTAATGTAACCATAAACCTTGAAGCACATGTTAGCGACCGGATATCCTGGATAAAGATATCCTATGATATATTCCGTAATAACATTCAACCCTGGTGTCTACAGTGTCCAAAACAAATGGAAATTAGATTATTAGCATTATACGAGGGCAGAGGAAGAGGGGTGCAAGGGGGTTCAGTTGAACCCGTAGTTGGAAATTTATACTATGTATATAGGCAAAAAAGATGTTTTGTTTTGGCATATATATAAGTTGTTGAATAAGAACATATATTTTTTTTTTTCGGAATCCCCTTGTTTGAATTCCTGGCTCCGCCACTGGCATACACAAAACGATAGATGTATGTCCAAGTCCATGCATATTTACCTGGTTGGTAATGGCGGTGATGATTCCTATAGGAAGGGTAAAGAAAATGGCAATGACACAAGCTAGAATAACTCCCCACCAAGGTAACTGAAGTTGCTCGTTGTAATATTCACAGGCAAATACAGTGAGTGTAATGTTTGCGACAAGAATGCACCAAAACCACCACTCAGGTACTTCGTTATACTTGCTCATTAGTTTAGTGTGTATGTCCATTTTCTTATCTTGGAAGCTTGATTTGCTCTGCTCCCATATCTCCCTGCAATTGAAAAACTTCATTGTAACAAATTTCCCTCTTGATGTATAGCATGTCGAATTAACACAACAACAACTATAAGTATAACTACGCTTCAGTTCCAAGCAAGTTGGGGTCCCATATCCTCTATTTAAGCTCGTCTCAAACCCAATATTCTATAAAATGAGGACTAAAAGACACATAGGACCTAAAACAGACAACAATTCCCGTTGTGCTCCTACTATATAGACATGGCATCGGTTTCTAAACACGTATATATAGCATGTCGAATTAGTAAAATAACAACAATTGCGCTTCAGTTCCAAGCAAGTTGGTGTCCCATATCCTCTAGTTAAGCACGCTTCAAACCAAGTGTTCTACAACATGAAAAAAGTATCAGAAGTTCACCATTTTTGCTTGGCATATAATCTCCGGCATAAACATTGCTTTTCTATGTTTGATTGGATTGGAAGAGACAGTGCAACATTGAATTAGTACAACAACTAATAAATCAAACATTGTTTCATACCTTCCGTGAAATAAGAGAACGTGCATGACAGTAGCACTGAGAGCAGCGAAGCCAACTCCATAAGTCATCACGAAAAAAGTACTAAGATAAAGATGTCCTTGTCGCTCGTATGCATCAATGTCGAGATGGAAATTAGAGTCAACGATACTTGATATATTGTAAACTTGGCCAGTCGAAGTGAACATCCCAGAAGAGAAAATAGGGAATGTTTTGGCTTTGAATAAATCTAGCCAGTAACATATTGGAGTCACAACATACATAACAAATATGAATCCAGCAGCAACATTAGCTGTAGCAAACCACGGGCTAGCTAATGGGCTTCCAAGGTAAGACGAAACTGAGGACCAGTCAAGTCCTATAGCTCCAATGCCAAGCCCCTTTAGACCCGAACCGAGTTGCTGGGCTAGCACTGATTTGGGAAAGATCCAACATATCCATGACAAAGATGTCAACATTGAGAAGAGATAGCCTGGGAAAACATAGTACGCGAAACTGCAGATGAAGGCTACTACGAAGAACTGAGTACGCGTTAGCCCTCCCTTTGGACGTTCTTCTTTCTCGTGTAAAGCCCTGAAGATGAAACACTATGTTAAACTAAAAATAGCTGTCGAATGTATAATATATGTATAATCTGATCACCAAAAAAATATGTGTATGGTCTTTGAATACTAACTAGAAAAAATAGGCAGTGAATCAGGGAGGTCTTCCTCAGGTTATAATTTGAATCATAGTGTTACGAGTTTGAATCTTACTATTGATCAGTTAGTTCGCAACATTCTCTAATATTTGGCAATAATATGAAAGGAAGTTGCTTTAAATAGGTGAAATAGTTAAATTAAAGAAGAGTGAACTATTGAACTATGTTTTCAAAGAACTCGATATGTTGGACTCATCAAATTTAAATCATGTATTAAACTCAACCAATACTAACTAGATTGTTCCTAATAGAGCAAAAGAGAATTAGTGTATGGCTCATTAATACGTTTAAAGTGTTGCTGCAAAAATATATTAATTAAGCACTCTTTCTAGTTCAAATACAAAGACTTCTCCTAAAGATTAAAGTTACTCCCGATCAGTTTATCTTTTCTTATTCATGCTTGACTTGACACACCTCTTAACAAATGCTAATAAATAAAAGGATATATAATTTTACTACATCACCCCTACTAAGTATAAGTCATCTAAATTAAATATTGAAAGATGAATGTAGTACTTAGTAACAAAAATAAAATAAACACAAAATACAATATTATCTCTAATTAATTTTTCAAATCGTATAAGTAAAAGTTTGAACAATTATTTTTTAATATAAGAGTACCTCGCTATCCTTTGACTGCGTGAAGAACGTGGAAAAAACTTTACACTTGAGGTGAATTATTATACATTATAGAATAAATAGGTGAAATCCTATCGGTAAATGGATCTTTTTTTTTTTTTTTAGAAATCTAAGCTGCAGTTACGTTTATAAGTAATTAAATATATTTTTTTTCAAGAGAAAGGAAATTGATATCTTTATCTAACTAACATAATGAAACTTGTATTTGATATTCCTGTACTCCCTCTATGTAAAAAAAAAAACTATTTTGACGTTGCATGGTTAAAAAAATAAAGAAATTCTTGAATTTTGTGATCTTAAATTAAAATTATATCAAATATATTAAAATATCTTCTAATAATCTTAAATTTTAAAATGGATTTTTTTTCTTTAAAAAAAAAAGCTCATTATTTTTAAACGGAGGGAGTATAATCTCTTCTAAATGTATTTTATTTTCTTCTTAATTCAGAAATATATTATTTTCATAAAAAAAAAAAAGCTTGTGTGGGTCCAAGTGGAACTGTCATACTTACTATTCATCAGCCCCACCTACCCAAAAGAATAATGAGGGCTTGGGGGGACAAAAAAATCAATCAAAAATCTATAATCATGGCAATGCAGATTTCATGTGAAAATATTATTAAAATTTAACTATATATAAATACTTCGACCTGTAATGGTTCTTTTCATTGACAGCGAAGTAAAAAATTTTACCAAGAGATTTTAACATGTAATGTGATAACTTGTTTTCTATGTTACTAATATGAACGTTTAATTTAATAGTGTAAAAATTATTTTATACAGTAATTAAGAAACTTGCCTGAATAATGAAACTTGAACAAGATTGGAAGGCCACCACATGGCTGCTGGTTCAACCAAGTACTTTCTGAAAATTCCTGCCCATCCAAATCCCAGCACCTACCATTCAAATATCTCAAATTATCTTATCCACCAATTACAGTTAAAAGTTATATACACAGTTCGTAAGTATACAAAAATATTTATATCGTGACGATGTATACAAGCTTTGAAAATTACCTGTGTTGTGATAACGACGATAAGAGAAACAAAGAAAGTAATGTCTTTCTTGTAGAAGACTTTCACAGCAGTGACAATATGAATTGCATAAACAGTGCCAGCACCAGAGTTTGCAAAAATGGTGATGAGAACATGTTCTTTGACATTAAAAGGTCCTGGATTCAAAGTGAATTCCCATTTAGAACCTTGAAAGAATACCCTCTTTGTTATCTTTGCAGCCATGAGTTGACCCAAAGGAACCACAGCAATTTGAGCTGAAATTGCTGTAATTGTTAATGGCTCAGTTCTGTACCAAAAAAATTGGTTCAAAAATGATAAAAGAGCACATGAAAGTGTCCCTAAAAACCACATTCGAAATGTGAGAACTGGTAAGGAAGGATCATCTGTTATTGGAACTGTAACAGCCACTTGTTCAACAGGTGAATTTTCTTCTTCTATCTCTTCTACATAGTTGACTTTCGATTCTGAACTTGATGCAATATTGCCATGATGATCAAGATTGGATACTGCAAAATAGAGAGAAAGTTTCAAGATCTATAATAACTAAGTTATGTTGCTCGGATCCTTCAGAAATGTCATGCTTACGTACCGGATCCTTAAAAAATGAGTACACTTTTTTGAATTGAGTTGGAGAGGTACTTACAAAGAGGAGTCTTGATTTCAGCTGAAGATTCTACCATTATTGGTTGAATTTGTTTCTGTATTTTTGAGCTACTTTTATGGTATGGCTGTGTATTATTATTACCTCTACCTATATGTTTTCCTCCTTCTATATTTTTGGATTAGGTGAAATTTTTACGTAGTAAAAAGGGAAAATAGGAAAGAGAGAGGAGCCAATATATGGACGTCCAATGGTGTTTTAGATTCTTTAGAACCCTATGGCCTATACTTCATTTAAACATGGAGGAATCTTTCCACCTAACAACGTATATATACCAGAAAAGTTATAATCACGTACAAAAGTTTTTTTCTTATATTATTAGGTCACAGTAAAAGTAATTAAAGATAATTAATTAGTAACTTCGAAAATATAAAGACGAGCGATTTTTTATAACATAGTAAATTACAACCATCAAATATTGTGGTTGAATTTGGTACTCCTCCTTTTTATCAAAATGTTTTGAGTTTGAATTTTGAAAATGACATAACTTTTAATTATCGATTATTTCATAGAAAATCAAATAACATATAAAGTACGTTGATAGCGTAAAAAGTTTATTTACATTGTTATATAGTAGATTGATTATTGATAATACAAGAAGAGTCCTATCCTTTTCTTTGAAAAGATGCATGAATTTTTCGTCAACTAAAAGTAAAAAATTGTGAGTAGATAATAGATTCAAGAATATTGTATTTTTGGATCAAGTTGTGCCACGTCATAATTATTCAACAGAATTCGAAAACATCCACGTCCAATTTCTCTTCATTATCTTTAAAATATATCTGACACAGCCGGCGGCGGATGTAACGTGACATCAAATTCATCTGAATTCAATATTTATACCGCAAAGAACATTATCACATATAAAAATTTACTAAAATTACAATAAATAATAAATCTGAACTCATATTCTTATTATAATTGCAAACAGTCTAATATATATAAGAACTTTAAAAATTAAATTCATCTAATTTAAATTATGAATTCGCATCTATTAGTCCCCCATGCATGTGAATAGTGACTGATGTGGTCCATCATAATAACTTAAACAACTTGTAGTTTGTATTATATAGTGACATGAATCTCTAGGTGAAAACGACGACTATCTCTAGGTGAAAACGACGACTTACATAAAATTTCTTACAACGATATATTAATATGTCTATGTATAAAGATAACTTGATGGCATTGTTAATCTGTGCAGGTCAAAGCTGAAGCAGGGTCTCCAATAGTCCAACATTGCTTTAGGGAACAAAACCAAGTTGCTGATAAATTAGCCAAGCATGTAGCAACCTCAAACATCTTCGAGGAAACTCATCTTTTGCAAGTTCCACCTGTGTATGCTCTTCAAAAATTGGAAGCAGACATGCGAGGAACTTTTTTTGAAAGATCCATTAAAGCAAATGCTCAATCACTAACTGAGCAAAACTATTCCTCTTTTGTAATTAATTCAGGCTAACTGACCCTGACTATGTAAATTTCTAAATACCTTATGTCTATTTAAGTGCACCCTATTTAGCAAAAGAAAAAAAACAGACTTAACGAACGTATATAAAAAGCATAGAATAGTATTCTATATTAGGAAATGTGTATACTCAAAGAACTAGCCATTTTTTAGTCTCCTAATTTGAAAACAAGTACTATATATTATGGAATTTCAAATTCCACAAATAAAAGTCATGATAATTAATATCCTGAAATTTTAATTGTATGAACCTAAACAAGGTTATTTGTTGATTACAAGTCAATTTTGTCATTGAAGTTATTTTAAAAAGACTAATCAGAAAAAAGAAAGAAAGGCTGAAACGTCCTGAAAAAACGCAGTGCATGAAGAGTTATATATTTCTCAATCTTGAATTAAACGGATCGACTAAATGAATATTCTTATTTTACGATCTATTAAGAAATAAAATTCAAGAAGAGTTATATAGTATTTCTCAATCTCGAATTAGATGGAGTAATAATTATGTTATGTTGAAAGTCAAACTTATTGCAATCTTAATCATGTGCTAATTAATTGAAACTGCAAATGCATTCACAGTGGGAATTAGGCAGAATATTTTGTCAATAATTAAGCCTTAAGGTGTAGAATAGTCTATATTTAAATATTCAAAATTTCTTCTAGCTTCTTCCATCATCCCAACGTGAAGACATGCTTTACTTTTTATTCTAGTTTTTTAAAAAATATTCCAGTATTTAAATTATTTAATTTTGATATGATTTGTTGAGATCTTTACCATCATTCTTTTTTTAAAAAAGAGTTAAACTCTTATCGTTACTATTGGAAAATAATATTATGTATCTTTTGCATGTCACATAATATTCTTTAATATTTAAAAGTCGTGCCAGATCAAACAACGTCATTAAAAGTTTATACACAATGGAAGAAACAAGTCCCACCAACAATTATAAATTAGCTTTGAATTTCATGACAAAATTCAAGACGGATTTTCAAAAATATAATCATTCAACAACGATCAAACTCTGAGGAACATGTCATTGATTTACATAAATTTCACTTCCTAAATCGGTGAAAAATTATGTTTTCGATCGACATTACACTCAAGGCTAATATGTTCTCATATATATATATTATTCAAACTTTATTGACAAAATATTATTAGATTATCGTCTAATGTGTGTAGTGATATACAATATTGACTAAAAAGTTGTATACTATTTGGATACTCCTTTCTTAAGCAAACGTATTGTTTTTGGGAATTTTGGCCTTTTGTCCACACACTTTATTTTTAAGAAAGCAAAAATATGAGAGGGTTAAAAAACATGCTTATTTTAGATTAAATTTATTTTTAATTTTTGAAAAGAAAACATGTCTAGTCCAAACAATGATACATAAATTGAGATCCAGGATAATTAATAAAGGTGACTAGTTGGTGTAACATGATCCACCACCTCCACCAACATCTTCTAAGTCGAGTTCGTCGCGCCAAACTTACATAGTACAATTTGCATTTTTATCGTGTGATTTACAAGCTATTACAATTTACATAAAAATATTTTACCTAATGTGTATCCGAAAGATAGCGGCCGCGGAATTTTTGGTACGTGTATGCTCCACATTCAGGAAAAGATAGCTAAGCTCTGATAATGTACTCAATAATATGATGTCATTTTCTAATCCTCATACTTTCAGTTCAGCTTAGTTCTTTTGCTTTTTTTTTTTTTTTTTTTTTTTTTTTTTTTTTTTTTTTTTTTTTTTTAACTTTTGATTGCCAGCAAAATTTCATTTCTAGCTAACTTCTTGAGTTGAGGTGAGGTGAAAAGTTCTTTCCTTTTTTTTTTTTTTTTCTGTTAAAAATGTAGTTGCCTTCTTGCACGGTTGCACCTATGAGTATGGCCTAGTGGTGGATAATGTTTGAGTACCTGTACGTGGAAGGTAGCAGGTCCCTCATATAAGTTTCCTGTTAAATCTCTTCTATTCCCTTGGCATCTTAGCTTATAGAAGATCGGTGCAAAATGGTTATATATGTTGAAGTATTGAACAGTGTCTCATATCAGGTGCAAGGAAAAAGACTATATAGATTAAAATATTGTAGAGATTGTGGAGTGTTAGATGTTTGAGGTGCAATCTTTTGGTTATTCACTGTTTAAGCCGCGTACACGTGGTGTTTTCCGCCAGAATTTTGAGTTCATGGATTCTGAAGTCTAAAAAAGGCTTATTGGTTTCTCGATTGAATCATCTTTACTTACTCAGTGAATCTTAACACAAAGAAGCTTTGTTCGTTATTTTTTGTAGTTGTGATTTATTCGGTTTTGTCCGATGAAATTCTGTTTGCTATGATCCTACTGTCCAAGATTATATGGTTGCTGCAATTGTAGGAATGATGTTGTTTCTAAAGCATTTCAAGTGAGTAAAACTGGCTCTTTCTTCTGTTTCCTTTGGAATATGATCTGGGACATTGAATGCTACACTTGATCCTGCCTGTATCACACTACCCTACCTAGACCTCACTTATGGGGTGGAAATACGAATGAGCTCATGAGGAGAGACACGAGTAGCAGGCAGGCAAATTCATACTTGACAAGTCCAAGATTGTCATGGAAAACTAGTAGCCCACCACGTAGTAACCAAAGTGTATGGAAATTCAATGATGCCAATAGCCTTGATCACCACTTCAACTCATGGAAATTTGCTGATTACAGCCAAAGAGGATACACACTAGCAAATCAACAAAATCACACCAAGGAACACAATCTCATTCTCATGTGTTTGCGATGACTATATAGTCACTCAAGCTTCAATCAACAATCCAAGAAGAAGAAATAACATTAAGAAGAACATGCAAGAAAATGAATGTCCCAGAACAGAATCGCAATAAGTAAGAAGTTAAAAGACACCATGTTCCGGTGAGCAACTCACAAGCCAAAAGCAAAAACTAAGCTTGCAGAGGCACCAACTAGGAGCATGTATCCAAACAATTCATTTCACTAACACTGCCAGGCAGTTTGATAAGGAAATAAAACCAAAATCGAGAACAAACCATTCCCTAAACAACCCCCTTCACACACATCATCCACAAAAAAAAAAAAAGAGTGGAACTTCTGTTGATAAGCTATGTACACATTCTCTTTTTGGCGGTCCACTTCTTTCTAGCATTTTCAATTGCCTCCACTCTCATTCTCAAGAGTTCTCGGCAAGATTGTTGATACTGCACATTGATGGCATCAAGCTCCACTTTGAGATCCTGCAACTGATTTTTGTCATTTGCCGCGTTGGTAAGAGACAGAGAAGAGAATTTAGTAAAGAAATCATTAGATACAACATTCCGCAAGCTGTCAAAGGAGATCCCTGATTTTTTGGTACAATCACTCATTACAACATCACCAACACTAGCCTTATTGTTGCTTAGAGTATGGATATTGGGGCCTTTGACGCATTCGGACTCATTGCCAAGCGTTCTTAAAACGTTGTTATACTCCACATCTGAGGCTGATGTTCTCCCTTGATTCAAAGATGTACTGCCTTCAGCAGGAATATGATCTTCTACCATTAAAGCTGTATCATTGGATGAGTCATTCAGTGCAGCGGAACTCCCAAAAGAATATTTCTGGCTTATTGAAAGTTTGAAAATAAAGTCGGCAATCAATTCAGCTATTGTTGCCGCATCATTGTTCGACAGCTCAAGTTCCCCTGCCATCTCACTAGCTATTGACATCACAGTATCAACATCAATACAAAATGCAAAGTGCACATGCCTGACCCGACCTGTTAAGAACAAAGAAAAGAGTCAAATATTTGCTAGCAGATACTCCATGTATTATTCCATTAGAATGATCAAATACCAGTAAACTCAGCAATTCGCAGTGAAAAGGCAATTGAACGATCATCTTTCTTGGCACCTTGTAAGCTAAATTCGTTTCTCTCATTTCGTCTCACAAAATCTAAATTGGAAAAATGAGATCCAATCTTGCTTTCTATGCACATATCACTATGTAACTTCTGTGCCAGGCCTACATCCATGACAATTGACTTTGGCAAGCTTTGTGCTTCAGACACAAAATTTGAGAGCGGCAAATGATCACATGGGGGGCTTTTCAAGCTTTCAGAAGAAAGAAATGGGTCTTCCAAAAGTTCAGCTGCACTTAATCTAATGGATGCTGGAGCCAAACATTTCTCCACAAATTCCTTCACATGAGCATCTGTAACTTTCGCTAAAGACGCTGGCTTTATTCCCTGAAATCAAGCATTTTTCCTAATCATTGCAATTACTTCAAGTAAAATAAAGTAATAGTTGTAAAGCTTAAAACAACTAAAACTCACCGACGTGACTTTTTTATAAATTTGTGCTTGATTTCTACACTCATTATACGGATATTCACACGTTATTAGCTCCAAGATACACATGCCAAAAGAATAAATGTCAACAAGTTCATTATATTCTTCATCATATAGCTCTGGTGCCATAAATTCAGGGGTACCTAAAGAAGAGAAAACACAAAGAAAATATGATACGAGGGGTTTATATATTATATTAGTTTCGATGGAGCCAAGAAACAGCCAGTCCAAGTCAAATAACTACCAATAACACTATGAGCTGTAGACTGCCACATAATTGTCGCCAATCCAAAATCTCCAAGTTTAACTTCTCCGTGGTTTCCATTGATGAATATATTGTCACATTTCAAGTCTCTATGTATAACAGGTGGATTATGACTATGGAGATAATGTAAACCTTGGAGAATTTGTCTAGACCAATGTTTAATAGCTTTTGTGTCAACTGTCTTGTGCTTTCTTCGATATCTAAAAGGTATAGGAGGCAAAAGATGTATGAGATTAAAAGGATCCGGAGGTTGCATGGAAGGCAAATAAGAAGAGGAAATATGCAAGAAAATTAGAACTCACCGTCTTAAGCTCCCTGAACTAAATAATTCAGTGATCATATTAATACTTTTGTTCACATAATCCACCCACGAAGAATATAATTTCATAATGTTTTCATGCTTCAACATCCTCAACAAATGAACCTCTGAATGTATCCTCTCCAAATATTCAGGTGATTGCACAGCATCATCTATGCAAATTTGATTCCAAGCAACTTCTGTTCCGTCAATTTTGTCAAACGCCTTATAGCTACATGTGAAAACGTGAAAATCACTAAAAATTTGAAAATGAAAAATGATTATGACGTAATACTTAAAGTGCAAGAAAATAAAAATGAGATGGGTGTAAGAGCCATACACAGTCTTAAATGCTCCCCTTCCCAAGATTTCATTATACTGGAAGAAGAGAAACAAAAAGAAGGTGATAATACCACCAAAACCCACAAAATTACATAAATGAAAGAAAAAAAAATTAATATCACAAATCATCATTTTTCAACACAAAATATAATACTGCATAAGAGCAAAATAAAATCATAATGAAACTGAAACCCCAACTCAATATCTCTTCCCATTACACTATTGCATCAACAGAAAGCCCCTCTTTAGTTCAAATTACAACAACAACAACAACAAACCCAGTGTATTCCCACAAAGTGGGGTCTGGGGAGGGTAGAATGTACGCAGTCCATACCGCTACCACCAAAGAAGTAGAGAGGCTGTTTCCGATAGACCCCTGGCTCAAGATAGAGAATCCTCTTTAGTTCAAATTATTAACATTTATTAACTTATAAAATGAATCTTGACCTGAGGGTTGATAGGAAACAGCCTATGAGGTAGGGGTAAGGTTTATACCGGGTATGTTGTTGTTGTAACTTTTTTTTTCCATTATTTTTTTTATAACCATGGTGTCCGGGCCAGCTTGTGCACACCTCGACTAATTCCATGGGATACCTGTCACCTCCCACCAACAATAGGTACTAGGTAACTCCGGTTGTCACTGTAACTTATAAAATCAATGAAATGAACAAAGTACAACAAGCAGGAATACATGGAAAAGTAAAAACAAGTAGATGTTAGTTGGTTAATCAGATAATCCTAAAAATAGAAACTTAACAAACATACATAAAGAGAAAAACAGAAAGTACCCGAACACCTACTAGGTAACTTTGTCCAGGCTAAGACAGAGGAAGAAATCACCTAGATTTTTTTTCGGTCGGATGCTGGAATTTGAACGTGAGACCTCATAGTCCTCAACCCACTTTATTGACCACTAGGCCACGCCCTAGGGTGCATACATACACCACAATTTATTGGCAGTAACTTATAAAGCGCAGCCTGGTGCACTAAAACTCCCGCTACATGTGGGGTCCTAAGAAGAGCCGGACCACAAGGATCTATTGTACGCAGCCTCACCTTACATTTCTCAAAGGGGCTGTTTCCGCAGCTTGAACCCATGACCTCCTGGTCACATGGCAACAACTTTACCCGTTACTCCAAGCAGGGGCGGAGCTGCCCTTTGCCGAGGGGGTTCATCCGAACCCGCTTCAGCGAAAAATTATGCTATATATGCCTGGTTAAAATTATTTTTTATGCATATATATTAGATGTTGAACTCCCTTCGGTTAGTTCGTATGTTCACTTATGAACCCCTTAATATCTTGGCTCCGCCACTGACTCCAAGGCTCCCCTTCATTAGCATTAACTTATAAAATGAATGAAATGAACAAAGTACAACAAGCAGACTCATCAGTTGGTCAATCAGATAATCCTAAAAATAGAAACTTGGCAAATATACACAGACAACAAAAAGACAAAAACATTGTACCCGAATATATCTGTTGTCTGGTGATTCTTCAACAACCTCAGGATCATCAAATTTACCTTTCGATCTCACTTGTTCAATTGCACAATTCATCTCTCCACAACCAAACAATAAAAAAGAAGAAAAAAATCAACTAAACCCTAAATCCTAGAAAAGAAAGAAATTGTCAAAAATCAAAGAAAGGGTTCAGAAAAAGCTTCACAAGCAACGGAATAGGAATCAATAACCCTTCCAAATCTGAATTGGAGTTGAAAGAACTCAACTTTCAGCAAAATTAAAGAAAAAATGAGCAACCCCATTTGCAAAATTCAAGTAATTAACCACACAAACAAGAAAATCCCGGTATTGAAATGCATATAGGGCAGACAGATTTAAAACCCTAAATCGGAAAATCCCTAAAATACCAAAATCGTAATTTGTTAATTGGGAATTTAGGGAAAGCTTAATGGGAAGATTGTAATTGAAGAGGTTAGAAGGAGGAGAAAAAAAAGCAGCTGGAAAATGGGAGTTCGAATTAAGGGTTGATGATTAAGTCGACTTTTTCGACAACTAATAATTTGCTTTTTAGATAATTAAGCTGCTAATTGCCGTTGATTTAACGTGTAATTAGGAACGTATGAAATCTAAAACGTAATTAATGGATGAAATATTTATGGTTATGTATATTCAATTTTGTAGGTTTGACAGCGGGGTTTCGTGGTGTAGTTGGTTATCACGTCAGTCTAACACACTGAAGGTCTCCGGTTCGAGTCCGGGCGAAGCCATTTTTTTATGTGTGTTAAGGTTTGGGCGTACATCCTATATTGCGCTTTTGTCCTTTGGCATGACTATTTTTTTTTTTTTTCATGATAGCGATGTCCAAACGAGCTTGTATGTGTCTTGACTAATTTCATTGGTACATAATTTTGCATCATTCTTTTATGGCAATATTGTTTGGATGAACTTTCAGCCATGACCAATTTCACTGCTCGCTTGTTTGATGTCTGTTCATGATTAAAGATTTGGGGACCTTCCAAGTGATTTAGTATACTTTTCTCCTTTTCAATATTTCAAGAGTACTGTCAGCAAGTGGTTGGGTGCTGAGCACCTTTATGGTGAGTAAGATTTGAAAACATTTCTCTGTGATTCACTCCAAGATTTACAATCCCACTTGACTCGATGGAGTCTCTGTTTGATAAATACTTATCTGCACTTGTCGTTTACGTCAAACCATGCTAACTTACCATGGTAAGTCATAAATTAAGGTGAGAATGTACATTTTAGTGACAAGAGTGTACGCTGAGACATGCGTCATGTATTTCATAGGTTGGTGTAGACACTGTGCCTGCCACTGGACTGCATAAAGATAATGGTGAACAAATAAGAGAACATCATTCTTTCACCTTCACCAATTCATTCATATTCACATATATGGATCTTTGGCATATCAGAAAATATATATTTGATGAGCTAAGAATGATAACAACTTCAAGAGAGAAACTCTAAGATGTCAATGGCCTTAGCTTTTGCACTTGTGAACTATATATCATGGTATTCAATTATCTATTCGCAGAAACTTAACGAGAAAGTAATAGAAAATTAACTAGGGTACAACAGACAAAAGTGCATCTATTGAATTCATTTCCCAATTCTAGTTGACATGCAAACATTTTCAACAAAAGTTATTATCTCAAGCTCAAGACATCCCATCGTTCAGCAAGTCGTTCTCATGAGTTCAACTCAACGAAAAGACTGGCCTGAGGGTGTAATCCAGTATCTTTAAGGGACAGAGCGAGCTTCTCTGAGCCATAGACGGTGCGAGGGAAGTTGGACACGAGGCTGTACTTTTCAACCTCCAGGCATCCAAGAGAATCAACATAGTCATACAGAGATTGTATAGTAGTACTACATTGAAATCTTCTCTCTTTGCGCTCACCAGTAGGAAACCTAACCAAAACCTGCAGGGGATACAAGAAACCAACAAAGAATTTAATCATTTGAAAAGTAGAAGTACTGCATTTAATATGTGCATTGTGCTCTGAGTTGTCCTTGTTGCTTCCTCAAAACCAAAAGAAACAACCATGTTTCTACAGTTATGACAAAGAAATGCACATTAAAATAAAGGAATCAAGAACAAGATGATTACTTGTGTAACATCAGGACCCTTTTCAGGTTCAGGGCCCAGCGACTGCAATTTCTCCTCGCGCGATTTAGCCAATGCAGCTTCTCTTTCAGCAGCTTCACGGGCTGCTCTTTCACGTGCCTCTTCTTCTTCCTTTCTTTTCCTTTCAGCTTCAGCAGCTTCTCTTTCCTGCCGCTCTTGCTCTTCTATTCTCTGGCGCTCTCTAGCCTGGTATAGGATAAACAGTTCAGCAACACACAAATTACGCTCTCTCAAAATTGAACTTATAAAGGATATTTTAAAACCTAAAGTACATACCTGATCAGCCTCTAATGCAGCACGATAAGCGGCATCCTGTTCCTCCCTTAATCGGATGTTATTTCTTCTTTCTTCTGCTTCAAGCCTGGCAGAAACAAGCACAGGTGCACTTTCCTCGAGCACCCTTTGCAGTGCAGTTAGCAGTTCTTCAGGAGATTTTGGCCCCTCAACCTGCAAAGTACTCATCAGACTATGATATACAAGAAGACATCAAAGTAAAGGCGAGGTCAATCGTCAATGAAGCAGCTCTTGATAGAAAAAGCCAGTCCTTTGCTGCTACACTAAAACATCAGATAGTATCCGGTATGAATTTGCAGTTCCTTTGATATATAACGAGGCAAAAAAACATTTAATTAGCTTTTGGCAACAAAAGCCAAAAGCCTCCCTTAGAGTAGATAGCTAAGAAGGATTAAGACAATAGAAAGGACAGATCTAACATAAAACAACACGAAACTCTGCACGTGATATGTACCCATTGAATGACAACATCACAAAAATTTCCTATTAAATCGAATTGACTAGGCCAAACCGTTAAACACAAAATAAAGCAAGGCTTGAAAGATAGCCAGTACTAATCAATGAAATGTCTTTTAAGACACTTACAAGAGACAGAAACAGAGATGCCCAGACCACACCCCAAAGGGGTGTTTGGTTTCAAAACTATAAGTTCTAACATCATGAACATATACCAATTAACAGAGAACAAGGAGGCCAAATAAACTTTGAGCTTGCAAGAAACAATGAAGCATAAAAGATAATTAGGGGTCGACCAAAAAGAAAAAAAGAAAATTGGGGACAATGTAGTCTGCAAAAGAGGTAATCACTCTGCTTCTAAAGACAATCATATTAGTCATACCAAGCGCTCACTCTTTTTAGTTATCAAAAAATACTAGAACTTGGTTCCAAAATAATGAAAATTTTGTGACAGTTTCTTTTTCTCTTTTCTTTAAGGTGTCAAATTTGTAGAAACCAGCAAGATATAAAACAGATTACTTCTCGATACATATATGCCCCGATTTTAATTTTTTAGTTTTAAGTATATATGCAATGATTTCTGTTAGGAGTAGGTAGGAGTGCGTCCATACTAGTAGGTACGAGTGCATGGTCTTGTTGCCTTTACTAGTAGTCGTAGGACTACTCTTGTAGTTTCTTACTCTTCGATTTCTCGTACAATCTATTGTTTCGTGTAGTTTGGTTGCAGTATTATTTTGTCGTAGTACTCTTCTGCTATTATCTGTCATTTCCGTTTACTATCTATTGTCTCTTGTACTTCCATTACATCTTTCTTTAGACAGTTTTTGTCTTAAGCCGAGGATTTTTCAGAAACAGCCTCTCTAACCTCACCTCTGAGGTAGAGGTATGGTTTGCATACTCCCCAGACCCCACTTTGTGGGACTACACGGTATGTTGTTGTCGTTGAAGTATATATCCACTGATATGAGATCTATGCAGGAAGCACAAGGTTTAACTCTGGGTAGAGACAAGGTGACAGGGTCATAGGATCAGCCATATTTCTCTCTATTTCATCCAAGGTTACCATTAAGTAACAAAAAGAGGGACACGCCATCCATAAGCCATCATAATATCCAAATCTCAGAACATCATCTTAGTTAAGAATACAACAATACTCAAGATACACTATAATACGTAATTCAAAAGTAACTTCCAGATACTTACTAGTATAACCATATGACCAAGTTAAAATAAATAGCCAGACAAACCTACTTGGAGTTAGATAAGCAACCACCTCATCTTATATCCCATAATCAATTTGATCCTCTTGAACTAATGTTTCTACTACAAAAAGTCTCATATGCTAATACTTCGTTAGTGACATGAGAAACAGCGCATACGCACTGTGAGTAAGCAAATACATTCTAGCCAATCCATTATAGACGCGTGCTACTATTTTCTTTTAAGTAGATAACAAAACAAAGAGCAGGCCTCATGATAGAGGCTTGAGTGCTTGACATATTCAAGAGTGTTTCTTTCTTAATTAGATAGGTCAACAAACTGTTTAATGTCATCACTGCTTTGTCACAATCCAATAATATCAACCGAAGAGCTTAGATAAAATTACAATCCATAACAAAATCGTATTTTGAGATGCATAGCCTCCTACTAACATATCATACAGGATACTTCTATACAGGGCTAACCAATATAAAAGACTGTTAATACGTTATAGAGGGCTCTATCACACTAAAAAGATGCATATGCTTGAACATGTTAAAAGCACAAGCTTCAATTATTTATTTCTCATGCGATCCCAAGTTTGTCCAAAAGATTATGCTGGCTGCTTTGAGTTAGTGATCCATATTCAATCTAGAATCATAGTCTCTTAGCGCATAACATAAAGCTAGTTTTTAACTAAATAGAGCAACCATTAGGCCTGGATTTAGTATCGCATCTGCTTCAACCAAAATAGTTCCTGCACCATATTATATACAGCATACACACCCCCTTTCGAGATATAAACTACACTAAGACTCTAACTAGTGAACAAACAAAACAATCATATAACACTTTGTTTACCTGCTGAAGCAGAGCAATCCTTTGGTTCGTCGCAGCCATTACAACAGCACAAAAAGGAAACTTTGACGCCTTCAAGCTATTACTCATCTTAAAACCTTCACTAGCTCTAATACTCCCTCCCCAAGCAACAAAATTCTCGTTAATAAACGCTACTAATGCTTCATTACACAAAGTCCTTTCACAAAAGATAGGCGTATCAGGATGTTCAGGCGAATGTAAATACACGAAAAGCAGCTTAAATTCATGCTTAGACCTCTGTAAAGCATCCATAAAACCTTCAGCAGTAAAATGTGGCCTTATACTCCCAAAATCCCTATCAAAACCATCCACGAAACTCATCGCCTCCGCTGTTGCTGCAGATACAGATACCAAAGCCGAAGAGGATTCACCATTACGCCCCGAATTCAGACCTATCATTCTCATCGAATACGAAAGTACACCACCTGCTGCCCATACACCCAACCCTACCGCACCTGAAATTAACCCTAGACCACCGGAGATAATCGAAAACGGAAGCGTAATAATCTTCCACGCTATCCCCGGCGGTCCGGTGGCAGCAGCAGCTCCGCCGTTACCGCCGGCAATTAGACCAGTTGTTTCTACCGGCGGCGTAAGATTGGAGGTGGTAGGGGGTTCGAAGGCGGGATTATCAGGGGCAGAATGGTCATTTTGTGAGGTGAAAACAGAGATCGCAAGTTCGAGATCCCAACCATGTGCGGCGAGGATTTCAGTACATAAATCGGCGTCTTCTACACCTGTTATCGCTTGAAAATACGCTATTTTATCAGCTACATCGCCCATTTCTCTTCGATTTTTTGCTCAATATACGTTCATAGATGATTGCTTAGAAAGTGTTTGATGAAATGCCAACGAAACAAATCCAGAAACTTCTTGTAGTTTAAAATGGACTTTATGGGTTGTTGGGATTTATCAGTTTTACGTGACGTCGAGTCGATAGAAGATAAACGTGTGAATCATTGATTCTATTTTATTGCCAGAAATGGGACTCTCATTACCTCCAAATTACAAATCTGCCACTTGTTAAGCATTTGGAGTGTCAAACTACATTTAATTTGATCACTATTTTAAAATTATGATTTTCGACATATTAATATCTTGTAATAGTATTATTTTATTATGAAAATTTTAAATATTTAAATTCTAATTTAACATACTACATGAATCTAATTCTAAAAATTGATTGAACCGACACTCAGAAAGTGATATATGACAAATCAAAGTGAGCAAAGTATAACACTACTTGAGAGTTAATCTCACAAAGCCACGTAACCAATAACAATAACATACCAATTGAAATCCCATAAGTGAGATCTGAAAAAGGATAAAGTATACATGCATACCGCATCACTACCTCAAAAAAATAGAGAGTCGCTTTCGAATGACTCTCGACTCAAGTGCAGCAAATTCAGATACAAAGAAAAAAACAATAACATACACATCAAAAAGAACATTCATTTTTCACGCTATTTTATTTATCCATTTTTAACTTGACACACTACTTGCATGGCTCCTTCAATATATAAATTCAATATTTTGAAACATGATTATAGTTAATAAAAAGAATAAATTAAAAACTAATAAGTCAAAACTTGCCTTGCCTCTTATGTTTTTAAAAACCAGATAAACAACTAAAAACGATATGGACTAGAGTGTGTACACTAGAAAAATCACCAGTAATATAAAGCTTTTCTTTTTTTCTTAAATTGTTTCAGGTACTCATGAATGAAGTTCCAAGGAGAAAGTAAATATAAATATTCAGGCAGTGAGAAAAAGTCTTAAACACTCAATGATCTGAGCTTAACATCTTTACAAGCATCACTGATTCTAGTGTTTCTTGCTGCAGCTTGTCATTCAGAAGGAACAGACAGTTATTCAACCTCCTTAATTAGAGGCTTACCCTCATTCTGTACTTTCTTCATTTCCGGAATACTCGTCTTACTCCCTATAAAGTCCACTAGTCGGTTCTTCTCTGCCTCGACAATGGCTGCTAAGGAAGACCATGCTTCTCGTAGCTGCTCGTGAGCCCAACACATCATAAAATAAATCTTCCTTTCAGCAGACTTGAGCTTTGTTTTGATTTCAGAACTTTTGGACTTGCGGGGCTTCTCTGACTTCAAATCCTTCTCCGCGAGTTGGATTAGCTTCCTAAGATCACAAAGCAAGCAAACTAAGGCTGGACCTCCAAGATGAAGAAGGGCTATTGTGTCGTTAATTAGCCCCAATGCGAATTGCAGGCCACCCATGTGTCTGAAGGTTGGTGAACATGTTTGCTCCATGCAAAACGATAGAGCTTCCAGCACCGTCTGTGGCTGCCCCCCTTGACCAAGAACAGAAGAGATGCTCAACAAAACCGTGGCTGATCCTATGGGATCTGATTGCCAGTCACCGTTATAGAGGCGAAGAGTAAAGCAATAACTGTATATGATGTCAACAAGGTGAACAGCCAATAAAGGGGATGGCCCTGATGCTCTGAGCTTACTAACTGAGGGTAATGGAGAGTCGGGGCCAAGTGGAATGTCGTGCAAAGGGTCAACTTCAATTCCATCTTCCGATGACACAGCTGTATCTTCCCTCACAAGTGGATGGATTAGCTGACTTCCATCCTGACCAAGAGATATGTCCTTGGCAGAAGTCTTCAACCACCATGGCTCCCAGGGCTTAATCAATTTGCTCAACTCACCTGAGGCAACAGCCCTTTGAAAGTGTTTCTTTTCTTCAGCAGATAAATCTTCGAAACTTATCTGGTTTCCTGTTTACAAAAGAAAGCCAACACGATAACCAACTCGCAAACCAAAACAAAAAAAAAATTAGCTTAGAACCAAGCTACGTCCTATCCCCCAGCCCAAAATGAAAGGAGAAAAATAGCATCAAAATCTGAAATTTCAGGAACATACCAGATAGAACTTTTTGAAGAGTTTCCTCAGACAACAGGGAATCTGATGCAACGAGATCAATCAGAGGAAGTTATGGTTAAGAATTGTAGCAATAAAAAAATGTAACTCATTTTGTCTTCTACAGTAGCATGTTATGTCAGTTCAACAATTTTACTAATTTTGTGGAAATATGATAAGGTAGAGTGAGTATTATATAGGATTCATTCGAACAACCACATCTCAAAGCAACATGATACATGGATACAAACAAGAATCCCATGAAACAAAACTTGTTGAGCAAATCAAACATCCTTATGGTAAAGTACAACAAAAATTGTATCAATAAAATTTCTTCTTTTATTGTTAGAAACCAAAACAAGATTCATATTACTACTCTCAACAACTAATAATTAATGAACTGTCATTCTTAGGTAATGCATCAACAACAACAACAACAACAAACCCAGTGTATTCCCACTTAGTGGGGTCTGGGGGGGGTAAGATGTACGCAGTCCATACCTCTACCTCTGATGAAGTAGAAAGGCTGTTTCCGAAAGACCCCCGGCTCAAGTCACGAGATATCACACAAGTAGGTAATGCATCAAGTAGGAATAAATTCATTATTGCAGACAACAAAGTAATGGTTACCATCTTCATCCATGATGTCTGCTTCATCTTCTGAGTGCAAGCGTTTGAGTATGTCCAACATTTTTTGTTTACTTCCTTCATCTGGTCGCAAATGTTGTAGTTCCGCCATGACATTCTCTTTCATAAAGGATTCAGTGCAACGAAGACTATGAGACTGCCACCAATACCATTAAGAAAATCAGTAACATGGATCAAAAGATTCTCCACAATATATTGGACTTATAGCCACCTGAGGCTAATAATAACGACTATAAGCATAGGCAGACTAGAAAAGGAACAAGGAACTACAAAAGATCATCTTTTTTGAGCTTATACACAAGGAACGGATTTTTCACTCACCTTGTAGCAAGGAAGAGAGCAATAACGGGTATTACATCGAGGGCAGGTATACTGTGAAAATTGCTTTTGACAACTGCACAAAAAACAAGCATTGCTATTATTTTAGCCACATTCCACTCACAATTTTATAGACAAAGCAACTTGCAAACAAGAAATTATAAGATTTTCAGTTTCTTCATTATATTGATTAAGGGGCAGGATATATAGTGTAGGAATCAATGCAACCACATGTATACATGAACTCACTATGGTTTCAACCATCTAAATACAACTTTTCTTTTGGTCTTACCAAGTCTAATTTAGAAACCTTAAGCCCATCTGTATTTTTTTGCTAGCTTTTTGGTGCAACCTGGTAATCGTAAGTGATGTAGATTCTATGATAGAAATGATCCGAAATTTGCAGAATCTGTAACTTTTGATGTACTATCTTACTGCTATTCATATTCATCTTTAAAATGTAACCCTTACTCATCAAATAATTAAAAAAGAGATGACCTCACATAAACCTAGACTTCTCACGTGCCTAGCAATTAGCATTGGTAGAATGCAAAATAGGCAGGCCAAGATCATAAACGATGATGGAGTTAACATATTCGTCTTGGTGAAAAGCTTCTCATATGTCCAGAATGTAGAATAGGTAGGAACTACAGAATAGAAGAAATATGTAGGTAAAACTTCCATTTAAGTGAGTTCAATTCCAGGGATTGATTCTTCAAGCATAACGTTGAAGTCGTTCCCACCTGAAAACCTTTTCAACCTTCATATATCCTGAAATGAAGTTTTTAATTCTTTGTAAGGAGAGATTTGAATACCCCGGCTGTGAGGAGAGACTATTCTTTGTAGGGAAAGTACCGGTACCTTGGTTAACTTTCAGCTAGACTATTCTGTAACATGTCTGATTGTCACTTCGACTGCTCATACTGTCTCATACATCAAGTCTGTCTCCGTCCATGATTGTGCAAACATAATACGTATCTAAGATAGCCATCGTGTCGGTGCTCTAATATCCTAGAATGGAGAACTACCATGAAACAAGCTGCTTCGGCACAACAGGAAGTTCATCTAAGATCCTTCGGGATAAGTTCCTCTCAGTGAACGTTCACACAGGTTAACAATAAGAAAAATCATCTTTTGAACCCAGCAGGTAACCGTAATTACCAGCGTCCATTCTGATTGTTATGAATGGGCCTAGACCCGCACTGGCAAAACAGCCCAAGAGCATATTAAGTGGCTATGTGTGGGATCCGGGTTGATAAATAACACTTGTGGAAGCAAAATAAGTTATGAAAATTGTAATAATTGCTTAGGCAAAAGCTTTGCTTCTCATCCCCAATTCTCTCTAGTCCTCTCATCCCCTTCTACTACTGTTCCTCTTCTTCATATTGTAATTTCTCCTTTCCATATTAATCAAAGTTTATTAGTTCCGTTCACTCTGTGTATTGATTGTCGAGTTGAGAATTTGGTATCATTACACTGATCCTAGAATGTGTGCTTTTAGTGCAATGAAACTTTACCAATGTATTATCTCAAAAAAATTATTTTCTTATTGAAATGAACTCCACACTGTTGTCAAAGCATTATATTACTATTACTAATTTATACAATCAGCCCAATCACTGGATTCAAAGTGGCATACACTCAACAAACTAAAACTGAACAAAAAAGTGAAAATCAACAAAGAAATTAAGCAACTGCCTCTCAATCCTAAATTAGTTTGGTTCAACTATATGAATTCTATTTTTTAAGACAAGGGAACCCGCAACCACTACCTTCCAGTGCAAACAGTGTAAACCTGCTCCAATGTAATAGCCTGAAAACCACACTAAGCAAGCCCCGTGCGACTAGCTCGACTGAGAAAGCATGTACCAGGTTTCAAATCTCAGAACACCCCCCACCCACCCCCACCCCCAAGGAAATCCTTGCTCAACCAACTCAGCCACCATTACAGGTTCAGCTATATGAATATTTTTCATCCATTCATCTCTATTCGTCCATTTAATTACAAAAGCTAATAACTTGTAACAAAATCGCCATTTCCTTTTTAAAAAAAATAAGAAAAAAAAACTAGACAACGCAAACAGAATCAGAAACACCCAAATTGAGGGATGAACAGGCAAAATCACAAATTACTGAAAAACTGAAAAAGTAAATCAACCAAAGCAAGCATAAGAAACACTATACATATATATATACATTATTCCCCGGATTTAGTCTGAGGTGCAAGAAAGCTGGCCTGTACTGTACACCACGGTTATTAAAACAAGAAAAAAACTTATATATATAAAGGGCGGCCTGATGCATTAAAGCTCCTGCTATGTAAGGGTCGGTGCACTTATATATATATATATATATATATAAATTAAAATAAAAACTAAAATTTATTTAAAATACTTACACTCGACATATTATACGGGATGAGAAGTTGAGCTGAGAGGAACCTGAAGCTGCCTCCGATGTTATAATCGTCTCGTCCATACAAAAATACTGAAGCAATTAATTAATCAAAAAAAAGAAAAGAAAACTTTTACTTGGGAGCAAAAAGTTTCACTCTGGAAACCCCGCGAAGTTTTCTTTTTCATACAAGGAAGAGGACGACGGGCAACGGGCTTTCTTTTACGTTCCCGGAGCTCCAAGTATGCAAAACGGGCTCAAAGTTTAATTGGGTTGGGCCACGAAATAGTTGGGTAAACATTTACGCAAATGGCTTTGTTCCTATTTTCATTCTTGTTCCTATAATTTATTTATTGGCCTAACAACATAATTCCCCGCCTCTCGCGAATGGGCCAAATTCTGTGGCCAATTTCCTACCGCTTAGTGTACTGACAGAGGAACGGAGGATTAGTCTCACGGCTGCCGGCTGTGGGGATACCTTGGGAAAAAAAAAAAACATAATTCCCAATAGTTTGGTAGGGGTGTGCATCGATCGGTTCGGTTCGGTTTTATATATTATCGGTTCGATTAATCGATTTTCAGTTTTTTAAATATGCTAAATCAATAACCAAACCAATAAGATATTTTTTATCGGTTTTCAATTTATCGGTTTTTAGTCCTTAACTGTTCGGTTTTCAGTTTAACTGATAAGAAAATACTCATAAAATAGAAATAGTAGTAACTAACATGAAAAGAAAAAAAACGAATCTTAGTTTCAACCAAAAATCCTACATACAACAACAACAAAATAATTGGGTTTACCCAATAACCTAATAAGAAAAAACCGAATCAATAACCCAATAATTTTTTTTATAAAACCATTAACAAATCGTTAACCCAATAACAATAAACCAATAATATTTTTATCGGTTCGGTTTATCGGTCAATTCGATTTTTGCACGCCCCTACAGTTTGGAGCTTAATTACAGAAAAAATTGACATTTTACATAACTATTGAAAATCTCAATTTTGGATCTGTCGAGACACATAATTAGTTTCTGATACGTCTAACGAAGATACTTTTTTTATTTGTATAGATACATAATTAGCTCGTGATATATGTTTTTTAATTTTGGGTCTGTCGAGATACATAATACATCCAACGGAGATATATTTTTTCCTTGTAAACGATAAATAAGTAGCTTCCGATATATTTTTTTCCGATTTTAGGTTTGTCGGGATACATAATTAGCTCTCTGATACATCCAACGAAGATGCATAAGTAGCTAGGATTTTTGTAATTATTTTGCAAGAATGAGAATTTGTGTAAATATGGTAAGTTAATGTGTATGTTTATGTTATTTTTCTTTTATTTATTTTAAGGAGTTGGGGTAGAAAATCAAATTTGTGTAAGATTTGATATTTATTTAATTCATTTTTAGTGTAAAATAAATCAGAAATAAGTTTTCTATTTCTTAACTAAAATAGGTTTTGCACTACTATAAATAGGGTTCTTGCTAGCTGTTTACTTATCTTTATCTAGCAAAGTGTGTGACTCTTTCGTCTAAAAGTTTTATAAATGAGATACATTTATTTATGTATTTTAGCGAACGAAGTTAAAATATAATGAAAATATGAATGTAGGAATTATGTAAAAATGGATAATTAGCAAATTGGAGATATTTTATACTTTCTTAGTCAAATGGTACCATTCATTATAGTACAACAAAAGCATTTGGTCACCTGAACATAACTAAAAAAAAACGCGGCAGCCCGGTGCATTAAAGCTCCCGCTATGCGAAGGGTTCGAGAAGGCCCCACCACACCACAAGGATGTATTGTACGCAGCCTTAACTTGCATTTCTGCCAGAGGCTGTTTCCAAGACATATGAAATCATGAACTAGCAACTGGTTTGTTTTGTTTGATCATCTCAGCATCCTCAGCTT
Organism: Capsicum annuum; assembly: GCF_002878395.1. Lineage (NCBI taxonomy): Eukaryota > Viridiplantae > Streptophyta > Magnoliopsida > Solanales > Solanaceae > Capsicum > Capsicum annuum. Next base: position 745,761 of record NC_061111.1, read on the forward strand.
TGAATTTTGCCATTTTGGATAATTCCTCAACAGCATCAACAACCCCTTCGATCCTCGTAGCAATTTCGATCACTAATGAAGCAAATGTAGCAGTTGGTATGAGTTCAGCCAGAGCTATAACATTACTACTTGTTCTTATAACTGACTTTTCTTGATCATCCTTCTCATTCTCAGCCACTTTTGGCTGAATAAGTAATCCTGAAAGTTGTTCCATCAGAGTTTCTAGTTCTTGAATCGCACTGTTCTTTTCTTGGATTAACATATCCGTCCTGGAGGATTTCCTCATTGTCTTCATGTTTAATGCTAACTCTTTCAGTATCTCAGTTGTACTCGAACTTACTTGTTGGCAAGTGTTAGTAAGTTGATTCTTCAAGAGCTCGGAAGCCTACAACACGATGAAAATTTTCGCCTTTTAGTTATCTAGATGAACGATAATGGTTGTAGAGTTTGATAAAAGTTTAGTAGAATTTAGATGACCTGATCTTTTTGACTGATGCAGCTTGTTAGTGCCTCAATGCAGCAGGCACAACTGCGCATTGACGCGCTGATCTTAAGGTACTTTCCCCATGGATGTTGAAAGTTGAACAGTCCATGTGCTGGCTCCCATCGAGCAAAGTTTGCCTAGCAGATCATTCCATGTTATATCAGTAAAAGTTGAAGTCGTATTGAGTTGAATTCGGATCAATCTTTTGAAGCCAAAAACGAGTCAGTGACTCAAATCCTGATGGATCGCCAGGATTTTAACCACAAATGCTGAAAAAATTGTGGTGATCGATCAGGATTTGACCAGAACTCCTGACGAAAACTTACCATTGCTTCTTCTGAGGCCTTTGAATTCAACACACACTTGAAAGATAGCATTTTCTTAGTATTTGCTGTTGTGTCTTCACTGTCACTAAAATATTCAGCTACACAACCTAAAAGGACAATTGAGGATCAACTTTAAAGACAATATATAATGAAATTTTAGTACTTATATCTAAAGTTTAGGGAAAAAAAAAATACTTACAATCTAAGGACTCTGCTAGCTTTTCCAGGTTACTAATGACAAGTTTATGAAGTTCTTCACCAGCCCATATAGGAAATATGAGAATGCTTGTAATAACGCACAAGGAAGCACCGATGATGATCGTTGATACTCTCTCGTGAGCCATGTTCAACAAATTTGCAACGCGATATCCAGATATTGAAACCAAAGTGAAAGTTAGGATGAAGATCATAGTGCCATAATCAAACCGCGCTTTCACTGCTGGAATGAACCTTGTAAAGGTTGCTGCTGAGGCTAAATTAAGTGAAGAAATTAAGAAAAAAAAAGTTAGAACAGATGATTCATATCCCTATGCTGTTCGGAGTCTTAAATAATGTGGACGTGTGCATGTCGGATCCTCCCAAAGTAGTGCACCAGTAGTATTTTTGGAGAGTCCAAACAACACGGCCATATCCCATATGCAAATAGTAATCTTTAGTTACAAACATCACTCACCTAATATGAAAATGGAAACTCCCATAATTACAGGCTCAAACTTTTTGCTTGATTGATTAGCAATCCAATGGATCCCTATTGCAAGAAATCCAGCACAAAAAGTACCAGTAGCTCTGTTTAAGCACTTGTAGAGTGTTGCACCTGCAATTTTCTTCAAATTTTCAGCCTGTAAAAAGGAATGAACTTTTCTTACTGGGATCGAAAAGTACCTACCTACAGTGTACTCAAAAACAACCACAACAGTCATAACAGCCCACATTGCAGTACCTCCAACACCATTATACAGAGGTCTCATATAATAAAACAACGACACAACGCTTAGCGCTATTCCGACTTTAAGACCGTGGATCACCTTTCTTGGATCATTCCTCCCTATGTTCCAGGCTTTCTCGAAGAATCTCCGAACTAACAAGATTATATTTTTCAAGAATCGTTCGAATGAAAGGTACATTCTTGTGACAAAAATTGATTCTGGTGCCAAATTTTCGGACGAGCCATCAGCCATCCTGATCCTCCACTCTACTGCACCAGCAGCACTGTTGATGGCATTCATGTTAGAAAAAAAACAAGTATATAGGTACAAAATACTGTGAATGTTACTTCTTTAAGAGCTTAATGCCATGCACTACTAAGAATTGACCTCAACTTTGTCAATCACTTGTATATAAAGATGTAAAACTTAGGCCACATAATTCATTTATTTGAGTAGGGTGGGCGTTTCGTTGGTTCGGTCTGATTGTTTAATATCGGTTCGGTTTATCGGTTTTCGGATTGACAAAAATGACATCCGTAACCAAACAAAAATAAATTCGGTTTGGTTCGATTTTTACAAATTCGGTTAGGTTATTTCGGATTTTTATTTCGGTTTGAAATATTAAAGTAGTTAGCCTCTTTTTTTCATAACTGAGCATTTAAAATTGATGGATTTTTTATAAAAAATATTTTTTTCAAACCTGTTTTTCATTCCCAAATATAAATAACTCAACATGGATGAAACGAAATGAAATAATCATAAGTTTAACATAATACATAACGTCATTAATCATTACATATAATATAACTTTGCATAAATAATCTACAAAACAACACAAAACTCATAAAAATAGTCCATGAAACAATATACTTTCTGCATAAATAGTCCATAAAACAGTCCAAAGTCACCAAAATAGTCCATAATATATTTAATCACTAAAATAATTCATAAACAGCCTACGGCGTATGCGAATTTGCTGTTAAATGTTAATTGTGAATGTGAATTACTAAATATCATTCACATTCATATATTATATATATATAATATAATATTTTATATATATATAAGTCCAAAGTCACCAAAATAGTCCATAAAATATTTAAGTTACTAAAACAATTCATAAACAGCCTGCGGCGTATGCGAATTTGCTGTTAAATGTTAATTGTGAATACGAATTACTAAATATCATATATATATATATATATTATTTATTTATAAAATTTCGGTTTTTGGTTTTTCAGTTTAATCAATTTTATTTTTTTTAAACAGAAAACCGAACCGAAAAATCAAAATTTTAAAATTACAAATCGAATCCAATCAGAAAAAACGAAACCAAAATTAAATTTCAGTTTGGTTTCTCGGTTTTTTCGGTTTAAACCAAAAGATGTCCACCCCTAGTCATGACTCAGTTGCAAATTTCTATGTCACTCATATTGCACATGAATAAACTAGGCATAATATATAAACGTGTCATTTAACTAGATCTCGGCTGACATGTATACCCTCCAACTCTGAGTGTACACGATTAGGCACTTAAACTAGCTATCATAAAGTTGAACAAGTAGACACACGCATTCTACGTGTGTGTCTGTCTACTTGTTAAACTGTATGATAGTTTAAGTTCGTACAAGTGCATACCCAAAATCGGAGGGCATAGATGTCAGCTAAGGATTTATTTATTATGCCAATAAACTAATCAATCACATATTCATAAACCAGTGAGTATTTAATAATAAATTTCTTCCAACATATCAGGTCTAAAGAAAACCACAAGTACCACTACAGTTTGGCTGATAAGTGGTCCAAATTAAAAATTAAATTTCATAAACAAACTAAGTGTCATCAGTTTGGTTTTTATCATAACAGCTGGTTGTCACTAACTAATCCTTACTTTAGAGTATGGTTTAGGTCATCTCATTGTCTAATTATAGTAATCCTTTCTGATTAGTGCTTCTCTCATCAGAATCCTCTTCTATCAGTTTTTTACATTAAACTTACCTAGCAAAGTCATTTTTCTATTGACATTATAGCATCTAACGGGTGGACTAGCGGTCAATAAAATGAGTTAAAATCATAGAAGACAAAAAATACTAGGGTTACTTCTTGCCATCTGTCTAAGTCTAGACGCACTGAGTTATCCGATGCTTGTGCTGGTGGTAGGTAGTGGGTATTTAATGGAATGGTTGAGGTGCATATAAGTTGACCTGGCATCACTAATATATTTACATTATAGAATATTCTATAGTGAATCAAAAACTCTTTTGGTATTGGGGGTTCTACCAAAGTTGGGTCAAAATTAGGCCATGAATGACTTATGTATGTTAGTTAAGTTAATAACTTATAATTTTATAATGCAGGTTTTAATTGTTTTTTTCTGCTTTAACTTTGAAATGGAACATCAGTTATCTCCACTATTATTGCTCTTATTTGAGAAAAAAGAGTTGTAGATGTGTCACTATTTCATTAGTGGAACATAACCATGAACTATTTCTCAGTACTTCATGTTTGAAGAACTAGAAAGATAGAAAAATGCAAAACAAAGATCATGATGGATGTTCAGAACTCAGAAGCAAAGACTAATAACATTTCTCAGTAATTCATGTTTCATAGTTAGTTACAGAAGAAACAACAGAAATTGAAAAAGTAAAATCAGAAAGTAACCCTTAACTACCTAGCTAGTCAGTCAGCTTCAACATATAAACAAACTCTGACAAGAGAGAAAAAAGAAGATAATCCTAAAGGGAAAAAGGAGCAATCTTGAGAAGGGAAAAACTCTTTGAGACACCTTCTTCTCAGTATGCTCCTTCTCAACATCCCTTAAGTTGTTTGCACAAACACCGATGCACCCGAACAAGTTTTTACTTCACTATGCATCGAAGATGAAATCAGAAAATGGCATCTACTTGTGCACATTTCCTTGTCTGGAAGTGTCGGCTTGTTGCCTTTTTAGAAAGAATAGTAATTGCAGTGTTCGCTATCTTACACAACGAACTGTTTCAGGTAAGATGCCAGACATGGGTGCAGAAGAATTTGGGCAATCGTTTATTAGAGCATTCCTTGGACCGGATACATTCTGAAGCTGATTATTCATACCGACTTCATTTGCACTCGTCAATTGTAAAAACTGAACAAGGGATGAAAAAAGCTCGTGTCTTGTTACTAGCCTGTTACCCTGCAAGAAAATCGGAAGTTTAATTGATGAAAACAGCTCAAAGGAAAAGTAAAGTGGTTTTATTTGTTGCTGCCATTTTCCAGTTAAGTATGTACCTCGGCCTCAACAACAAAGTGCGCCCACATCTTTGTCTCACGAGACTCCATCACTCCCTTCAATATGTTCAAGCCAAAGCCTCGGATTATATCGACCATCTCCAGAAAGAAACCTTGTTCATTGCAGAGTATCTGAGCAAAAGAGTACATATAGCACAAGGTTAATCATATGTTAGATAAAGGTTTTATCAAGACTCGGCTAAATGACTAGGTTTATAGGTAACAAAAAAACCATTACTTACTTCTATAAGCATTTGACCAGGTGTACTAAGGTCCTCAACTATCAGTGGACAAACCATTGTTTGCTCGCCAATTTCACATGCCCATGTAACTCCAGTGCCATTAGCCTTGGAGTTGAACGGAGTTTTTGAATCCTGCTGGTTGATAAACTTGTTAATTAGTACTGAGAAGCATGTCTATCTTTTTAACTACTCAAAGATATCAAATAAATCAAAGTGATTGATTATTACCTTCAAACCTTCAGTCTTTTTGAGTCCTTCAGCATGTTTAGTGACGCCTTGCAAGAAAAGCAAGTGCTTTACAGTTCTGTGTAATAAGCGATCAATGCTCATCTGTCAAAGAAACAACTGAAACATGAGTTCTTTGTAGAATTATTAAGAGTAGAAGCACTCTTTCAAATTTATTTCTTTTTTAGTCCACTAAGCGAAACATAGGGAGTTTGGAGACAATACCTTCTCGCCATTGGGGATGAGCCCTCGCAACTCTGAAAGACGTTCATAGATCAGCTGCCGATCCTTAGGAATAGGCCGAGTTCCTGGTTTAGCTTTCTTCTTGGTAGGCTTTGAGGTTTTTTCATTGCCCTTAACTGGTAAAATGGTATTGCGGGCATTGATGCTGCATCTATCTCCAATTAATGTACTTGCATCCAATTTTGTGATGACCTCACTCTTGGTTTCGAGGTTGCTTGTCCTATCTAGATCACATTCAGGCTGCACCAACTTTGTATTTCTATCAAAGCTAGAAAAACCAAGGGCCTTTGGAAGATAGTTGCATCCCGAAGAACTTCCTACTCTTCTTCTCTTACTTGTTTCTGACAACTGATCATTGGAAACAGATCCAGCAAACGAACAAGAGCCGCTCAAGGTGCCATCCAGAAGCTGGTCTAATCCCAGTTTGGAGAATAACCTGTTAGCTGGCCTAGATCTGAATTCACTAGCATTACTATAGGTCAATCCAGAGTTGGAAGTGCTTATAACAGGGTTCAAAAGATCACCCCAGTTACATGGATTTTTAGATTCATGCTTTACACCAACTAAATTAGTCATTTTCTCAAGGGGAGACATGTTTGAACAGTTCGCTTTTTCAACAGTTTCAAAGGCATTGGTGATCGAACTTTGAATTGAAACAGAAGCATCACTGTCTGCATTAAACCTAAGCTGCTCATTTAGACTAGCAGAGGCTGAGAAGATCCCCATCGTATCTAAGAAGTTATCGTTGATAGTACTAACTGCTCCATCATTCCTCTGGTTGACAGGACATTGAACTATATATCCATTTAGAGGGCCAGTAGTATCCTGGTTCAGCAACGTTGTGCAATACTGCTCGGTTGTCTTATCCTCATTAGCAAATACTCCAAATCCACCTAAGGAACCGAATGCTGTGCCCTCATGAAAGCTTTGAGCTGCCCCTGTGCCATATTCAAAAAGGTTTGGCACCGTGGGAAGGACATAATTGAAATCTTGTATGCTCATATCTGATGGTAGATCTTCCCACGTTGATGTAAGAAAGGAATCTTGGAAGCCGTGGGAGCCGGTAAAGAAATCAGCAGATGGGAACATTCCTTGCTGTAGTTGAGTATCAAATTGGCTGCTGCAATAATTGAACTGATTCACATTCTCAAACTGGTTTTCACTCAAAAACGTTATAGCTACATCAGAAGCCATAATCTGATTTTCCGCATTGCATGTTACCGACTGAATGAGATCTTCTAGAAAACAAGATTCCTTCATTAAACTTTCATTGTTTGCAGTTGGCAAAACTTTGGAATTCACAAAATGCAGATTCTCGCAGATAGATGAAGTCGGTGATCCTCCTATCCCCTGGAAAAGTTTTCTTGCTTGATCCACAAAACACGTCCTCTCTTGAAGCTGCAGAAACATAAAGAAATAAGTACACATACAAAAACTGTTTGAACATGGACTTGAAGCAATCAAAGTCTGATGATGTGATCTGGTCGTCAGATCAGTAAAGGAGTACTCGAGATGCTCTGCCAACATCTTGAGCATTCAGTTACTTTATATATACATCAGTACGTGGATGAACATGATTAGGAACTATCCGATTCAAGAAAATATAAGCTTAAGTTTCAAAAGTTGACTAAATTAGCACAGATCGGTGAGCTTACGATAATAGTAAATGCCTACAACTATATACTGTAATTTTCTAAGTAGTTTTCCCTTCACAAGACTAACAAATCAGTGAAAGAATGTGTCAAACGCGTCTCACAAAGAAGAGAGGGCCTTAATATGAACATTTTTTATTGTGTTATATGCTCGGGTTATTCAAATATAGAAATTATTGCTAACCTTATTAGTAGAACCAAATTGCAGAACACCCAATGGTTCGACAGAGATTACAGCAATTGTCTGCAAAACAATAAGAAAATCATTTGTTACAGAGTGAAACCAACATTAGCAGGTGGTGGAATCGAAAAAAGGCGAGCTAAGAACTACAAGAAAGTACCTTTATCCCAGTTGAAAATTGTTGTTGAAACTCATTATCATCCTACAAAATGAAGATGCAATTGCCAGGTTTAAAGTTAGTAAAACCTCTTATTAACTCACAACTTTCCTCAATAAAAAGTTCCAACAAGTCTGCTGTGGAAGCAAGGAAACAAATTATTACCAGGAATAAGTTGGAATTATTAGAGGATCCAATGGGCATCTGCTTTTCATGATTAGCTTCTGAAAACATCCATTTGTGCTTCTTATTAAATGCTGTTTGGCCAATTATCCTGTAAAAAAATCATATCATCAACATCATAATTGAAAACTTGTAAAGATTCTTTAAGCCATTGAAATATATCACAAAAGAATTACTCCCTTTCTTTCAATTTGTTTGTCTTAATTTCTTTTTAAGTTCGTATAGCTACTCTTTCGAGACCACAAAATTAAAAGATATTTTGGTAAATTTGGCATATATATAGTTTAAGACCACGTGATTCAAAATCGTCTTTACTTTCTTAAAGCCCGTGTCAAGTCAAAACAAGACAAACATATTGAAACGGAGGGAGTACTACAAATATACTAACTGAATTTTCTCAAGAAAGATTTCATTTAGCATCATACCCTCCACCAAGAATATGGACTTGCAGAAGCATTTCATCAATCACAGATCCCATTTGTTCCTCATAGTATGCATCTTGCAAAGTTAATAATCTGTCATGCAGAAGATTTCATTAGAACTTTTGCAAATGGAAGTTCCTTTTTTTTCCTTAAAATATATTCAAGAACATCAAATAGAAATAGAAAGTATAACAACCATATTCAAAAGAAGTTACAATACACCAATTAAAGGAACAAAGTAAACTTTTTTTTGCTTTCAAGATTCTTTTTTTTTTGTTCAATTTAACATATGGAAATGAAGTTATATTGATGTAATTTCATCAAATCTGCTGAACATCACAAAATCAGTTTGAATTTGAGATAATATAATTTCCTCAACATATGAACAAGGACAATAAAAGGGAATATAGTCAAAAAGAGGATCAAGAATTAAATATTAAATCTTTTGATCCAAGACATTCATGTCATTTTCTATTTGGAAATTAAAAAAAAATAGTGAACGGAAAACAAAGCTAGCGTTTGACCATAGATTTTGAAACTAATTCTAAAAAAGTTATCTTCAAATATCTGTTTGGCCATAGTATCAATTTTGAATACAATTTTTTTTTTCAAATATTTTCAAGTTATCAAAAACAACTCGAACTAGTTTTTGGATTTTTAGACTTTCATTTATGAAACTTCAAAAAAATTCAAGTAAACTGCACGTTCAAACAAAACTATAAATTCCAACAATTACATCTTCAAAAACTCAATTTTTCAAGTTTCAACTTCAAAATCTAGGGCCAAACAGGAGGTGAGTAGTACCATAATGTAGTATTTGTATAACATATAAACATGACATGATAAAAAAAATCAAAAATTTCACACACATATAAAAAGCTCCCTTTGGAAAAACAAAAAAAAAGTACTTTCACTACTTAATCCTTTAAAGGTAAAAGAGTGAGGAAAAACGAACTTCATCACAACAATATAGAAGGGAAAAAAAAAGTAAAAAAGAAAAACTATGACACAAAGATAAAGTAAAAAACAAAAACTCACAAAGAATTTGTCTGATCAAAACCCCATAAAGCTCCATAAGACCATCCATGGCTTCTACAAAGACTCTTAAGTGTCTCTTTTACCATAGTATCACACATTTTACTTCTTCAAACACAAAAAAGCAAAACCAAAAATTCAACTTTGCTGCAAAAACAAATCTTGGGTGTTCTTTTTTTTTCACTATATAAACAGCAAAAAAGCAACAATCTTGAAGCCAAATATAACTCCAAGAATGCAACTTTGCAACAAAAGCAAATCTTGGGTGTGTGTTTTTTCACTATTTAAACAGCAAAAACTTCATTCTCTAGCAAAAAAGCAACAATCTTGAAGCCAAAAAAAGAACTCCAAGAATGCAGCTTTGCAGCAAAAACAAATTTTGGGTATTATTTTTTTCAATTTTAAACAGCAAAAAAGTAGCAATCTTGGAGCTAAAAGAGAAGAATTGTGGTGGGACTAATGAGATAGTAAGATAGTTGGGGTTTGTTGTTATAGTACTACTATATATTTTTAGTTTAATAGAAAATTGGAGAGAAGAAGAAGGTGGTTGAGGGGGCAAAGAGGGGACTAATCTTGACTCTTGTCTATGCAAAAAGTGTAAATATAAAGAGACCAAATTAGAAACTATTTGAAGATACAAAGGAACACACACATTCCTTTTTATTGCTAAGCATTTACTATGTTTGCTTTTGTTTTGTCTTTTCTACTTTTTTTTTTTTCTTCTTCTGCACTCTGGACTCCATGTAAAGTTATTGTCAGATGATTATGAGCTCACCGAATCAAGCTACAAAAATAGATTAGAAACAAAGTAGGGTCGTGTCAATAGATTCTTATACGTGGTTCAACTCTTTTCCAAAATACGCGCATAGTTAGAGTTTTAGTGCACTCAACTGTCTTTTTGTATTCATCTTTTATACAAAGGGAGTTTTGGTGTAATAGGTAAAGTTGTCATGTGATTACGAGCTCACGGGTTCAAGCTGTGGAAATAGTACAACAGAAATGTAGAGTAAGACTGCGTAGACTCTTGTGATTCGTGAAAGACCAGATTGACTAACCCGTTCTGCCATAAGTACCTCCATATTCCGCTGAGTAGGTTTCGACAATGGGTTTGAGTCGGTGATCGTAAAACTTCCTTTTATTGATCTTGATTCGCGTATAAATTCCGAAACTATGTACCTAGCTGAACCGGAGAGCCCCGAAGTCCCACGGTGTCATAGATTTACGTTAGGTATCATATGAATAGGCCCGAGAAAACTCCTGTATAGCTTCTTCGATTTCTCGATAAAGAGCAATATGACCAACAGTGGTTCGAATGAAGATAAAAAGGATATGTTTCCTTTCTATAGATAACAATAGCTTTAATGCACGAGCTGTTTTTTATCCTTTTTTTTACATTAGACAAATTAATTACTACTCTAAATTCACCAACAACTTATCACAAACATCATCTCAAATCTTTTCATAATAAGAGTTATTTAGAGAGTCAAGAAAAAACCACAACAGAAATAGATCTTCAAAATGTTATGCATTGAATTTGTTCATTGCTTGTAAATAGAACAACAATATGAAGATTATATTTTATTTTTAGAAATAATGCATATATTGAGAAACCACTGCTTGAAATATTGGTTATATTTGTAGTGTTAGAGCCCCTCCTAAAAAATACTCCTAAAACTTATTTTTTTAAAAACATTTAAATTATACATTTTAATTTATTTATTTTTTTAATAAGAAGGTGAAATTAATATGTATATTTTTTTATTTGGATAGGATAAATTATTTTGACAAAATTTACAAAAGATGGAAAAATAAATCTAAATTGTGAAGAGAGGTTCTTTTTCTCTATTAAGTTGATTAATAATCTAATTAAGTGGTGCAAATGCATAAATGTTTTTAATGGTAGATTTTGTAATTAAGTATAAATCATAAATTGCATTAATAAGAATATCTTGGGGCTTTGGGCTTTAGGTGACAAAAGAATTTTAAAATGAAGTGTGGGTGACACAAGTCTTGATAATTGAGTGGGGGTGACAGTTAGGATTAAGAAAGTAAAAAAAGTTTGAAAATAACCCACAAATTTTTTAATTTACACTTTGATTCAATGTAAAACCTAATATAATTAGAAATGGAGGGAAAAAGGCACGTTTCTCTCTCTTCTCATTTATTGGAGTTTTCTCTCTTCGTGATTTTTGTTGTTCATTGTTGTTGTTGCTTTATTCATCATCTTCTTCATTATCATCATCTTATTCTTCATTATCATCTCTTCTTTTTCATCATCATCATCTTCTTGTTGTTGAATATTGTTGTTACCGCTACTATTGCTACTTAATCAAATTTTTTTAGGTCAAATTTTATTCGTATATCACTTGGGAATTACTTATAGGTGATTTTAGTAAGTAAAATTATAATTTTTAGTTGAATTTCTCATCTGGGTGTATCTGCTACTGCTGTTTTTCAACAATAGATAAAACATGTCACGTGAATCTAACAGATGAGTAACATATTGACTAATCTGTTGCAACATATATGACTAATCTGTTGCAACAGATTATTCATCTGTTGAATTTGTATTATAGTGTTGTAACATGAATTCAACATATGGGTGATCTATTGTAACAGATTAGTCATATGTTGCAACAGATTATTCACTCGTTGCAATAAATGACTCATAAATTGGATTCATGTTGCAGGTTTTATCCATTGTAGTAATAGCAAATATACTAAATAAAAAAATCAACAAAAACCATAATTATACTTACAAAATCACCTATGAAGTAATGTCCAAGTGATACACGAACAAAATTTGACCTAAAAAATTTTTAAAAATTTCAACAAGGGCACAACAGATAAGTGAAACACATGAAAAATTTCATGAAACAAGTAAAGAAGACAAAAATAGCGTATCATACATCAAATGCAAAAGGATCGATGGGACAAACGTTTGAGTTCTCATAAAAACATTTAAGTTCATAGTATTTTAATTGCTTTCTAATGAATAACCCATCTATTATAACAAATTTTCTATCTATTTGATAATTTCCAACAGATGAATCATCTGCTGCAACATGTTAGTCATCTGTTGATTCAAATTAAGCAATTATTAGTAATAACTAAATTTGATTTAGCTAAAATTAAAGACAAGTCTTTAAGACAATGGGACAAACATTTGAGTTTCCTAGTATTTTAATTATTTTCCAACAGATCACCTATTTGTTGCAACAAGTTAGTCATCCGTTACAATAAATGTTTATAACAGGTTAGTCATTTGTTAATTCAAATTAAGCAATTATTAATAATAATTAAATTGATTTAACTAAAATTGAAGACAAGACCTTAGACAGGAGGGAAAACGTTTGAGTTCTTCTAAAAAACATTTGAGCTTTAGTATTTTAAATTGCTTTTCAACACATATTTTGTCTACTTAGTAATTTTCAACAGATGAGTCATATGTTGCAATAACTTAGTCATCTGTTGCAATAGATGTCTATATCTGTTTGATAATTTTCAATAGATGAATTAGTTGTTGCACCAAGTGAGTCATTTGTTGCAACAGATGTCTATATCTATTTGATCATTTTCAATAGATATTTTTATTTGTTTGGTCATTTCCAACAGATTACTCATCTGTTGTAACATGTTAGTCATCTATTGATTCACATTAAGTCATTATTAGTAATAACTAAATTGATTACTAAAATAAAATATGAATTAATAAGTTCAATTACAGTTTCAATTAATCTCATGGTAATTACACGATCAACAAAGTATGTTCGTCCTGAGTAGAGTGGTCAATTGACCAATTTTCTTTCAAATGATTCAAACTAAGTCATCATTAGAAATAACTATATTGATTCAACTAAAACTAAAGGTGAATTAGTAAGTTCAATTACGATTTTAATTAATTTCATAGTAATTACATGATCAATTAAGTTTTTTTTACTGAGTAGAATGATTAATTGACAAATTTTATGTGAAATAATTCAAATTAAACCATTATTAGAAATAACTACATTGATTTAACTAAAATTAAAGATGAATTAGTAAATTAAATTACGATTTCAATTAATCTTAGTAATTAAATGATCAATTAAGTGTTTCATCCTTAGTAGAATAATTAATTGACCAATTTTATTTTAAATGATTCAAATTAAGCCATTATTAGTAATAACTATGTTGATTTAACTAAAATTAAACATGAATTAATGAGTTTACTTACAATTTCAATTAATCTCATCGTAATTACATGATTAACTAAGTGTATTCGTCCCGAATAGAGTGATCAATCGACCAATTTTATATGAAATAATTCAAATTAAGATATTATTAGTAATAACTAAATTGATTTAACTGAAATTAAAGATAAACTTACAATTTCAATTAATCTCATAGTAATTAAATTATCAACTAAGTGTATTCGTCATGATTAGAGTGATCAATTGACCAATTTTATTTGAAATGAATCAAATTAAGTCATTATTTGTAATAACTAAATTGATATAACTAAAATTAAAGAAGAATTGATAAGTTCGCTTATAATTTCAATTAATCTTATAGTAATTACATGATCAACTATGTGTATTCGTCTCGAGAAGAGTGATCAATCGACTAATTTTATTTCAAATGATTCAAATTAAGCTATTATTAGTAATAAATAAATTGATTTTGACTAAATTAAAGATGAATTGATAAGTCCATTTACAATTTCAATTAATGTATTCGTCTTTAATAGAATAATCAATTGATAAATTTTATTTAAAATGATTCAAATTAAGCAATTATTAGTAATAACTAAATTAATTTAACTAAAATTAAAGACAAGACCTTAGACAAGGGGACAAACATTTGAGTTTTCTTAAAAACATCTGAACTTCAGTATTTTAAATTATTTTCCAACATATATCCTATATGTTTGATAATTTTCAATAAATGAGTCATCCGTTGCAATAACTTAGTCCTCTATTGTAACAGATGTCTATATTTGTTTGATAATTGTCAATAGATGAGTCATTTATTGCAATATTTTAGTCAAATATTGCAACATATATCTATATTTTTTTGGTCATTTCCAACAAATGTCTTTATCTGTTTGGTCATTTCCAACAGATGTCTTTATCTGTTTAGTCATTTTCAACAGATTACTCATCTTTTGCAATATGTTAGTCATCTATTGATTCATATTAAGCCATTATATTAGTAATAACTAAATTTATTTAACTAGAATTAAACATGAATTAATAAGTTCAATTACAGTTTCAATTAATCTCATGGTAATTACACTATCAACTAAGTGTGTTCGTCCTGAGTAGAGTGATCAATTGACCAATTTTATTTGAAATGATTATAACCAAACCATAATTAGAAATAACTACATTGATTTAACTAAAATTAAAGATGAATTAGTAAGTTGACTTATAATTTTAATTAATTTTATAGTAATTACATAATCAATTAAGTGTTTCGTCTTAAGTAGAATGATCAATTGACCAATTTTATTTGAAATAATTAAAATCAAGCAATTATTAGTAATAATTAAATTAATTTAACTAAAATTAAAGATAAATTGATAATTTTAATTACAATTTCAATTAATCTCATAGTTAGTAATTACATGATCATCTAAGTGTATTCGTCTTGAGTAAAGTGTTAATTGACCAATTTTATTTGAAATGATTCAAATTAAGATATTACTAATAATATCTTAATTTGAATCATTTCAAATAAAATTG
>NC_061111.1:760929-821018 GCF_002878395.1 Capsicum annuum
ATTATTAGTAATAATTAAATTAATTTAACTAAAATTAAAGATAAATTGATAATTTTAATTACAATTTCAATTAATCTCATAGTTAGTAATTACATGATCATCTAAGTGTATTCGTCTTGAGTAAAGTGTTAATTGACCAATTTTATTTGAAATGATTCAAATTAAGATATTATTAGTAATAACTACATTGATATAGCTAAAATTAAAGATGAATTGATAAGTTCAATTACGATTTCAATTATTCTCATATTAATTACAAGATCATCTTAGTGTGTTCGTTCTGAGTAGAGTGATCAATTGACTAATTTTCTTTGAAATGATTCAAATTAAGCCATTATTAGTAATAGCCAAATTGATTTAATAATTATAATTTAATAATTACAATTTAAATTAATCTCACAGTAATTACATGATCATTTAAGTTTATAACCTATTGCAACAGATCTAATATGTTGCAACAGATGAGTCATTTGTTGAAAATTATCAAACAGATATACACATATGTTGCAATAGATTAGTCATCTGTTGTAACAAATGTCTTTATCTGTTGGTCATTTCCAACAGATGACCAATCTGTTGCAACATATGACTTTATATGTTTGTTATTTCCAACAGATTACTAATTTGTTGCAATAGGTGACTAATCCGTTGCAACAGATGTCTTTATCTGTTTGATCATTTTCAACAGATTACTCGCAACATCTTAGTCACCTATTGATTCATATTAAGCTATTTATTAGTAATAACTAAATTGATTTTACTATTATTAATAAGTTCAGTTACTGTTTCAATTAATCTTATGGTAATTACACGATCAACTAAGCGTGTTCGTCCTGAGTAGAGTGATCAATTGACCAATTTTATTTGAAATAATTCAAATCAAGCCATAATTAGAAATAACTATATTGATTTAACTAAAATTAAAGATGAATTATTAAGTTCACTTACAATTTCAATTAATTTTATAGTAATTACATGATCAACTAAGTGTTTCGTTTTAAGTAGAATGATCAATTGACCAATTTGATTTGAAATAATTAAAATTAAGTAATTATTAGTAATAACTAAATTGATTTAACTAAAATTAAAGATGAATTGATAATTTAATTACGATTTTAATTAATCTCATAGTAATTACATGATCATCTAAGTGTATTCGTCTTGAGTAAAATGTTAATTGATCAATTTTATTTGAAATGATTCAAATTAAGACATTATTTAGTAATAACAACATTGATTTAACTAAAATTAAAGATGAATTGGTAAGTTCAATTACGATTTCAATTAACATGTTGCAATAGATGAGTAATCTGTTGGAAAAGACCAAACAGTTAAAGACATTTGTTGAAAATGACCAAACATATACAGACATCTGTTGCAACAGATGATTAAATTGTTGCAACATATGACTCATCTATTGAAAATTATTAAATAGACAAGATATATGTGAACTCAGAATCAAAATGAGCCACAAAATTTTAAAAGTGACCAAAATAGGCCACCTATTTAAAAAGTTACCAAAATAGGCTAAACATAATAATTTATTACATTTTCTATTTTTTTTCTTAGCGATCAACTAACTTAGTTGACTTTTACAAAAATGTAAGAATTTCTTACGCTTTACATTTTTTTTTTGTAAAACGTAAGAAATTCTTACATTTTATAAAAAAATATAAAACGTAAGAATTTCTTACGTTTTACAGGATGACCGAGGAAAAAAAGCAGTGAATTATCAAATCAATTAAAAAGATACTAAAAAATGAGTTGTTCAACATAACAAAAAACATAATAAAAAGTTATGTTCTTAACTTTTTTATAGTAATGGTCACCCACCCACAATTCTTTTTTCCACAAATGTCCCATCACTTCTACTTTTTTCTCTTACATATGATAATTATGAATTTTTTTATTAGTTAAATTTATTTATATTTTATACGTAGTTCAAAATAATTTATTTTTTCCTTTATATAATAAATTTTTATGTTTTACATAAAAAAATTTAAAAATAGAAGTATCAATTACCTCATTAACTTAACAATTTTCTTATATTTATTCTATATCAAAAAATAATCACTTCTATCCTTAAATATCCTATTTCTCTCTAAAAAAAATTATACTTTTGAGTTTTTCTCTACTCTAAAATAGTGAAATGTTGAATTATCGATGATCAAATATGCTACTATATACAAGAATTATATATTTTTGGTGCGTTAAAAATATGAAATTAATTTTTTCCTATAGTGATTCATCGTAGTTTTCGCTTAGTGCTTCGCTTAGGATATTGAGGAGATTCACATGCACAAATACGTTTCATATTATAACTAATGGAGTAAAAAATCACAATTTAATTTAGGAACACTCCTAAATTAATATAAGAAAATATATTTTTCATGTGTTTTACTTATTCGTTGTGCCCTTGTTGAATTTTTTTAAAAAAAAATTAGGTCAAATTTTGTTCGTATATCACGTGGACATTACTTCATAGCTTATTTTGTAAGTAAAATTATAATTTTTGTTGAATTTCTTATTTGGTGTATCTGCTACTGCTACAATGGATAGAACCTGTAATATAATCCAACATATGAGTCATCTATTGCAACAAAAGAGTAATATGTTGCAATATATGACTAATCTGTTACTCATATATGTTGCAACAGATTACTCATTTGTTACAACAAATTAGGCATATATGTTGCAACGGATTACTCATTTGTTGCAACAAATTAGTCATATATGTCGCAACAGATTAGTAATCTGTGCAACAGATTAGTCATATATATTGCAACAGATTACTAATCTGCACAACATATTAGTCATATATATTGCAACAGATTACTAATCCGTGCAACAGATTAGTCATATATGTTGCAACAAATACTAATCTGTTGGATTCACGTTACATGTTTTATCCATTATTAAAAAACAGCAATAGCAGATACATCCAGATGAGAAATTCAACTAAAAAATAACAAACATTAAAAAAAAAAAACAAAATAACAAACACCAACAAATCAAGTTCCTCATTTTCTTCATAACTTAAAAGCCCTAATATTTTACTTGTGAAAATCGAAAAAAAATGATGAAGAACTCGAAGTTGTTGTCGCCGGAGAATGTTGTCATGTCGACTGATGGTTGAAAGTAAAAAAAGAACGGGCAAGAACTCAAAACTATTTGTTGCCAGAGGTTGAAATTGCACAAAATTGAAGGGAGAAAGTTGAAAAGTTGTTGGTTGGGAGAAGTTAGAGAGAGAAACTATCGAGAGAAAGAGAGAAAGAGATTGATTTGCTGAGGGGGGAAGTTTTGTGGGTGTGGGTTAATTTGTATTTTTGAAAAGATTAAAAAGTTTAGAAAATATTAATCAAGTCCACAATTGACCTAATCAAATTTTTTAATTATATTTGATCCTTTAAATTGGTCAATGTCACCAATTCTTCATTCGATCAATTTTCTCGACTATCTTCTCCAAACCCAAATAAAATCATCTTGGTAATGTAGGATAACTATCAAACATAATTAAGGGCATTGATGATTTCTTGAGTATATGGAAAATTAAATATTAATTTTAATTAGGATTTAAATTATATACATGTTCAGTTTACATATTCTTTATAGTATGAGTAAATTTTAACCTTTAATTGTCATTTTCATCGAATTATCAATTTATGCTTGTCAAAATCTTACTTATAATTACCTAATAAATAATAAGATTGTGTAAATATTAAAACTCTTTTAATTAAAGTCCCTTTAATGTTATCATTCGAATGCATTTGCTTTCATTGGTATATTACATTGGAGGGCTCGTTTGGTAGTGAAATAAGTAATATTAAAATTAATCATTTTAAAAATAGTTATTCTAAAATTGTTATGTTACTCTTAATATGAGATAAAAATAAATTATAATTTCTAGATAACTAACTACGAATAAGTTATACCGCTATTTTATGCAAATCAAATATGAAATAAATTAATTTTAAAATTAATTTCAAAATTAGTTATCTTTTATCTATGATCAAATGGAACGAGTTAATGTAATTTTATAGATGAGATTCGGAAGGACACATTAATGTAATTTTATAGATGAGATTCGGAAGGATACAATCTTATATAATCATATTACGTAAATAAATTTAAAAAATAACTAGGTTATAAATTTAATTAGATTATGTGGGGTTTGTAGGGATGCAAGCTCTGATAGAGGCTTCTGCCATTGTCTCCCTTCAGTAATTTAGGGTTTTGAGATTTCTTTTACTTATTTATTTAAAAATAAATAAATAAAATTTCTTTTGTTATATAAAGATTACAATATGAAAAGGATGAGATCAATGAAATAATATTTTCCATTCAAAAGTTCTAGATATTAATTAATTTACGAATAAAATACTTTTCATTTGTAAAAAATGTATTAATTTGCTTGATAATTTTTTTTGGTAACTAAAAATTTCCTTGGGCTAATCTGAGTTTTACAACTCAACTTGTTTGGATTGTTTTATTTGTTATTAAAATTTTGGTTGTATTATATTGTTAAACTTGTTATTATGTACAAATAAACTAAAAGATACATTTTATATAGAGTTTAAGTTCTGTGCACCATCAGTGCACAAAATATTTTACACTATCAGTTAACTTGACCTGTTATTGCAGGTTATCCAATTATTTATATAAAAATTTAAAAATAAAAAATTAGGTAACCTGTAATAGCAAGTCAAGTTTATTTGATAGTGTAGAATATTTTGTACACTGACGGTGCACAAAACTTAAATTCTTTTATATAGCGATCGACCAAGTATGATGCAATCGTTAATTACATTTGTTTTCCCTTTCTCATTATGTCCTTAATTACTTACTCTAGTATATGATAGATTCATAATCCTATATTTCTCCCTACCTATTATTTTTTATTATTATTATTTCATTTTTTTTTTTGCAAAGATGAGGAAAGTCATGGACACTGAAAACAAACCATTTTGGAAGTAGCAACCAGATGATGAATTGATGATAACCTGTTTTTACTCTTTTTACGTCAGTAAAAAGTACTAGTGTGCAGTCAAAACCTAGATGAATTAATCTCCAAAATTTACTTTTGTCTTTCTCTAATTTCACTTGGAGTACTTCCATCATTTCCATACTATATAGTCATTTTACTTTTTGGATATGTCGTCAAGTGTCAACCCTTTTCTTCTATCCTTTTCTTTGCATAATAATAATAATTATAATAATAATAATAATAATCAAGCAAACATCATAAAAAGTTGTGAGGGGGTGATAAACACATATTAGTCCAAGATTTGAAGTTTACACATTTTAAATTCTATTGAACATATTAAGAAGTCAAAGAAATTTACTAGTATACATAATTTTTTGTCCTATTGAACATATTAAGAAGTCAAAGAAATTTACTAGTATACATAATTTTTTGACGAGGACAGAAGTTCATTGCACCCCTAGTTCCGATACGTCCATGCTAAATGGTACATTCATTCTTTGTAGGGATAATACTTACAAAAATACTTGAATTTTGATCGAATTTTCAATTGAGCATACTGAACTTTGCAGGGGTCCTATTACCCCCTTAGATTTTTTAAAGTGGATTTAATTCCTCCGAAACTCTAAACCCAATTTCAGCGGCTGGCGGTGTACGTAATACACACATCAATCTCATTTTTATACGTGTACAGGTACGTGCGATACACGCGTCAACCTCATATTTATACGTGTTTAAGTGGGCAGACATATGTCATTAAAATACGAAAAAAAAGTCTACGGGGGTAATAGGACCCCCGCAAAGTTCAGTATGCTCAACTGAAAATCCGGTCAAAGTTCAGGTATTTTTGTGAGTGTTATCCCTTCTTTGTAATTCAATCATTAACCAAAAGCTCTCGACAATTTTTGGGAATAAAATCGTTTTTAATGGAGAACACTTCATTCGCAAAGTGAAAAGGATTTGTTGGGTGAGTTCCAAAACGAATATCAAACATCGAATTAAAAAAAAAAAAAAAAAAGAACAAGCAAGTTGAACTTTCTATGCAAATATCCACTATACTATGTCACTTCTTTTCAAGGTTAAGGAAAATCCATCCATCAAGGGAAAAAGAGAGAGGAATATAGAATATAAAGTTTATATTATAAGGTATCCAATGTTCACAATATGTAATAAAGGGAACATGTATTATATTTGTCATGATACAAAGAGAAGACTCTAGTGCACAACTTATTATAATTAAAGGGAGTGTATATATATTATTGGTCCCCAGTGCAACATCTTGATCTATATAGTTTGAGAATATTGACTTACCCAAAATCTACTCTTCATTAAGTATTTAATTAAAACTTTAAGCACACCCAAATCTAATTGATCTCCATTTTTGTTAGCCCAAATCACCTTTTCAATTATCAATTGGGTAATGGTAATCTTTTTTTTGATTTATTTTGTCAAATGATCTCAACATATTAATCCACTAAGAAAGGAAGCATCTATTTAATAAAGCTTCTTTACGTTAATATCATTATTGGGATAAATGGTTTATCATCCTGTCAAAAGTTATGTAATTGTATATATTGGTTATCTGCACAAAAGAGCTAGCTACTTTTACGCCGATATTTAATTATTATCCGCTTTTGATATTTGTGTGAAAATAGTATTTTTAAAGTTTAATGAAAATATTGAACTAAAATATTCTTAAGCTGAGTGGCAGAGATCATAGAGACGAATGAAAATCAAAACTCATTATACATTATAACATGCAAGTCATGACAAATCAATATAACTTCACGCGATATTTAACCTAGTTCTCATATTGAATTACTCACAAACTACACCCAATCATCATGATCTGAAAAGCTACAAACTAAACAAAAAAAACGATTTTTTTTTTTTAAAAGAGTGCATGAATGACATGCAAATTATGTAAATCGATAAGACACTTTGTAGTTTGAACTGTAATTTGTTTATTGATTAACTTGTCACTCTACAATGAAAATATATTAATCGGTAGAATTAATTGCTTTATTATCATATGTCAAAAGCTATACATAATTAAAAATAAAAGCTCGAATTTGTTTCTTATCGAGTTTCTCAAGTAAGCGTCATGTTCGATAACGGCGGATCTAGTTGGAAAATTGTGGTGTTTCGGCACCCATTAAATTCGATGTAGAATCGGTATAATTATATAAAAAAATGTATAAAAATTGATATATGATGAAAAAATACCCATAAAATCGAGAACGTACGTAGCTGGGAGCCTTGATTTTCATGCGGAACCTTAAAACTTTGGATATCAGTATATGTATTTGAACCTCCTGAGCAACCACGACTCTTAAATTCTGGATCCGCCACTGCGTTCGATCTGAACCCCATCACCTAAGCCTTGTCATATACTAGTATGTTAGCTTACCAAACATATACAACTTTAAATCTTTGTCACTCTACATGGCAATGATAAGTTACCCTAACTAGCAACCTCACCAAATATTTAGTGGGTAGTTGCCTAAACAAGAGTATCAAAATAAGACCCACAAATTAAAAAAAGTTGGGTTCCATTTACTCTCTAGCAAATTCTTTTCATAAATCAACACCCTGGTTCTTTAATCAAAAATTTCAAATTCGGGTCTTGGAAATAGAAAAAAAAATCTTATTTGGAGAGCTAGCTCCCTCAAAAATGGACTCTGTAATACGCAAATTTCAATCGTCGAACTTCAATACGGATATCAAACACCATTGGATTGGATTGGATTGGAAGAAAAAAAGGTAACAAGGCTTATGATTCTATGTCTGCTTCAAACACCACACGCTTCATCATGACCGTTGATACCTAAGTCAACGGCATCATAAAAGTTATCTAATGCTCCTTTGTCTTTTCTACTTCCCATCATATATAATTCAAATTAAGGCAAAATAAGAAAAAAGAAAAGCTAATTAACTTTTTGGTAAAAACATCTTAAATTTTCCAATCTTTTCCACCTACTTTTACAAAAATTTAAGTTATAGTATAATTTTTTTAATATCAATACATGCAATTTAACTAATAACATGTATTTACATGTTAATTGTAGATCAACTTAACTTCATAATAATCAAAATTCTGAATTTACATGTTTGTATCACAGAGACAAATATCGAAGGATAATTAGGTAAATACCTTTTGTTGGAAATAAGATTGTATACATAATACGTTGTCGTGAAATTCCTTACTTCAATAATGTATGGCGTAGCTACATATCATAACTATATTTTGTATGTAGAAAATAATATTGATATATAGGATAAAGATTACTTTTATAGTATATGATAAATTTTGAACACATTTAATTTTCAACAAAATTTCTAACTTCGCCACTATAAAACAAAATATTTCTACAATATATGGAAAGATTAGATTTGAATGATATGGAATAAGATACAGATGTCCAAGCTTTAGGTTAAATAAAGACATAATAATATTTGAAAAATTTATGAAATTTCATCCTTTTTATATTTTAGGAAGCATAGGACCCAAAAGTAGTCTTTTCTGTTGTGTTAACTGTTAACCAGAATGATCATCTCATGTTTTTTAGTTCTACTTTACAGCTTAAATTACACTAAGATTTTGGATTATAGTAATATATATTTGATTTTGCATGTTTTAGCATGGATCTTATGAAGTTGATTTAATTTTGACTTTTGGTAAAAGATGCATTGGGAACCATTTCAACCATCATTGATCATTCAAAGCAAATTATGTGATGACAAATAACTTTGTTTGTTAGACCATAAGGTATTTAATTTGTTTGGTTTTTTTCAATCTTGTGTTCAGAGTGTCCTCATTGAAGCCTCGACTAATTCGGATCGCGCGTTGCAGGGCCCATTATGGGGCGGTAGCGCTCCCAATAGAATTTTCTTCATACCCAGGACTCGAATTCGAGACCTTTAATTTGGTTAAGGGTGGAGCACCACTATACACCATGACCCATATTGGTGTATTTAATTTGTTAATATCATATCAGTTATAATTTTATTAGGTTTCTATCAATTAATGTTTTATTATGTTGCTTCATGCGACAGGGAAACTTAGAGTAATCGGTAAAGTTGTTGTCATGTGATCGAGAAATCACGGAAAGAACCTCTTATAGAAATGCAAAATAAGGTTGCGTATAAAATCTTAGTTCCTTCATCCTTGTAGTCGAGCCCTTTCCCGAACCCTACGTATAACGATAGCTTAATTAATTTACTGCATCAAATTATCCTTTTTATGTTGCTTTATACAAAATTTGAGCCAAAATTACCAAAATAATTTGAAAAGCATGACTTAGCTTCCATGTACAAAGTATACATATCTTCTTGGGTCATTTAATTACTATAACTCGTAAGCACAGCTTTCTCATTGTGTTATAGCTTTTTTTAAATAAACTTACAAGTGTAATAAGGATCAGCTTATGCGACATCTTAATTAATTAATTTTACGGGATACACGTCACCTCCCACCTGAAATATATGTAGTACTAAAAGATGAGAATTTTAAGGACAAGGAGTGAGGTTAAAGATTTCTAAAAAAACAAAACAAAATAGTGTGTTTGACACATCCCTCTCAATGAACTTCACAAAATCCTACTAGACTAATGTGTTAAACCTAGGATACGGACCATATTGTATAATATATGGTCCATTATATTTGTCTTTCCTTTTATTTTACGTCAATTATTAGAAATCTACTTTTCGAAATCTCATTGCCAGCTTTTTTCATTTTTCTTATTTCAAACTCGATATTTAATATTTTTATTGGAATCTCGGCTAGTTCGACCAATTAAAGTGAAAAATAACATTTTCTATCAAATTTTTATTTTATATGTAGACTCGAATTCGATGCCTTTGATTAAGGGCCAAAATTCGTAGTTCTATTTGTTCCTTTATTTATATATAGTGATGAATATGACAACTTGATTAGTGTTGTGCTCGCGTACTTACATTAACGCTAATTTATTGCACATATTCCATACTACTCCCTCCATCTCATTTTATGTGTCGTCATTTGACCGGGCACGGAGTTTAAGAAATAAGGGAAGACTTGATAATATTTACCAAATTGTCCTTTATAAAAAAATGTGCTACTACTTTTTTTTTTTAATTAAGTAGGCCCAATAAGGGTAAAAATGTAATTGCATTTTAAAATATTTACCAAATAAGGAAACATGATATTCTTTTTGGGACGGACTAAAAAGGAAATGATGACATATAAAATAGGACGGAGGGAGTACTAAATAAAAAAGATTGACTACATATATTATTATTTATAATTCATCGTTAATCTGTCACTAAATAGAATTAATTAATTATAATGATTCTTTTTTGTTTTATTACGAAATTGTTCGTTGTTAATTCATACGTCCCTTTAACCTGCATAGTATCCCCTAAATCATTTGTGGTAGCAAATGACTCTCATGGCTTCATCTTCTTGAGCATAAATAATTTACAATATATATATATGAGATATATATATACTTTTGGCAAAGTACTTTTAATCGAAGCTGATATAAAAGGAGAGATACAACATGAGGATTTTCCAGAGGATCACCCATACTAGTATTACATATTCTCATCAAAATACGCTTAACGTTGAAGTTCTAATGAGATTCGATGCGTTAGAATAAATAGTCAAGGTCACATCCAAAAGTATGTCGTTATCAAATAATGCAGTTTGAGTTTCAATTTGCTTCTTCCATCAATTGATCATAGCTAGTTAAACTTTGTGTATTTTACACACTTTCTCTTCTTTTTTGTTTTCTTTTTTTTGGGGGGTAAAAACACCTATAATATTAATACTTCATTTATGTACATAGTATAGAAAAACCTATAGAGATTATTACAAATCAAAATATGTGTTAGTAAGTATATGTACATAGTATTACTTCATTTAACATTTTCTTTCGAGCTTACAATCAGTGAACAAACATAATTTCTGTCTCTCTAATACTATGACGTATCGAGTTACAATCTTAGGAGAACCACACCCCAAAAGCTAGCGATTAAGGTGGGAGAGTCTAAGGTTATAAATACCCCACACCAATACTTTGTAGTATCGATGTGGGACTTTACAATGGATCATAACAAACCACCACGCTCCGCATCCGTCGTCCTCAACGGCTCCACTCTGGGTAGCTTTCACATGTAGGTAGCTCTTTCCCAGGTAGCCCTTTTCGAGTCAGGTGCCTTGATGGTTGTGCGCTAAACATTGCTAGCCCCGGCCGAACCATGGACAGTGAGCGCGAAGGGTGATGGGTGGCTTTGATACCATTGTTGCAACCTTAAGAGAGAACCACACCCCAAAAGCTAGCTATTAAGGTGGGAAAGTCCAAGGTTATAAAAACCCCACACCAATACTTTGTAGTACCGATGTGAGACTTTGCAATGGATCATAACACAAACTCACATCATTTATTATAAGTATTCCTTTTTCTTTTTCCGTTCTTACTTCTATATGGTTCACGATAGTAGAAATTAGATAATTCTTTTACTATTTATTACATGCATTGTTTGAATTTTTAAAAAGTGATGAGTTCGTAATAGCCATAAATAGTGGAGCCACATTGCTTTATTAAAATGTGGGAAACAAAAGCTGCCATGAGTTCTTGACTTTGGTTGACATTTGAAAGAAAAAATAAAGAGGTGAAAGGTAAAAAAAAAAAAAGAGAGTCTAATAATTCTTCTTCAAGTTTTTTGATTCATGATTGCACTTTATGTATGAGATTCCCCTAGGTATAGGTATACATGAGTGCATCAAATTTAATTGAATTTAAGTTATATATATATAAATATAATTTTATTTAAATGATACTTATGGATAAGTTCGGAAGAAAAGCGAAAAGCCACTTGATTGTAAGGAGAGGACGCCGCCTCATTTTCTGCTCCTCTCTTTTCGCTTCGCAGACAGTGGAAAAAACAACCTTATTACAGATATTGGAGTTACTTTTAAAAAATGTAAAAATTAACTGTTTTGAAAATAAAATAAATTACATGAAGTGATGTGGTGCAAAATTTCTTATATATATGTGTGTATAATTATATCTGTCTTTAAACTTGGATGCTTGATATCTAACTATCCTATATTTTTAGAACCTTTTTAAAATTTTGAATCATGATATCTAACTATCCTATATTTTTAGAACCTTTTTAAAATTTTGAATCATTTGCCATTAAAAGATGTGATAGAATGCATGAGATTCTCCTAATAGTTGAGTCGATGTTTTTGAGTTCAAATTTCGAATATAAGAACATCTTGTTAGAAGCAATTTCCTTTACTTGAATTTTACGTAATAAATTTGTATTAATCGGATAGGTGAACTTCTGAATGTTACTATATTACTCAAGTTGTTGAAGTTATAATTAAATGATTACTGTATATTTAGGGATAGGTTTATAGGTATAGATTAGTGCACCATCAATAAAAGTCCCTACAACTAATTATCCTGGATTTCATTTGGATTTAGCTTATCCTTCAAGGTAGGTGCTTTCTTTTATTAAAAAAAAAATATCCAATATAAAATTGTGATAATGATGGAAATTAGGGTTGACAAAAATGTGTCTCTATCTCTCTATATATATGATTGAAGTTTAGATATCAATAACTGAAATCATATATGTATGACTAAACTCCAGACAAAAATTAATCAAACTACATATAAAAAATTGTCTGAACTTCGGACATATTTATCTTAGCTTAAGTCATAAAACTTCAGATACCAAATAATATTCCAAATTGTTCTGCATTGACTAGACTTATTAGTTTTTACTCACTTCAAATACGTCTTAAATAGCAATCCAAAAATCAAATATTCATATACCATGGCTAGTGTTAATTATAATATTGCAATTAAAACTTATACCTATTAAACGCTCCAAACTACAAAGAAAGAAAAAGTATATCTCATAAAAAGAAAACATGAATATCTACCAAAAATAACAGTTTTTTTTTTTTTCAAAAAAAATATTATTCTTGTATTTAAATGGTATATGAACAAAAAATATTACTCCCTTCGTTTCGAAATAAATGAATTGTTAGGGTATTTATTAGTGTTTCAAAATAAGTGAATCGTTGAATTTTTTTCTAAATTTACTCTTATGATTTGACAACCAATTAACTTTTGAATAGGACAATCTTTTCTTTTTTGGGGTAAAACTGAAAAGTTATATTTTTAATATTTTTTCTTGATCTGTATATTAAAATCTAATAATTTATTTATTCCGAAACGGAGGGATTACTTATGTTTTTTGAGTTAGGACATTAATTAACAAAAGTGGTGTGGATGCTAAATAAGGATTGATGGTAAAGATCTAATGAATCAATGATGAATTGGGAAAAATGGACACAAAGTTCAAGGAGGACAGTCAAAGTTGTGTATAACAGTAAAGTGTCAGGCCCATGATAATTGATAGGTCCATCAATAATGGGCCCCCAATAACCCAACCCCCTTGCAAACAAACAAAAAGCCTATATTCTGTCTTCTCCTCTGCAGAGAATGTCTACCATTTTGCCTCCTTTTTATTTCTCTCTCTTGTTTAATTTATATTCAACTTGTTGGTTATCGATAAAGTTCTTGTTACGTGATCATGATATTATTTGGTTAAGTTATGAAAATAATCTTTTATAAAAATATAAGATAAAATTATGGATAGGAATTTCTTGTGGTTTGATACTTTTGCAAACATTGATCACACATAGCAAGCATTTTTTATTGCAATGAATGTTTATGAGAATATGAAATTAGACAAGTTAGTACGAATTGAAGGTTAGTAATAATTGAGCGTTGTATGTAGTTTTCTTTATTGTTATTCTCCTATTTTATTATAATTACCTGTCATTTCTTTTATTTCAATAGTGTTCTTATATTTATTATTACTGCTAGTTTCGTTTTGTTTTATTTCCATACTTACTTTTTATGTGTTTTTTTTTTTTTAAGGAGAGCCTTGGAGTAACTGGTAAAACTGTTGTCATGTGAATATGAGGTCTCAGGTTCAAACCTTGTAAATAGTCTCCGACAGAAATATAAGGTAAAACTGCCTATAATACACTCGTGTGGTAGGACCTCATACATAGCAATAACTTTAGTGCACCAAATTGCTCTTTTACTTTCTATGTGTTTTTCTTAAAAAAAGGAAATTTGTAAGAGATAATATTTGGTTCAATTCAATTAGTGAGACGTATAAACAACCTAGTAATAGGTTTAATCATCTGTCATAATCCTACTACTAAAGACAGGGTGGTGCCTCGAGAGAGAAATACAGCTACTTCACTCACTCACAATTCACACCAAACAAGAATATATATTCTCGTGACAATTTAGTCTAAAAGAATATTTTAAAACACTAAAGATTTTACTAAATACAAGACTCGACGAAGGATCGAAAGCATCAAATGTATACACCTTTGTCTTGCATTCTATTCGAGGTTATTTCTATGATTTGAATGCATAACAACCTGATCATATGATAGTAATTTTATCTGTTTCTTCGAAGCTCCACATTAAGGTTTTTTTTTTTGGTTTTCCATCCGATGTTCGGTACCCTCATTAAAATCCGACTAATTAGGGCTCCATTCAGGGTGAAGCGCTCCCTAACAGATTTTTCTCCGTACCCAGGATCGAATCCTCGATCTCTAATTAAGGATAGTGGGAGGGTTTTGTTTTTCGAGGCGTCGAATGTCGGTTATAATGTAGGCAAAAAGAGCTGGGGGTTGGGGCTCAGTGAAAAAACTGACAATTGACACTGACTTTGTTTACTTTTTTGTTAGGCTTAGGGGACCACTAGTTGAAATGATGATGCTCTTGTAGTGGGGCTAATTATGCCATTTCCAGGCTTTATCATTCTATCACACACACATCATCACTTACCCTCCTCAGAAAAAAAAAATAAAAAAATCTTCACAATTATTGGGCTTTGACCAATTGTCCCATTTGTAAGCACCACGCTTGGGCTTGGTATTGGGCTTTGCTAAGTGAGCATTTTTTGGGGTTTCATAATTAGACTTTGAGCTTGATGAGAGAACAATACAACCGGTAGTGTACGCAGGCGTCAAGAGGTAGAAAGGCTGTTTTTGAAAGACCTAATAGGAGAAGTAGATAGATAATCATTTGTTTTGATTAGAAAGAAATTGAAATATTTCAACGCTCATGCTATTTGAAAGAGCTCAACGTGGAGCTGAGACTTCATAAGCGATCTTGTTAGTTCAATTCATTTCTTGTTCCACACTTGGGCCCTATTTGGCCATGAAACTAATAGTTTTCTAGAGTTGAAGTTGATGTTGTGTTTGATCATGAATATAAACTGAAGTTGTTTTTGAAATTTATATATCATGAAACAAATACTCGATATGTCATGTCTTGTACCTTACAACAACAAACTCATTGTATTCCCACATAGTGGGGTCTGGGAGGGTGAAATGTACGCAGTCCATACCACTACCTCCGGAGAAGTAAAGAGGTTGTTTCTGGTAGACCCTTGGCTCAAGACAAAGAATAATAATTAAAGTCGTAATAATGCATGAAACAAGAAGAAATAGCTGAAATAAGACACCTACAAAGTAATATCTTACACTGACGAACCAAGGCACTCACCACCACTATACCCACCTATATTATAAGCTCCAACCTTTGAACATAGTCCTAAAACTACCAGTTCGGCTGCCTTAAAGCTCTCCTAACTACTGGCTATGACTCCCCCATATGCACTAGCCTTCTAATCTAATTCGCATCCTCCAGATCTTCATATCTAAGCATGATTTCATAAATAGTTTTAGTTGTATATGAAACACAATTACTTAATAAATATACTAGTTTGATGGTCAATTTCCTAAAGTACCAATTATATGTTTTTGAGTGGCTACAAATTAGAAGCAATAAAATATTCATGCTCGACTTTAAATAAGGTGACAAAGGAGTACTAGTTTTTGATTTGCCAACTTTCATAATAATTAATTTTTTTTTCTCACATAAAAATAATTAATTGACCCTACCATTGCTGTACCAAATCAATTTCAATGGTCGTTAGCATCTTTAATTAAGTTAAGCTGTAGCTTAAAGTTTTTGACTATGTCCGTTTCATAGTGTGAAGATTAATTTAAAGATAACTTTAGAAATAGAAAGTTTTTTGATTTGACGGTGATATTACTCTTTCCGTTCATCTTTATTTATTCATGCTACTAATAAAAAATATGTGTTCAATATATTTGTCCAGTTTAACAATCAATGAAGAATTTATCTATTTGTATTCATCTTATCCTTAACTACTAACTACCTCTGTAATACATTTTTTAAAGCATTGAATTTATTATTTAAAAATGATATAATAAAATTATCCTATTATTTATTATCATTTTGAAATATGTTAAATTAATTGCGGGCAAATAAAGATGAACGGAGAAAGAAGAAATATTCTCTAATATTCTCAAAACACACAAAATTATGCTTGACTTTGTAGTTTTGTTTTGTAATATTCTCAAAACGCACAAAATCTTTAATTTTTTAGGTGGTATTATCAAAAAGAAGAAAGAAAAGAACATCGATGATGCGAAGGTTGTTTATATGTGATTCAAATTTGAGCATAAAATCAATAAAAAATGTGACGCGCTAGTCAAAAATACTCGTTCATAATTAGAAATTTTAGATTTGAACCTTAACAAAAAAACCCAATTTGATAATGAGTAGGCCTGTACATAAATACTTGACTTAATATCTATGTGGGTTTTAAAACAAAATAAATGGTATTTTAGAGCAATAAAATGAACAAATAATAGTTTAGTTGAGAAACTCGTGAAAAAAGAGAACATTAAATGTGTCTTTGATCATCAAATCTAAAACTAAAGAAATATATTTTTCTTTTTACTTTCTTTCATGTCAAATTAAAGTATGACAAACAAATTAAAATAAGTGACTAATACTTTCTTTGTTCAATTATACTTGTAGTATTTGGTTTTACAATAACTAATTTGATTAATTTTTAGATTCAAATTTAATCAAGTTAATTTTAATATTTAAACTTAAAATCTAGATATTGAGAAATCATATAAACATTACACTTCATAATTTTAATTTTCTCAAACTCGACAAATTAAATGAACGAAACAGCATCACAGAGTCTCAGGGGATGTTTGGTAGGAGGGATAAGGATAATTAATTTCGAAATTAATTTAAAGGAGGAGCTTATTCTATATTTGGTTGGGACAAAATACATGAAATAACTCATTCAGGATAGTGCCAGAGCCAAAAAGTTCATTAAGTAAGCTCGAAAGTGCACACATGAACTAGCCGAAGGGAGTTCAACATATACATAAAAAATAATTTTAATCGTATATAAATAATGTAATTTTTTACTAAAGGAGGTTAGGATGAACCCCTGGATATATGTTAGATCCGTCACTGTTCGGGACTTTAGTATTTCATGTCTCTGAGGATAAAATAATTAATCTCAAAATTAATATTTCAAACTCATTATGTGAAAATATAATGGGTTTGTTGTTGTTGTTTACTACCCAAACGATCCCTAAGTGGTCCAACCACCAAACCCGTCGTTTCCATATTCGTTTTCATCAATTTATTACTTTTCCACTATTGTTTTCAGTCGCCATTTATATTTTTATTTTTCCAATCATCAAATCAAAATTCAGGCGACTAATAAAATTAAGCTCCCTATATTATCTTCACTATATATATATATATATATGTACGTATATTTCCATACAACATATATATTACTTAGATCTTATTATTGTTATTGAATTAATTGAATTTGGATGGCGAATTTGTATGTAAGGGCTGTTCCGACGACGGATTTGAATCGGAATACGGAGTGGTTTACGTATCCCGGTGTATGGACGACCTATATACTCATATTGTTCTTTTCATGGCTTATTGTTCTCTCCTTATTCGGTTGCTCTCCTGGATTGGCTTGGACCACTGTTCATCTTTCTCATTTTATCGTATGTTATTTATTTGACTCCTTTATTTTCTACTCATTTTAAGGTTTATTATGATATTTTTTGTTTGAATAAATGATTGGTTGATTGAGTTGAGGTGGAAAGTATATGTGTTTGATTTAGTTGAGGTGCACGAAAGCTAGATACCACGATTGTTAAAAAAGGAACAGTATAAGACTAATGAATAAATGATTTAGCTTATTGGGTACTGTGCCATTTGGGGACTTATTGTGTAATTTGTAGTTGATTTAGCTTGGATCATTAAATAAATGACTGGTTGATTGAGTTGAGGTGGCAAGTATACGTGGATTTAGTTGAGGTGCACGAAAGCTGGCCCAGATTCCCGAGACCTCACTTTGTGGGAATATACTGGGTGGGTATGTTTTTGTTATTGCACGAAAGCTAGTCAAGACACTATGGTTGTTAAAAAAGAACAATATAAATGAATAAATGTTTGGTCGATTGGTTGATATCCTTGTGATTACAAGTGTAGTTTGCTTAGTGTTGTCTTGGTTTTGGGTACTGTGCCATTAGGGGAGTTATTCTGTAATTTGTAGTTGATTTAACTTCGATCATTGGGTTTATATTTGTGTTTAAATAAATGATTGGTTGATTGAGTTGAGGTGGCAAGTATATGTGGTGTATTTAGTTGAGGTGCACAAAAGCTGTCTCATATTCCCGAGACCCTACTTTGTGGGAACATACTTGGTGAGTATGTTGTCGGATGAAAGCTGGTCCAGACACCATGGTTGTTAAAAAAGAACAGTATAAGATTCATGGATAAATGATTTAGCTTATTGGGTACTTGCCATTTGGGGACTTATTGCGTAATTCGTAGTTGATTTAGCTTGGATCATTGGGTGTTTGGTTTATATTTGTGTTTAAATAAATGATTGAGTTGAGGTGGCAAGTATATGCGGATTTAGTTGAGGTGCACGAAAGTTGTCTCAAATTCTCGAGACCCCACTTAATGGGAATATACTAGGTGGGTATGTTGTTGTTATTGTACGAAAGCTGGCCCAGACACCATGGTTGTTAAAAAAGAACAATATAAGATTCATGGATAAATGATTTAGCTTATTGGGTACTGTTCCATTTGGGGACTTACTGTGTAATTTGTAGTTGATTTAGCTTGGATCATTTGGGTTTTTGGTTTATATTCAAGTTTAGTTTTCTTTTGATCGGATCATTGGGCTAGCTAGGTTGATTGATATCTTTATGTTTATAAGTTTAGTTTGTTCGTTTTTTTCTAGGTTTTTGGTACTTGGTGTTTGGAGACTTATAGTGCAATTTGTAATTGATTTGAGTTTGGTTTAGCTTGGGACTTGGGTTATTGAGGGTAGGGTTTTGGAATATAGGGACCCTTCAGGGTAAGTCCATTGAGCTGGTGAAGATTTTTAAGAGGAGGAAGATTAATATTGTGTGTGTCCAGGAAACTAAGTGGGTAGGATATAAGGCTAGGGATGTGGATGGGTATAAGCTGTGGTACTCAGGGAGTGACAGGCGTCGGAATGGAGTGGGGATCTTAGTGGATGAAGAGCTTAGAGGGCAGGTGGTGGAGGTTAAGAGGGTCAGTGATAGGCTGATGACGATTAAGTTGTTCATTGGGGGGTTTACACTGCATGTGTGTAGTGTTTATGCGCCGCAGGTGGGCTTGGAGGAGGGGGTGAAAGCAAGGTTTTGGGAGGCGTTAGACAAGATGGTGAAAAGCGTGCCTAGTTCGGAGAAGATTGTTATAGCAGGGGACTTCAATGGGCACATTGGGATTTTGCCGGGAGGTTATGACGATGTGCATGGAGGTTTTGGTTTCGGTGATAGAAATGATGAGGGGGCTCTGTTGGATTTTGCGAGGGTCTTTGGGCTGGTGGTGGTGAATTCGAGCTTCCTGAAGGAGGATCACCTGATTACCTTCCGAAGCGCGATAGCCAAGACTCAGATTGACTTTCTGCTGCTTAGGAAGGGGGATAGGGTCTTATGTAAGGACTGTAAAGTCATTCCGAATGAGCATCTTTCGACTCAGCACAGGCTTATGGTGATGGACTTGATTATCAAGAAGAGCAAGATGAGAAGGGCCGGGGAGGGTCGGCCTAGAATTAGCTGGGGTGGCTTGACGCCAGTTAGTGCACTGGAGATAGAGGAGAAAGTGGCGGGAATGGGGGTATGGGAGTGTAGTGGGGACGTGGATGTTACGTGGGGTAGGGTTTCCAGTTGCATCACGGAGTCGGCTAGAGAAGTGTTGGGTGTTTCGAGGGGGCGGACAGGACGACATAAGGGGGATTGGTGGTGGAATGAAGAAGTCAAGAAGAAAGTGGAGATTAAGAAGGGGGGCGTATGTTAAGCTGATTGAGAGTAAAGATGCAGAGGAGAAGCGGGTGAATAGGGAGGTCTACAAAGTAGCTAGGAAAGAGGCTAAGCTAGCAGTTACGGTTGCTAAGACAGCAGCGTTTGAGAGCTTGTATGCGGGGTTAGAGGAGAAAGGCGGGGAAAAGAGGTTGTATAGGCTTGCTAAGGCTAGGTAGTGGAAGGGTCGGGACTTCGACCAAGTAAAGTGCATTAAGGGGGAGGATGGTAGAGTTTTGGTGGAAGATAGCCACATTAAGAAGAGATGGCAGGAGTATTTTCATAGGCTCTTGAACGAGGAGGGAGTCAAAGAGATTGGGTTAGGGGAGTTGGAGCACTCGGAAGAGAGACGTGATTTCAATTATTGTAGATGTTTTAAGGTTGAGGAGGTCAGAGAGGCTATTCGTAGGATGCGGAGAGGGAGGGGGCTTGACGAGATTTCGGTGGATTTTTGGAAGTTTATAGGTGGGGCAGGTTTAAGGTGGTTGACTGATTTGTTTAATGACATTTTCAAGACGGTGAGAATGCCTGAGGCTTGGAGGTGGAGTACGATGATTCCGTTATATAAAAACAAAGGTGACATTCAGAGTTGCACCAACTATGGGGGTATCAAGCTGTTGAGTCATACTATGAAGATTTGAGAGAGGATGGTTGAGCGGAGATTGAGGAGGATTGTGTCCATTTCGGAGAACCAGTTTGGTTTTATGCCTGATCGCTCGACGACAGAGGCAATCCACCTGGTGAGGAGATTGGTGGAGCAGTATAGGAAAAGGAAGAGGGATTTGCATATGGTGTTCATTGACCTGGAGGTGTATGACAAAGTTTCTAGGGAGGTGCTTTGGAGATGGTTAGAGGCTAGAGGGGTTCGGTGGCGTACGTCAGAGCTATTAAGGACATGTACGATGGAGGAAAGACTCGGGTGAGAACGGCGGGAGGGGTCTCAGAGCATTTTACGGTCGAGACAGGGTTGCATCAGGGTTTGAATCTTAGTCCGTTCCTGTTTGCGTTGGTGATGGACGTGTTGACGCGGAGTATTCAAGGGGAGGTGCCGTGGTGTATGTTGTTTGCGGACGATGTAGTGCTGATTGATGAGACGTGGGTGTGTGTGAATGAAAAATTGGAGGTTTGGAGGCAAACCCTTGAATCTAAGGGGTTTAGGTTGAGTAGGTCTAAGACGGAGTATATGGAGTACAAGTTTAGTGTCTTAAGGCAGGAGGACAATATTGCGGTGAGGTTGGATTCTCAGGATGTTTGTAAGAGGGATAGTTTTAAGTATCTTGGGTTTATGATTCAGGAGAATGACGAGATTGATGAGGATGTCTCTAACCGTATTGGAGATGGTTGGATGAAGTAGAGGCGCGCCTTGGGAGTGTTGTGCGATAAGAAGGTGCCACTTAAGCTTAAAGACAAATTCTATAGAGTGGCAGTCCGTCCAGCTATGCTATATGGAGCAGAGTGTTGGTCAGTCAAGAACTCCCACATTCAAAGGGTGAAGGTGGCAGAAATGAGAATGTTGCATTGGATGTGTGGACTTACTAGAGGGGATAAAGTTAGGAATGAGACTGTTCGAGGGAAGGTGGGAGTGGCTTCGGTGGAGGACAAGATGCGGGAAGGAAGGTTGAGATGGTTTGGGCAGGTGATGAGGAGGGGCACGGATGCCCCAATTCGTAGGTGTGAGAG
The DNA here is from genome assembly GCF_002878395.1 of Capsicum annuum. Classification (NCBI taxonomy): domain Eukaryota; kingdom Viridiplantae; phylum Streptophyta; class Magnoliopsida; order Solanales; family Solanaceae; genus Capsicum; species Capsicum annuum. The sequence continues at coordinate 782,886 of NC_061111.1, forward strand.
GCTCGCATTGGATGACTTCAAGAGGAGGAGAGGTAGGCCGAAGAAATACTGGAGGGAAGTGATTAGACATGACAGGGAGCAGCTTCAGTTTACTGAGGACATAACCCTAGATAGGAAGGTGTGGAGGTCGCGGATAAGGGTAGAAGGCTAGATTGTGTGCGTAGGTTGTAGCTAGTTAGAAGAGCTCATGTATAGCTGGGTTAGTAATCCTAGGACTGTGTCCATAGGTAGGAGCCCCTAGTCAGGAGGGTCTGGGTGTGGCGGATGTCTTTGGTCTGTGTGTGTATGTTACTGCTAGGTGGGGGTCGTATTCCAGATGTCCTATGGCTTACCTCTTATCTCATATTGCGCTTATCTACCTTATTTTCGTATTGCTCTGATTTCTATTTTATTATGTCTTATTCCTTTTATGTTATGCCATTCATCATGCTTCATGTTTCATTACGCTCCTATATACTATTCTCTATCTTGAGCCGGGGGTCTATCGGTAACAGCCTCTCTACTTCTTTGGAGGTAGCGGTATGGACTGCGTACATTTTACCCTCCCCAGACCCCACTTTTGTGGGAATATACTGGGTGTGTTGTTGTTGTTGTTCAATTTGGAAGGGGAGCCTTGGAGTAACCGGTAAAGTTGTTGTCATGTGACCAGGAGGTCACAAGTTCAAGCCTTGGAAACAACCCCTTGTAGAAATGTAAGGTGAGGCTGCGTACAATAGATCTTTGTGATCGGGCCCTTCCCCGGACCCTGCGCATAGCGGGAGCTTAGTGCACCGGGCTGCCCTTTGGTTTATGTTCAATTTGGATATCAGAGATTATTGTGGAAGTAGCTAGAGATGTTGCAAAGAAGTTATTTTAGTATTAGTCTTGATTCGTAAATGTAGTGGAAAATGATACTATTTTGTGATTGACATAGTTGATTGATTGGTTGATTTGATTCTTGGGTAGATGATAGCTCAAGTGTATTAAAAGCTATGGTCTTTTAGTGTCCTGTATATTTGGTTTTTGCAATCGACTTCCATAGAAATTATTGCTACAATCTCAGATTGGTTGAGGGCATGGAGTTCATGGACTGTAATCTCTTTTAGTGTTGGGGATTTTTTGCCATGTGAACTCCCTTTGGGATTGAGATTGCCGAAGGTTCGTTTCATTAAATGGTATAAGAACCTGACCCATCCATGATATTGTGTTTATCAATAGTATCAGAACCGGATCCATCCATGATATTGTGTTTATCGGTGCTGAGTCTTGCCGGGGAGGAGGGGTGGTTGGAACAGGGGGATGGGTGTTTGATTCCCATATTGGTCGACATCTCCATGTTATTGTGTCCTTTTTTGCGTCTTTGATATTATTCGTGCTATGCTTTGCCTGTCTCATGTGTTTATTAGCAAATAACTATCACTGTTTACCTAAGATATATGCCTTGAATAATGTTTGTATGCGTTATTCTTAGGCATGTCAAAGTCTAGTTGATGATATTTACCTTCTTCTCTTTGGTTTCAATTTTTTGATGGTTTGTTTTTGTCCTTTATCTGGTGTTATAGCATGGGAGGAACCTTGTTATATACCTACTCTAGATTTTATCTCTTTGTGACAGACTCTGCCTTCTCTTTTTATCTGCATTTCATTATCAGTAATTTCCATTTGAAGAAGGGATGCAGTTGTACATACTCCAAATTTTCGGTGTCTTTACAAATGCCTTTGCATTATCTATTTATCTTCAGGTCACATACCAATGTTTTCACTGGAAGAAGGGAACACCGTTTGCTGATGACCAAGGTATCTACAATAGGTTGACTTGGTGGGAGCAGATAGATAGTGGGAAGCAGCTTACACGCAATAGGAAGTTTCTTACTGTTGTCCCTGTGGTGCTGTAAGTAGTTAATTTCTGCAAGTTAATTGCTATTTACATTTTTAATGGTTTGAACTTTGAAGCTAAGTTGCGCGGACTCTTCACCCTCGATGCTGCACGCCTGCACCCGTGTCGAATTCTTCAAAAATACACAATTTTTGTCGAATCCGACGCGCACCTATTGACATTTTTGACGAGTCCGAGCAACATAGCTTTGAAGTATGAACACCGTTATGCTTGCAATTGTAGTTGACGTGTGTATGAGCTCTCCAACTGACTTGGAAAAACCTTCTAAATTCTACCATGATGCACTTTACAATAGAGTTTCTGATCATGGTAGGGTACCATATATTGGAAGGGGTAATGGTCTTAAGCTATGATTTTGCAAGTTTGATTAACCAAAACTTCCATTGTTCATTTTATACAACATTATTCCTATTTGGGAAGTTTACAATTATCGGGCCAAGAAGTCAGAAAATGGAGTGTAGTAGCTAGCCAGACAGATTAAGCATCTGAGCTTATGGAACCGTTGATCATGTAGCATTGAATAAAAGCAACATGGAATATGCACAAATTTATGTTATGAGCATTACATTTATGCATAACTTCCATGGTTAATGATATTAGTCAAAGTGTTAATTACATAAGCTTGATTGCTCTATTTTAAAGCTAGTTTGTGGGAATTCCTTAATTAAAAAAAAAAAAAGCAAGTTTGTGGGAACTGCCGTTGCACTAGCATAACTAAACTTTGACTTTTAGGAAAGGCCAAAAGACCAAGGGGATCATTCAGAAGGGGTTGGGTATTTATTAAGAGTAAAAAAATATGTATGATATAATTCTTACATAATTACATGCTGTAATGGAAGCAATTTACAACTTATTTGTAATAGGTAAAATTCCGATTGTTGTGAAAGTTACTGAATGAATCTATTTCATTCTAATTCGATCTAGGTTCTTCAACAAAGCATCACCGCAACCCTAGCAAATTAATAAAATCTATTACTACTGAAAAACTTATGGAGGAATCGCTATTGAAGATATTACCCTCAATAAGTGGAAAGGGTGTTGGACAAAGAGAGGGCAGCTCAAGTGGAAAGCTCTGTCCACCTCAGCCTTGTGGTTGTAGGTCCAAGTCTCCATGTTACCATATCAAAGGAAAAAGATAAGAGTGTATAAAATATCTGATTAAATCTTACATTTTTTTTTTTGGGGGTGGGGGTGGGGGGGGGACACTCTCTTAGTGGAAGGTAGGTTTCACAGTCTCCTAGAGTATTGCGTGACAAATGAAGAATTAACACATAGAATATGATGACTGAAATGGTGGAGTGATGTATGATAGGAGGAGATTTAACAAGTTGAAGGCCAAAATCTATAAAATGGTTGTGCTTATCCAAGATGGATGTTGTCGTTGAAATCTCTCTTTGAATCTATGCGAATTAGCCAAAAATGGAATCAAATGTTTTGTATGAGCGATGCCAATTAATTGGAATTGAGGCTAACTGTTCTTAAAGTGTTAATGTCCATGTATGGGTAAGTGCAAAATTAGAAATCTCTCGTTCTAGAGAACCCCTGATTTGCATCAATAGAGCAGAATTGATAGTAAGTGTTTCATTAGCCGACTCTGTCTAGTTTAAGATTGATGCGTAGTTGATTTATATACCCTAATCGTAGTATAGTTTAGCAGAAAGTAGGTCCCATTTAACTTCAAGACCTACACAGGACATGATAAATCTCCATTTAACTTCAAGACCTACACAGGACATGATAAATCTCTTGACACTAGTAGAAAGTGTTAGGCTGTTGGCATATTTGAAGCAGAACTGCAGAAGGTATCTGGATATGCCATGGTTGAATGACTGCCAGGTTTCACAAGTAATTATTGAGGGTGCACAGCTATTTAGCCACTAATGAACTTCTCCCTGAGGTGAATATATAACTGTTTTGAGTTCCTCATTAGTGCTTATAACATCTGATTTGTTGAGAACCCAAACGGTCCACGTGAAATGGACAAATTTTCCCTCTGAAAGCAATATGTGAAAAATTTTCATTTGATGAAAGTTAGCATTCAGTGGACCTATGACCCAAAAGAAAAAAGAAATGACTATGAGCTTCTGATGAGAGTTATGAGACAATAATTATGATTTGTTTTGTAATTGTTGGTAGTAGCTATCCTAAAGGTTTTAGAAGTTAATAATAAGTTATACCATTGACCCTGGAAAAATTACTTAAATTGCGGAATTGAAGGAGGAAACTCATTGTTTTGTTTTTCTAAAGTCACAATCTTTGCTCTTCGAGAAAGTAGTCTCTGGAGTAACAGGGTCGGGTCCTAGTAATGGTTTGAGTTTTTGAATGATTATAAAGGAAAAAAAGGGCCACATAATAAAGCTTTTGAAAGCGTTGCAAATTAATTTCCACCTATCATATGACTACTTTTTTCAATATTTCAATTAGAAAAAGTTCTGTTTATTCATTAGAAAAGTTCATTATGCATTCTTCATTTTACAATATGTATTGTTGCTTAGGAAACTCTCAAGTTCTCAGTGAATTGGAGCTTTTGGAAAAAAAGCTCATTTAGTCTGACTGCTAATGATATGGAACTTGTGTTCATAGTGTTACTTATGTTTGTGGTTAGTCTGCTACAGCTAACTAACTCGGGAGCTGCACCAGGAAATATGTGCCTTTTGGTTTAATAAAAAGAAAGGCTATGTACTTTTTTGGTACTTAATCTTTGTCAGTGAAGCAAGTTTCACAAGGTAGTTGAATTGTATGCAAAATAATTCTTGTAGAGAGTTCAATTCTTGAAATAGAAATGGTAACGGAAAATGTTGAAAGAGCATTCAACGAAATATGCCCCTTTTTTCTCATAGAAGTAGCAAAATAATGGAACACTCCATTTATGCTATATGGGATTATGCACACTTGTTTACATTTCTGCATTTTGAGAATTTGTCTTGGATTATGAAGTGCAATATGAAATGTCAAATTCAGTATTGATTCATAAATATGTTCCAAGACTAAGAAAATATCATGTTATAGGCAAAGCATGTTATAGTTGCGTTTAGATTTTTATTTTTTTTAAAAGCGTGTCGGTGAAGTCTGTTCTGTGTATCTTTCTTTAACAAATTTCTGGCTGTGCTTTGGGAGATGGGGTTTCTTACCCTCATTTAAGAGGGGTTCGTCAGAATAAGCTTTATAGGGTTGGATGGGAAGGGAGGAAGTCTGTACATGCTCAGCTTGGTTTGAGCTAGTGGGTTCTTTTGGGTGGAGGGATAGGGGCGTTGTGGTTGACATATTTATTGCTTCCCTATTCTGGAAGTATGTATATCGAAAGTATTTTGCTGCATTTGCTTCTTTTCATCCATTGCATCCTTTCATTCAAAACTTTTAATGATAAGGTACTCCTAATTGAACAATTCTGTGTCATATTAATGACACACTAGCTTATATGCTTGAAAAAGGAATTATTGAAGGCTAGCTGAGAATAGTGGTGTTCTTACTGTACCAAGAACCAACTATTATTGCAACTTTAACATTAATGATGTGCTAGCCTGCTAGGACATTGATTTGTTTTCCATTCGTCTTTCCTGTGCCACCAGCTACCCGACGATCCTCTTTTTTCTTTCCCCCTATAGAAAAAAAAAAGGGCAGCCCGGTGCACTAAAGCTCCCCCTATGCGCACGGTCTGGGGAAGGGCCCCACCACAAGGGTGTATTGTACGCAGCCTTACCTTACATCTCTGTCAGAGGCTGTTTCCAAGGCTTGAACCCGTTACCTGCTGCCCAAAGGACTCTTTATTCTAATTGATTTCTCTCGTCGCTGTATGTTTGCCCAACTTATTAGCCCCCTTTTACGATGCCTTCACAGTTGCGCTCTCATACTTGTTTCTTCTCGCAGGTACTTGATAGCCTCGCATACAACAGATTATCAACACCCAATGTTGTTCTTCAACACAATCGCGGTTTTTATACTGGTCGTTGCCAAGTTTCCTCATATGCACAAGGTTCGTATTTTCGGGATAAATGCAGATCAATGAGCTTTGGGTTCCAACTGAATACATACCACAGTAAAAGAAAAAGTAGTACTAGTTGATTTGCTTTATTTAAGCATCACGACTAAAACTGGGATGCCCCTCTACAGATGCCAAAACTGGAAAGGGTCATCATTATTTTGTAAAAGAAATCAGCCTGTTATCTCTTTGTGGATATTCATTTTTTGTAACAACTGTTTGTATGAGAATAACTCAATATTCTTGAACCAAAACAATGGTTCATGAGTTTTGCTAATGTCGATGAACCTACCTACTAACCTACGAACGTAGAAATGGAGAGCAATTTGAAGAACGACTCCTAATCGAATTGTTTGGGATTTCGTCTTATCAAAAGGTGAAGATTATAAACCAAGATATGTCAGTTAATAAACATTTGTGTCTTATGTATGCCAAAATCATTCAAAAGACTTGTAAATCTTGCAACGTAACTTATGTATTGTAATTCTCTAAATGTCATTTTCAAAATAACAGAAAATGTTCCAAAACTCCTGAAAAGTGATTATTGAATTCTGTTGCTCATTGATTACGTTTCTGTTGTTTATATATATACATTGACCGTCGTTCTTACTAATCAAATGATTTATTTTGTTGTTTGTAACATCTGGGAAGTCAGTTCATTAGCTAATGAAGAGAAGACTGTCTAAATATATACGAAGCTGTTGTCACTCAACAATTGAAGTTTCTCACTTACTTTACGTAGAAATTTCTATAGGTGTATTTGAAAAAGAATTATTATCCACTTTAAACTTTTCTTATCTCCTTAAAATAATTAGTCGATTTTAACTTGTTTGGGATTGAAGTATTATTATCAATCATTCAAAACACTGGAAAATGTAATGAATTTTTTTGCAAAAGATTATACTATATTCATTCATCATATTAAATGTGATTATTCCTTTGCACGAATTCCAGGGGGAATGTTTGTGGACCCCACATTATGACCAAAAAATTAAACATTGTCAGATTTTTTTCATATTTTATTTCTTATAAGAAATTTAATAATAATAAAAGAACATGCGCTTTGACTACAATTATCATTTGGCCAGCTTTTCTTCATTAGTGCTATTATGTATGCAATAAAAAAAGGAGGGAAAAAAATAATTTTTGTAAAAAATTATACTATTCATATAAGTTTAAAATTATTTTTAATGTATATATAGTGAACGTTGAACCTTCTTCGATTAATTTTTTTATTCATATTTTTGGATTTTGAACCTCCTTAGTTAAGATGTTGGCTCCGCCACTATTTGTAGCATGTAAATAAATGTATGTATATGTATATGTATATAGCGAAAAGCCTATGAAGAATTTAAAATAAGTTTTTATTTTCGTGTCTTTCGAATTAAGCTTTCGTCAGTAGAACCGCTGAAGAATCAGCTGAGAAGCTTTTGAATCTATTCCGAAATCACTTTAGAATTCGGTTGATATTCCAAAATCCTGAATCAAGGTGATTATAAACTCGGATTGCCTGCCTCTCTAGTTAGAGAGAGAGAGGAGAGGAGAGGGGGTTCGAAATTTGTGAGTTTTGAATTCTAAATTTAATTTATTTATATATATTAGACTTTTTAACAAATGAACATAATTTTGACTCAAAATTAGTGCTACACAGCCATTTGAAGGGAATCAGAATCTGACAACCCTAAAAACTTTCTTGGGAAAGGTGTAATATAAGCATATAAACAATGTTTATATTCATAAATTAGGCTGCAAAAATGCACTTGCACAAGTAGCTCAAAATAAATTAATTAAAGTACCAAGTCACACAAATCTCAATACAAAAAACTTGAAGATCATACATTATAATACTACATTTATATTCCAATAACACAGATCAATTAACTCTAATGAAATCTCTTTGCCTCATTACATTGTGCCCTCCAAAAAATTTGGGCTTAATTTCTTCTTCCATATAATATTTTCTTCACAATATCCCAAGTCATATATATAAATAAGCTCATGATGAAGCAAATTAAACCTAAAATAAGCTTCACATAACTTCCCACCAGCTAATATAATTCAAATTAAAATAAATTAAAACTAAAAAAATGAAGAAAAGATCAAGGAGAAATGAGAATTCCTTTCATCCTATTGAGTTAGTTTTTGAAGAAATTAAATCCAACCAAACCACCCCACCAATAAAATACAGTACCACAAAATCACAAAAAAAAAAATCCCAAAAACCAAAATCACTGTTCCCTTCTCACTTTCCTACCCCCCAGTATTATCGGCGAGAGTCTCTCTACCGTCACACAATAAATGTATGTTCGATTCTCACTTTCCTAATCCCCCAGTATGATCGTAATATACTTTATTTTATTTTTTCTAAAAAAGAAAAAAAAAAAAAAAACCTTAATAAATTATATAATAAGATATATACTATATATTTTTACCAAGATCCTCCTCCTCCTCCTCCTAACATGCCATTCCAATATCCATTATTAGTAGATTGATCTCGAACATGATCACTTGCATTTGACACTTGCTTTAGACCTACAAAAGGAAAGAAAAACCCATAGCCACTACGAACATTATTATTTCCAAGTCCATGATGATCCAAAGAGAAATTTAGGGATGGCAACTGCGAAAATGCAGGTGAACTCGGCTCAGAGGGAGGAGGCAATGTAGAAATATTATTCGTGCTATTGTTGTTGTCCTTGTTACCACCATCGTAATTTGCTACCTGTTGATTTCAAGCAGAAATCAGACTAGTAGTTCTGAACGTATAACATAACATAACATGAAAAATAGTTAGTATAACTTTACTTAAACATGTATGTTATGTTAACGTGTACACTTACACACATAAATGTACCATAGAGAATCTACAATTTTACAAATTAAAGCAAACTAGAAATCAGATAACATAACATTGAAAAATAGTTGTAACTTTGCTAAAACATGTTGTTCTGTTAACTTACACATATAAATGTACCATAGAGAATCTACGAGTTTTACAAATTAAAACAAAATTCAACACATTAACCTATAACGATACCTGAATTAGCTCAGTGATAGTCTTGAAATCAGATGAAAATCCCAAATTGAGATCTTGGCTTCCTTCATGGATGATCTTTCTAGGGTTTTGATCATGATGATGTTGAGGTAGTACTGTAGAATTATCAGGTCGATTTCCAAAATGCCTTTCTGGATATTCCTCAATATCGTGTTGTATTAGTGGAGGCACAATCAAATCAGGAAGTTTTTTCATCAAAGGATTATTTATTACAACATGATTAATATTTGAATTATTATTATTATTATTATTATTAGAAGATGAAGATTTCTTGTTTTTTCTTGAACCACCACCAACAGGAATGTTTCTTAGAGATCCACCTTCAGTCCAATATCTTCTACATGTCTTGCAAAAATACCTTGGTTGAGATAGACTATAGTTGTTATAATAACAAAACTTTGTATTTGTTGAATTGCACCTTGGACAATTCACAACTTGGTCCTTTTGTGGCCTAACTAATTTCCTTTCAACACAATTATTAGGTTTTGATGAACCTATTATCTCTTCCATTGGCTTCACCACTATCTCCTACAAATATCAACAAGAGAAATTAAAAATAATCAACAACATTAATAAATTCTAATATTTATAATTTCAAAAGCATAACGCTTTAGTTTAAATCTTATCTAAGCTACATAAGCTCTATGAAGATTTTCAGATGACTACTTTAATTTGTACTTTATACTTGTATAACAAATTTGATCTTTTCTCACTTTCTCAACTTTTTTCACAATCATATTTAATTTATATAACAAAAAAGTAAAAAAGAAGAGTGGAAACAAGAGAAAAAAAGATAAAAAGAGTGGTACCTATATATATGATGATGAAAATAATTCATGGAAATTAAAGTAAAAGTAGAGAAATTAAACTATGCATCTTTCTCAAAAGTAATGCAAATTTCTATAGCTATAAAGTTTTTTTAAAAAAAAACTCTACACCCAATAAATTTTATAAAAGCAAGAATTCATGAGATCAAGAAAAATAAAAACTTCATATCTATGAAAAAAAAAAGTTGTCTAGTATAATACCTGAGGCCAGTTAGCAGTATCCATGGTTGATGATGATGAAGAAGTAGAAAGAAGAAGCAAATTAAAGGTAGAATTAATTAATTTTTATTTATTTTTTTGAGTGAAAACGAAAAAAGAACAGCTTTATGAGCAAGTGGTTTTAAAAGGAGAAAAAAGGAATGTTTGAGAGGGTTTGTGGATGATGTATATTGTGTGTGCTTTATGGTTGTGTGGGGAAAGAGAGAGAACGAAAGAATGAATAAAATGAGAAAAAAAAATTCTATAACTTATTGACTATATGTGTATAGATCGCAGTGGTGGAATTAGTTCTATCTTTAATCAGAGGTCTCAGATTCAAGTCTTGGGTATAAAGAAAATCCTATTGGGAGCGCTACCTCCATAATCATTCCTGTAATGCACCATCTAAATTAATCAAAGTTTCAAAAAGAATATCAAATATTGACTTAAAAAAAATATATATGTGTATAGTAATAATGGTGATAGTAGTATTTTGTTTTAATAATTTGTTAGTGGAAGAATACATGTCTTTGCAGAAATAATACAAAATAAATATGATGGTGGAGTTATCTTTTTTGACTAAAGAGGAGCCTGTCATTAAGTCAAATTGGTCTCATTTTAATAATTTTTTATGAGAAAATTTGCGGTAGTTATTCTTTAAATATACACATGATATACTTTACTTTGATTTAATAATATAAAAATTAAGCATACAAATCAAGTTTCGTGTGATGTGCTCGATCAAAAAACAGACGAAATTTTGAACCAAAAACTCTTAATTTGAAAGATCACATATTCAATCAACTCGATCAATCTCATAGATTCTTTAGGCATTTGAATTTTCTTTTAAACTTATATAAAGCAATATAATTGGCCAACATATAAGGGGACTTTACAATTCAAATAGTATTAGATTTGATAAAACATTTTATTTAAAATAAGTTGCATTTAATTTTTCTTACTTAAAAAATTAGGTCACACGTCATTAAAAGTAGTCAGATAAATATATTTTCTGATTTGAGTGATTTTTTGAGTAAAATTAAAAAAAAAAGATAATATTTCTTAAACTTTATTCACCTATTTCTAACAATTCAGTAAACGTTTAATCTTTTCATTAGCTTCTATATATCCTGATTAAGACACTAATAAAATGGATAAAAAAAAGTAAGCATAAATAATCATTGTTGTTAGGAAGTTTATATATATCCTTGTGTTAATCATGTATTGCAAATTGCATTATTAGCTTCTTAATTTTGACTGATTCATTACTAATTTGAAAAGAACAAAAAGAAAGAAAGAAAATTTCTACCCACCGGATTTATATATTTAGCTAGAAAAGGGGAAAAAGAAGATTGAAACAAGTAAAATAATATTATTAAACCAGTGACGAACTCAAGATTTTTTAAACTTATGAATAACGCTCACTTGGCTAAAATCTCAAAGTGCTATTTTGAAATAATTTTAACCATGCATAATATGTAGTATACTTTTTTGTTGACAGACATTTAGATAAATCGCCTCGATTCTATCTAGCTCCGTGCGTGCATGATTGGAAGGGTGATGACACACACCACACACATATACACATAGAATAGCACTTCCATGTTATAGTTTTAACCATACACAATATATAGTCTATCTTTTCGTTGAAAGACATTCAGATAAATCACCTCGATCCTATCTTAGCTCTAGCTCTGCCCCTGATTGGAAGGATGGTGATGACACACACCACACACATATACGCATAGAATAGCGCTTCCATATTATAATTTTAACCATACATAATATATAATATATCTTTTTGTTGAAAGACATTTAGATAAATCGCCTCGATCCTATCTAACTTCGCGGGCGCCTGATTGGAAGGGTGGTGACACACACCACACACATATACACATAGAATAGCACTTTCTTTTTATAATTTTAACCATACATAATATATAGTATACCTTTTCGTCGAAAGATATTTCGATAAATCGCCTCGATTCTATTTAGCTCCAGCTCTGCGCTTGATTGGAAGGATGGTGACACGCACGGCACACATATACACATAGAATAGCACTTCCATGTTATAATTTAACCATAGATAATATATGATATATCTGTTCGTCGAAAATAAATCGATTCGATTCTACGTAGCTTCACGCCTGATCGGAAGGATGGATGATGACACACACCACATACACATATACACATAGAATAGCACCTTAATATTATAATTTTAATCATACATAATATATAACATACCTTTTTATTTACAGATATTTAGATAAATCGCCTCGATCCTATCTTGCTCCGCACCTGATTGGAAGGATGGTGACACACACCACACATATACACACATAGAATAGCACTTACACATTAGAAATGACTAGACTTCATTATGAAGGAACCTTCATAAAGTAAAAACACTCAAAAGAAAAAAAAGAAAAACGAAATTCTTGCCGCCACACACATTAATTAATTATCTTCATGTTTTAGTCAATGGATTTTAGGATTCAATATTTTAATTAGTATTAAGTTGTTAAAATTTCTTTATTGCTCTTCAATTTGTCATTCTCCAATTTGGACTATAGGTGTATTATCAAAGACTTATTTTAATTAAGTAGCGTCTAAATGAAATTAGATTTCGTATAGAAGTGTGTATTTAATTGCCCAACCTTTAAAATAAGGATTTTATATGGTTTAACTTTCTTTTTTTTTTCACACTAGCTAGCAGCCAATATAATACTAGGTGTTAGTACGTAGGTTAATTATTATTTTCACCAAATTATGAATTAATATCTAGCATTAATATATAATTCCCATATATGGTTATAGTGAATATGTTGTGATAACGAATGATCTTTATAGAGAGACTTGAGCGAAATACATATAAAAAATGACTAAAATTTCCTATCTTTTTAAATCAAAACTTTTTACATGAACTTTAATTTCCTTTTTCCCTTCGAAAAGTTTTTATAATAACATATAAATCATATCCATATGAGTCTTAGAAACAATGCTATGCATACCTTTAATTTCTTTTAGACGAAGGAAATAGTTTATATTTATAATCAACAAATAATCCAATTCCTAATACTTATATTTTTTAACCTTTTGTATGGAGTATTAATTAATTGTTTAAATTTTGCTTTTTCTATTAAAAGCCCCTTTTTATGATTTTGCACTTTTCTCCAAGTCAAAAATGATGTATTCACTTTTTCTATTTTTTTGCAACCGCAATTTATAGAAAAGACAATAATCATTTTTTTGGTTACAATAAAGTAAATAATACTAAAAAGTTTGATAAACAGTATAATATATAGTAATATTTAGGTCAACATTATTCCATGCGTTGTCTGTCGGTTTGTTCTTTGAAAAAAATATCAAACAATAATGATGGAAATGGCGCCCTTCCAATTTGATTTAACGGGGCGGAGCCAGCTTGAGGTCAGGATTATATTTATCTGAATTTTTTTGATGAAAAATTATATTAGTTATATATAATTAAAATTATTTTTTATATGTATATATAATACATGTTAAATCCCTTTCGATGAGTTTGTGTGTTTAATCAAATTTTGAATTTTTTTAGTAAAATTTAGCACACTCAAAAATTTTAAATTATGAGTGTTCAGTTGTTAAATATAATATGAAAATTAGTATTGAAATTGGATGCTCAATTAATATATTTGTATGAAAATTAGTATTGAAATTGGATGCTCAATTAATATATTTGTATGAATTACTAATTTTATTATATTAGCAATAGTATTTAACTCTAAAGAAGTGAGTATATGCTTGAGCTCATATTCTATTTTTGTGTTTAAGAATCCACATAATAAATATATGGGACTTCTATCTTTAAAGTTCAACCCAATAAAACTCGTATTTGTATTCAAAATCAACGTAATAAATACAAACAAATATTTATTTAAAATTTCAATAAATTATTTTTTAAAATTCATAAACTCAAAACTCTAATTCCGTCTATTTAATTTGTACATTCTGCATATTGTCCACCAACAAAATGGATAAATGAATGAATTTTCTTTTCAAATATGAAAATATATTCAATAAAATCTTATAGTATGCTTCTTTTATACTTTTGTTTTCATTAAACACTAAAGTAATTATTAGTTTTAGAATATTAGTATTTATGAGAAGGTCAAATAATATAGATCATCGACGTTCATGGAATATTAAATGCATGCATGATTTAATTTATCTTTCTAACCTATTGACACTTAATTAAACAATGATCATATTCATGATCAAATTTAACCCCTATTTAACTAAAATTAATCAAATACTAAATACAATATAATAATCTAAAATTATTGGAGAATAACAATTGTGATCCCATTCGATTATATGGTGAATAATCCTTGCGGTATATGAATAATAAAGCATATTTAATAACCTTCAAGTAATAAATTAAAGCTACATTTTGAGTTTATGAGTTTTAAATTTTGAAAAGAAAGCTTACGTAATGAGTTCAGGATGAATTATTTACACTTATTATTGAATTTCTTAACCAGTGGCAGACTCAGGATTTAAGGAGTGCGGGTGATTACTACAGCAAAAAATAAAAAAATAAAAAAAAATCTCAACTAGGTTTGAACCCGAACACATCTATCAGTGAAGAACCTTAAGATCATCTAAATGTCAGCGCACCTAACCAACTTCTTGTTTAGTGGGTGCTTTTATATATAATTTATACCTATTTTCGTATATTCTTATATGTAATTATACCTATTCCGCGTCGAGTTTAGTAGGTATCGAAGCATCTAAAAATTATGTATAAGTTCGCCCCTATTCTTAACACATACTAAATTTTAATGAAAGTTACTGAATTCTGTCAACCTAAAAAACACAGGTGTTAATTAGTTAGAATGTAATTTTTTTTAAAACATGAAATGATAGCCCAACTCACCTAAGCTATGAGAAGGTCACATGCATATAATTAAGCTACTATATAGCTATACCACTTTGTAATTAGCGGTTCATTCGAACTTCCTTCGATGAAAAATTATACTATTTATATGTAGTTTAATTTAATTTATTTTTTATATATATATAGTTGATGTTGAACTCCCTTCGACTAGTTCGTGTGCTTACTTTTTTCGATTTTAAACCCCTTAATAAAAATTCTGATTCCGCCACTGACTATATATACAACAGAATTTGCTGCAAAAAATGTCACATCCTAGCAATGAATAATTGAACGTAAATCCTCATTTGGTTTTGAATAATTCATTCCCCTAATTTCAGTATAATGCTCATTAACAGAATATAATTATTGCATTTAAATTATGTCATTGTACGTACCCACATGACTCTATGACTCTATCTAAGAAACCTAAACCAATAATTTTGGTTTTATCTATTCGAGATAAGGCTTAAGTATACCCCTAAATTATATTATATCATGACTGTTATGGCAGCACAAAAAGAGCACAAAGATATTTTGCTACTTAAAAGGAGCACAAAAAAAAAAAAAAAACGAGTTTAGGGTTAATGGGACCTCTATAAAATTTTGATGTATCACAGCAATTTCGAGTATAATTTGGGAGGACATTTATGCCTTATCTCTTTATCAAAAGGTAGAAAGGAGTTTAAAACAAAACTATGAGTTTCACAATTGTGATAATCCATTTGACTAATTACCTAACCACTTTTTGACTGCATCTTCAAAGTTACGGATAAAGATAGTAAATCTGTCATTCGACAGTTAAAAACTTTAAATCGAGCTCTACGCCATCTTTACGTTAGATTTTTCTTTTTGAGCTAAAAGGCGCTACTTCATTCATTAAAAGTATCACTATTTCTTAGTATTACTTATCTACAGAATGCAGCTTCGTTTTAACTATCAGTGTGAAACTTTATTCGTATACCTAATGATTCATCACCACGTTAGGCATCTTTATTAGTTACTTCTACATCATGTGCATCATCAAAATAATGTGAAATTTTAGTAGTAGCTATATATCTATGCTAAAAAGGTTAGGTGTTGATGCCAATATTGTATAATATATGATATACTCTTGACAGTTGTAGTAGTAGTTATTACTAGTGTAACTGGTATCATCACATTCAGACTACTTCAAAAGCAATATTTGAAACTTTCCCATTCATTAGTTACTATTTGGCATTAAAAAATAATAATAATAAGTAAAGAGTTTTACTGTCAATGATTATGTAATTTTTTAATAAAGTTTTCGAGTTCGAGTTCTGAGCATGAAAAGATATCAATATGGAGTGCTTAATTCCTCGTAATGAGCTTCATGCAACACAATTCAGATGGGTCAGGGCTCCTAAGCAGGTTGCGGGTATCATAGGATGAAATTACGTTTAAATTCTGAAGTGAAATACCATATATAACATAGAGAAAATTAAAGAGTGGCCTATTTTTATGTAACACCCTAACTTAGGATAAGGAGTCTCACATCGGCAAAACATTTGTGGGATGCTGGGTAATGTAAGTAAGCAAGTCTTACTCCCTAGTGACGCGTTTTAAAGCCGTGCAGACTTGAGCGTAAAACGGACAATATCACTAGTGAGTTGGGCCGTTACAAGGGTCTCCAGTACCTTGATGGTTCGGGATGCCCGTCGCGGCCAGGGCCCCAGCTCGGGTCGTGACATTTTATGATATCGGACACGGAATGAAAACCAAAGGAGGGTATGATTTTGAGAATTTTAATATTACAATTCTTTTTTGATTTCTCATGATTGTACTGTCATTAGATTAATGTAACGCCAATAATTTATTTATTTTTTTTATTTATTTTTTTAATTTTAACTTTTGATGCTATTTGCTCAACTAATTACTACATAGTTAGGATATCCTACTGATCTAAACCTTATCAGTTAGCAACTACCCTATATTTTCATTGACTATCTCACTTAATTAGCTCTTGAGAAACCACACCTAACAACCAAATAAAAACAAATTAATCGACATAAATTGTGATTTTTTATCTATAAATAAAAGTTTCAAATTTAAATTTTGGCTACGGAAAAATCTTGTTGGAAGCCTGTCTCCAAATTGGAGTAAATTATCTTTTGAGGAACCACATCTAACAACCAAATAAGAGAAAAGGAATTGAGAAATGGGATAATAGTTATTTTTCATCTTCAGATTACGGTTTAAAGATTTTTTCTAAAGAAGACTTTAAACATTAGATTACGATATAAATTTTTCTAAGTTATTGCACATGTTATATGAACAAACATTAGACCTGAGTCTGTCTGACTTTATTCGAAAAATAATAATTTTCCAAGAACTATATAAAAATGACTTTGGGCTTTTTAATGTCACAACTTCAATAGTCCAAGACTCTAGTCCATCATACTCAAATAGCCCAATGAGAGCTTTCATCATTAAGCCCACCAAGACCCCAATTTGGGCCTGTGAAAACATCATCAATTTAAAAAGATAATAAGATAATATATTTTCGAAAGAACATATATTTTAACAAAAAACAATGTCAAGAAGAACTAGACAAAAGACAAACAACTTATTTTTCCTCTTCGTTTTTTCTTAAGAATTAAATCAAAACATTGTTTGTTATATACTCTCTTAGTCCCATTTTATGTGTCGGTTTTTTTTTTTTAGTTCGACTAAAAAAGAATGTCATCTTTCCTTATTTGGTAACTATTTAATGATAACATCCCCATTTTATCTTTATTGAGTCCTACTTAATAAGAAAAGACAACTAAAATGTAAATTTTAAGAGGGGCAATTTCGTAAACTTTACACTCATTTCTTAAACTCTGCGCCCGTTCAAAAGGCGACACATGAAATGGGACAGAAGGAGTATTGGATTCATTTTTTGTTTAGGTTTGAACAAGTGAAAACTCTCCTTTTATTTACAAAACTTTAATTTTCCTTTTCGAATAAAATACATGTTCAAATACAGTTTCAATTGTCAAATACTATTTTTTTGATTTTTGAAAATATATTTTTAAAATTTTTTCAAACAAACCTATATCCAAAAGCCTTCTAAAAATAGGATTGGTCAAGCAAATTCTCAAGAAAATACAAGTGCAGGAATTACGAAACATGTTTTCTCTATATTGTGTCCTAGAATTCACAAAGGACCACACCCTATATGACACAAAAAGGGAGGGGTCCAACAAATTTGGTTCCACCATTTGTCAATTTATTAGATTATCAGATTATTTAAAGGATATTTATAATCATCTACCACCAAAGGATGGGGCTGCTCCTCCCTTAATCAATGATCTCGAGTTCGAGCCCTAGATATGAAAAAATCCTTGGTAGGGAGCGTTTCCCCCCGAATGAGCAGTGGCGGAACCACAGCCAACGAAGGATGGTCAGATGAACACCCTTCGTCGGAAATTTTTTTTCGAGTATATAGGTTAAATATAGATATTTATGGGTTATATACATATTGTTGCACACCCTTGACAAGTTAGAGAAGCATAGTCCAGTGGTTAAGAGTGTGAATTTCCGCATCAACAACCCGGATTTTTTTAAACAGTTCTTTGCCCAAGGAAAAATATGAACACCCTTAACCAAAAGTCTGGCTCTGCCACTGCAAATGAGGGCCCTACACAACGCGAATCCAGATTAGTTGGATTCCAATACGGATATCGGACACTGGATAGAAAACCACCATGTGACCAGAAGGTCACGGTTCAAGCCTTGAAAACAGCATCTGACATAAATACAAGGTACGACGACTACGTACAATACACCCTTGTAATAGAGTTAGTTTTTCCCTGAACTCTACGCATAACAGGCACTTTAGTGGATCGAACTCGCCACACCTCCTTACACCCATAGTTACCTATATAGAATTTAAACATTTTTGCCATTAAATTGGAGACAAAGAGACTTGATGATTTCATTAGAATAGCCTCTCAACCACCACCCACATGCCATGATGGTCCTTATTCCACTTGGATCACTATCATTCCTCCAAAATTTTGGCCCATTTTAATTGTATAATTTATGGCCTTATGTCCTTTCAATGTCTTGAAATTTCATTGTTTATTTAAGCATTTCCTAAATTTAGTTATTTTTATTCCTTTTTTTTTTTAACATAATCAAGGGTTTAGGATATAGGTCATAAATTTAATTCGCCAAAATAATCACTAATACTTATATTAGAATAAATTATCTACATCACATCACATTCTATGATATGCAACTCTTTCTCCAACCTTATGTAAAGGTAAAATATTTTATGCATTGAGATGAATAATTTAAAAACATAAATTAAAATCATAACGAATTTATATTTTATTAATAATATGTATATATTTTTGTCAACTTCTATGCCATGTGTTGTGTGCATGGGAGGGGAGAAGATGGGGACGATAGTTTGTTGATGATTGTCAATCGACTAAAATATATATTTTATTTAGTTTTATTTTTCCTTCTAACAAAAAAAAGTTGCGAAATAATAAGAGATCGTCAAAATTATAAATCATTTTTAAATTCATGCTTTCATATTAACTTTATTCTCGTTTTACGGTAAACAAATCCTTGATAAAAAGTATTTTTCTTTTAATAAATCATATGAAAGTACATGAAAACAATCAAGCTAGTAAATTATCGAATACGAAATATAATTATTTTTAAAAAAATTTATTGAATATGCTGGTTGAGTATCAAAACCATAAAAGAATATGCAACTATCAATCACGTGGCTTTGGCCCCAACTAAAATTAAAGAATAATAAATGTATTACTTAATAAATGCAAATAAAAGTTGTTGTTTGGATAAAAAAAAATTGCACCGTTTGGCTGGCATGGGTTACCTTACTACATCATAACATTCTCATTAATGAAAAAGTTGGCCATATTATTAAAAAAATTTAAAAATATATCAAAAAATAAAAAATTTAACATTTATTACATATATAAAATTTAACATTCCACAAAACGCATCCAAATAAATTTTCAAAAGCCTCCTCCTATTTATGTCCATGATGATGGAGAAAAAATAAATAAAATGAAATGCTTAATTTTTATAATAATTGTGTTTGAGGTAATTTGTAGGCACCTTTATAATTTCATTCAGTATATTATTTATTTACTCGACATAAAATGAGCAAGGTAAATGAGTTGAGTACTCTAGAGTAGAGTGTTGCATGTAACATGCATAATATTTATTTTTCATCAACTTCTTTTATTTGGCTTTGTAAACATTATTGCATTATATAATTAATTACGTATTAACACCTAATCCCCAATTGGTTGAATAAATTAATAAATAGAGATGTCCATCCAATTGATAAAATTCAAAAAAGGAGTTTGTACTTTGTAGAATAAGGAAGATATATTATAATTTCCTTGACTAATTTTGGTCAAATAATTAACACGTAAGAATATTTTTAGGCTACTTTTCAATTTTTTCTGGATATTTTTTCCAAACGCATATTTAATAGAATTTCACCAACATTTCCATTCTCATTTTTTATTAGTAGGAAAAAGAAATTAAATTCTTGGGAAAAAACAAATTAGTTTCATGAGTCTTCAAACGAACCATGTTCGATTCATTATGTATTGTTAATAGAAAAATCTATTTAGATATTACTAATAAATTATTGCAAATATTAAATATTATTTTCATCCTAAAATTACGTACTCTTTAGCGTGTTACTAAAATCAAATTAAGTTCTTAAAAGTGTTACACCTAATGTCTGTCTTATGTATAACAATTCTTATACATTTTTTTTTAGGGAGAATGAGTAATGCAATTTTAAAGTGGTTAATGAGTACTCCACTAGTAAATTAAATGAATCTAAGATTTAACTTATACAAAATAAAATTACTCACCAAGGAGTTTAATTATTAAATGCTTTTTTGAGAAATCTCATTAGCTCAACTTGATTTTGTCTATTGATTTTCACTTTGTAATCTTCTTTTTCCACACCCCAATATTTTTTTAAAATTTGACTATCAGCGTATATTTTAAAACTGTTAGTTGATCAAAAAAATTGGCAAGTAAAGATGGATAAATACTCCCTCCATTTCAAAGCGATTAGCTTATTTTAACTTGACATGTAATTTAAGAAAATAAAGAAATTAAAGCTTATGAATTTTGTGGGTCGTTTAATTTGGTTTGGGGAGAGTTATCCCGGGATAGTTAATTCCAATATTAGCTATTTCAGAATTAGTTATCTCAATATGTATATGAGATAACTTATTTCATCACTGTGATTAAATGATAAGATAAATAATCTCGAAATTAAGTAATATCTCCAATCAAATGCGGAATAAAATAATACTCCACTACATTTTATTTCAGGATTATTATATAATATACCTCACACCAAATGATTTCTTGTTGTTTTAAATTAAAAAAATATTATTTGAATTAAATAATAGTAATTTTAAACATGTAATATGAAAAATTATAATAAATAAGTTGCTAAAAAAGAAAAGTTTTTTTTTTTTTTTTTTTTGAAACGGACAGAAAAAAAAAAAAAAGTAGGGGGCGACAGTTAGTTGAACGGACACATCAATTGGGGGCTTAAAACTGTCACCTAATAATTATAAATCTTATATAACTATAATTTATAGACAGTGAAATTATAAATGGGTTTTGTTCCTAAAAAAAAATTCAAAGTGGAAAACCCAAAAATAGAGACAACAATAAACCACTCATGTGATTTTCTAAATATGTTTCTTTAGAAAGTTGAATTTTTTTTATTTTTTTTTGGTTAAAATTTTTATTGTTTGAATGTTTCAAAATATCTGTGCGCAATCTTGATTTTGTCCCTGAAGGTTACAGTAGATCAGCCTTCCAATGAACTGATTTTTTTCTGGGATTCTTTTCATAATTTTATGGCAGTTAAAGGTAAGAAAAATCTTGTCTTTAATATCTGAAATTGGTGAATTTTTATTCTTTTTTAGTTTTATGTAAAGATTAGCATGTTTTTTTGTGTTTTGACCATTTCTTGATTATATCTTAGCATTTAGCAACCCCTTTTCAGATTTTTGATGAATTGTTAAAGTAGTTGTGATTATTAAAGATGTTATTTTGTGATTGTTGTGCTCACGTTTGTGGATTTTGGTATATTATGAAATGGAGGTTTCTTTTGTTTTGGATTGGAAGAATTGTGTTTGTTTTTTGAGCTGTCTTTCTTATTTGATTGGGTATTTTGATTGGAAAATAGTCAAATTTTAAGGAAAGTTAATATCTTGTCAACCCCTTTAGATTGGAGTTGAGGTCCGGGGCGGAGGCAGGTATGGCCGAGGGGTTTGGAGAAAACTTACATTGTTTGTAAAAGGGCAGCTCGGTGCACTAAAGCTCCTGCTATGCGCAGGGTCCGGGGAAGGGCCGATCGCAAGGGTGTATTGTATGCAGCCTTACCTTGCATTTCTACTAGAGGCTGTTTCCAAGGCTTGAACCCGTGACCTCCTACTCACATGGCGGCAACTTTACTAGTTCCTCTAGGGCTCCCCTTCAAAACTTACATTGTTCCTCTAGGTCGAAACTCTTTGACTTCTATGTGTGTTTACGTTTTTATATTTTGAATTCGAAACGCCATAGTGAAAATATTGGCTCCACCACGGCTTGTGGTATAGTTGTTTAATATGTATGTATATATAGTAGAGGTTGAACCTCTTTGACTTCTTTGTATGTTTACGTCTTTATACTTTGGACTCCCTTATTGAAAATAATGGATTTGGTAATGGTTTGAGGTACAGTTGATTTATTTTGTTTGTTAAATGTATGTTTATGATTTTTTATTTTCATTTTGTTTTGAAGGATTAGTTTTGTAGTTTTGAGTTCAAAGATGATGGAGAGTTATAGTGAGTCTGATGAAGAATGTTTTTTTGATAGCCGTGAAGAGCTTAGTTCTGTTTCTGATTTCGGTTCTGATAGCAACGAGACGTGCACTCATAATAGGGGTGATGAGGGTGTTTTAGGATATGACTTTTGGAATAAGGATCCCGAAAGTGTTGGTGAGCGTCGTGATAGATTTTTGAAGTGGATAGGTTCGAGTGCGAGTTGGTTCAGACGTGATAGACAAGAACACGGTGATGTAATAACTACTGATGACAGCAAGATTGGCTTAGATAGAATTAGGGATGGTGGTGAAACTGTGCTGGCGAATTCAGATTCTCATGACGGCTGTTTCTCAGGCCGGTCTTCTCAATCCTTCCAGTCTAATGAAGCTTTAGAATTGGACGAGGATGGTGCAAGAGATGTAAGGTTGCATTTGAAATTTAGGAATTTAGACAATGGAGTAGAGTTTGTTCTGGATGAATTTAGTCAGGAAGGTATGCTTAGCCAAGTACGTGAAGTAGGTTCAAACAAGTTGTTCACTGCTGAAGAGTTCCTGAATACTCTTAGGCCATCGCCTTTGGTTCAGAAATATCTGCGTAGAGTGCCAGATGGAATTGATGTAGTTGACGAGGCTAAGACTAAAACTAAACGAAGTTGGCTTCAAAAGCTAACTGTTGCAACCCATAATAAGGTGAAGTCAATGGGGGACAAAGTGAAGGGCAAGGAATCGAATTTAAAGTCCGGTACTAACATTCAGAGAATTCGGGTCCACACATATGGTAAGGAGTCAAAAGAACTGTCCTCACTTTACGCAGGGCAAGAGTTTGTTGCACACGAAGGCTCAATTTCGACAATGAAGTTTAGTCCTTGTGGCCAGTATCTAGCAAGTGCTGGCAAAGATGGCTCGGTGCGCATTTGGAGGGTGATTGCAGATGAAATTCCAAACAACGTGAAAGCACATGATAGTGACTCCTCATCTTTGTACTTTGCATTGACTCATACGTCAAAATTAGCTTCTCTGAACGACAACAAAGAGAAAATTAGTGGGTCAAAAATGATGAGGAAATCATCAGAATCAGCTTGTGTCGTTCTCCCACCGAAGATTTTCCGGATATTGGAAAAGCCATTGCATGAGTTCCATGGACACAGGGGTGAGGTCTTAGCCCTTTCATGGTCTAGAAATGGGGTTAGTATAATATCTTTCTGGATTAATTGCACTGTCCTTTATCGCCTCTTAGAATATTTTCCAATGTGAACAGAGTGTAATTCTGGCAATGGACATCATTTTCTGCAGTATCTGCTGTCATCTTCAGTTGATAAAACAGCTCGTCTCTGGCAAGTGGGAGAAGATCAATGCCGTGGCGTTTATTCACATAATAACTATGGTGAGCTTGACTCGGTTACTCTTCATGTAAATGTCTTTTCAATAATCTTTTAGCTGGGAAATGGTCATGTTACCAATGTGTCAATGTTGTGTTCTATATGCAGTCACTTGTGTAGAATTCAATCCAACGGATGACAACATTTTCATCAGTGGTTCAATAGATGGGAAAATACGTCTCTGGGAGGTGCATGGTTGCCGAGTAATTGATTGGATTAATGTAAAAGAAATAGTAACTGCTGTTTGTTATCGTCCTGATGGAAAGGTTTGATTTGCATTGCTGTTACACTTAAATATTTGTGCCGCATCTTTTGATGGACTTTTGTTGATTTGTTGCTTTTAATTGATGCAGGGGGGTGTTGTGGGATCCATGGATGGCAATTGCCGTTTTTATGATGTAGTAGGTAAGGATGCATATCTCTCGAACCTTCTCTTTTTGCCCTTTCTTTTTCCCTCTCCGGCTATGTCTAATAAACTAACAGGTCTGGAAATTAATTATGTTTTGTGTTTGAATTGTCTGGAGTTGGCTGTCATGGAGCGAGTTGTATGAAAAGTGCGACCTGGTGCACTGAAGCTCCCTCTATGCGCGGACTTCAGGGAAGGGCCGGACCACAATGGTCGATTATATGCAGTTTTACCCTGCATCTCTACAAGAGGTTGTCATGGAGAGAATGATATATTCACTGAATACGTCATATCCTATTGCATTATGCTCAATGGAAGAATGATTATGATACACTTATCATTGTGTTTTATGAGACGAATTAAGTTCATTGCTAGCACATTCGTTCTCTCAAAATTTCTACCCCTCTTTGCCCATCGTTTTTGAGGTGAGGGGAAAGCGTTGATAGACACGATTTCTTCTGGGGTAGATTGGGATTGCTATCTCTTTCTGGTAATAAGTAGCCTTTATCTTCAAAGTCTATGGTGTGCTGTAATAACATGCCGGTTTAGTGTTTGCACTTTGCGGTGGTGGGATGCGTTTTTTTTTTTTGTTTTTTTTGTTGGGGTTGGGGGATGTGGTTTGGGGTGGCTAAGTGTTTGGGCTAGGTAGATAAATCATACGACATAAAATGATCCTTGGATTTTCTTGAATTTAGTCATTAGTGCTCTCTCTCCACCCACTTACATTGTCGAGGATGCTCTTCCGACCCCAACCTATAAATGCTATTTATGAGGATTCTGCATACGGATGTAACGCAGTGTAGGCTTTACTGGGCACTTATATGTTCCATTTTAGCTAGAAAAGAGTTTGTTCTTTTTTCTGAATGTTTAGGTATGTCGCTGGTCCTGTTCGTATGGTATGTTGGTTCTTAGTTTCTAATTTGCATCTGGTAGCTTTGACATAAGATTAGCAGCTGAATGGGTTGAAAGCTGTCGTCTTATTGTCTGATATTGGGCTTGAATTCAAGGGAACTTTCTAAAAAAGTCAAGTTAATACTATGGTGAGCTTAAGAAATGTTAATGTCACATGCATTGTTATGTGTGCTATGGGAGACTTAGGAATCAAAATTCTTGGAGCGTAAACCTGAAATGCTTGTGTTTAAGGGAATTAATTGCTATTTTACTTATATTCCACTACTTACGTGACCATTTGTCTGAGATTCATATCTTTCTAGTTTGATGAAACGCTCCTAAATTAAAGCTTCTAGAAAGACTCTTCAAAGTGGACGTTCCCGATTTCCATGGCCGATTGCATCCTTGCATCCTGAGGACTTTCTTGATTGGCTAAGTAGCGTAGAGAAGTTCTTTGATTGGAAAGAACTACCCGAGGTGTGATAATTCAATATATCGGAAAGACGCTAGGCAAAAAGGTTTGTAAGAATCGGAATTGTTAGATTTCCTGTATCGGAGAGAGAAGCTGAGTTGGGATGAGGGAATTGTTTCTATGCTTTTCTCAGATAATGCGGGAGTGTGACTTTATGATCCTTCCAATGTGCTCTCTAGCATTGTCAATAGGATGAGAAAATATTCGCTTCATCGCTGGAAAGTGCTTATTATGGTTTGCCCAAAATGAGAATGTTCAGGGTGGTTTGGTTTTTCTTCTGTGATAAATTTTTCTTGAGGCGGTTGTGCCATGATAGATGTATGACTTCACTCTTTTTTCCTTCGTCACGGAGTCCATACTGTTTTCCACTTGTAATATACTCTCTTTGGCAATTGACACTGTACTATCATTCCTTTGGGTTAGGTAATGAATTGCAGATGGGCTCACAAGTATCCCTTCCAGGAAAGAAGAAGCTTGCTCGCAAAAGAATAACTGGATTTCAGGTAACCGTTTGCTTCCAATCTTATTTCACTAGAATGTGTCGTGTGCTTCGAAGCTAAGGTGAACTTCTTGCAGTACTGCCCGAACGACTCAAGCAAAGTCATGGTAACTTCTGCTGACTCACAAGTTAGAGTACTTTGTAGATCCAATATCATCTGCAAATTCAAAGGTGTGTCTGATACCTTGCTTGATGTGAAATCCTTGTGGCACCAAGCCGGTTGCCAATGAGATGTACGAGTTGTGTTCTGAAAGTATTGTTTGCTGCATGTCCAGGAATTCGAAACTCAGGGAGCCAATTTCCTGCATCTTTCACCTCAGACGGGAAACACATCCTCGCAGTTACCGAGGATTCAAATGTTCATATCTGGAACTACACTGACCAGGGCCGGACAACAAACAAACTTAGAAAAGTCCGGTCATCAGAGAGTTTCTTTTCCAACAACGCGTCAGTTGCCATACCCTGGTCAGGCTTCAAGACAAACCCCGGAACACTACCTGGAAGTAATCTAGAAAACGGGAATGTCAACAGGAACCCACTGTCAAAGACTTCCGACTGTTTCTCCTCCCTGGGGCGTGCATTTTTGGTAGACTCACTATCTAAGGGAACAGCGACATGGCCGGAGGAGAAGCTCCCTAATTCTTCAAGTCCAGTAACCGTGTTCCCCTCGGTATGCAAATCCGAGTACAAGTTCTTGAAAAGTGCTTGGCAAGGTGCATTAAGCTCTCCTCATTTGTGGGGTCTCGTCGTTGTCACTGCCGGATGGGACGGATGCATTAGGACATTTCTCAACTATGGTTTACCAATTCGTTTTTGAAATCTGTATTCGTTTGTAAATTGTAAATTATGATCAAATTCTCTTTGCTTTGAGACCAAAGTGCTTCAAATTAAGGAGGAAAAGATCCTACTGTTTATAGGTTAACTAGTATAGGATTGATTGAAGGTGGCATATATTGGTCACACTTTCATGCAAGTAATTGTTCACATAAATCTATTGAGATATATATACATATTCTTTTATTTGTTTGAATTATAAATGTGGTAGGCTTATAAATCCTAGGTAGGGAGCGCTACCCCCGAATGGGGCCCTACCCGATGCAAATCTGGATTAGTCGGACTCCAGTGCGGGTATCGGACACCGAATGGAAAATCAAAAAAAGTTTTAGTCAATCAATTTCCAGCACCAAACAGTGGTGGATATTACAACTGTAAAGTGTTAAAATGCATATGAAGTAAACACAAGAAGTTGAAGAGTTGTGTGTGTGTGGGTGGGGTTAACGTCCATTCTAAATACATAAAAGAAATAATTTTAATCATGGGGTTTCACAAGCTCCTGAACAAGGTGATCATGCAACTCATAAACTCAATTGACTAAAGCAACTCATAAATTGTGTAAATTTCATGATTTTGGATGTTGTCAACTCAATATTCTCATATAATATAATATGATGAAAAGAAGTAGGTACACTTTACTATCTTTTTCTAAAGAGGTACGTACATTAAAAGAGTCTTACAGTCTTTCAAATGCGACGCTGCTTCGACCTGTCAGGAGAAGAAACTCCATATTCTTGAATGCATTTCCCAAATTAACAAAACTTCATTTACCAGAAAATTGGAACATTGATTTGCCTCTCTCTACAAATGTGTTTGATAGTGGCTTCAAATTAAAGCCTATGTACATACAAATCTATTAAAAAAACATTTTAACCTATTCTTTTTAATTTAGTTATTATTAACCACATTGACTGGAAACAAAATGGTAGGTTTGTTAGGTCCACAATATAATTCTGTGAAAAAAAATTAGTGGCTATTTTCTCACATGGAAAAAGTCCAGAATTCTTCCAAAATAATTCTCATTACGTCCACTATTTTATATTGTTCACATTACCCAGACTCTTCAAAAATGTCGATGACTGTGTGTCGGATCCTCCCAAAATAGTATATTTTTAAACAATCCGATACGAATGTAGCAATGTTTTTGAAGAGTCCGAGCAACTTAATTAGGTCCCCACTTCCTAAAATAAGTTATTGTATTATTGTATGTGTAGGTTTTTCTACAAGTTTTACTAAAAATTGGAGAAATGTAGAAGGTGGAACTCCAAGGCAAAATTCATTTATAGAGTTTGGAATTTAATAAGAATGACTATTTTCTAAAAACAACATCTTTTATAAGAGGTGGAGCTAGAAGCTCAAATACGGATTCAATCGAACTCAGTACCTTTGCTTAAACAAAATCTTTGGGTTAAAAAGTTTGTTAAATATATCCAAATATTAAATTTACAACTCCTAGTTATTAACACTTGAATTCATCGCTCTAGAATTGAGAACCCAAAAAATTGAAATCCCCACTCTATCTCTAGCTAATTTTTACATCTTAGTTAGACGAAGAAAATCTCGAACTTGAATGTGCTATAATATATAGAATCCTAACCTCGAGCCTTAAGTTCAAATTTTGAATTCACCTCTATTCGATGCTTATATTTAATCAAATAGATACATAATATATATATTTATACAATATTTTTTATTGTTTAATTAATATAATTTGATATACTTAAGTATCCTATACAACAAATAGTAACTACTTAAAATCTAATATTTGGAAAGTATTATCCCTTTGTTTGAAGTAGTTTCTGAGGCACTATCTGATCACACAGTTTTCTCAAAAGAATCTCACATAATCATATGTATGTTTTATTTTATAATTCAAAGTAGTTATTATAAGCAAATAAAATAAGATCAAGTTGTTTGTATTGAGAAGAGAGAAAGAAGGTCCAAATAATATAATAAGTTATCTGGTGCTAACAACTTAGGGCATGTTGGTAAAAAGTAAATTTCTAACTTTTTTTTTCCTTTTATATTCAGTAAGTAAATAAAATATAATATCTTAAAAGTACTTATATACTCATTTAGATAAATAAATAAGATTGAGGTGAAAATAGTTTATATAAAAAGGTGCAGATGACACAATTAACGTAGAATATCACTCAAAAAACTTATTGTTCACTAGAGAAATCATTTTTAAGGGACTTAATTTTTAGAAAAAGATTTTTTAAAACATTTAAAGGAATTGAAAAGAAAAATATTTTCCTCCATACCAAACATACCCTGCAACATTATTTAAAATTATAGAGGATCAACCAATTAATTAATTAAATTTTAGGGCTGCTAAGAGGAGATTAATAAACTTATTTGTTTTGAAGTGGGGCTTACCACTCATTATTATGATTCTTTAGTTGGTATATTCATACATTGGATCTACAAATTCAAAATTTCAATAAAAATATTATCTCCCTCATCTACCTTACTGTACACATTTTTGTTAGTGTAGTCACAATGTGTCATGGTGACTCCATTTGGTATATCTCTGAATAGACCATTAAGAAATTAAATTATCGGTATAGTCCAAGTTCATGATACGCATTGTTCGCTTTGACCCTATAACGTTCAGTACCAATATCAAGTCCAAAAGTGCGTATATCATGTGATATTGTGCTCTATTATAGGTTCATAGATCCTTTAGAAGATTGCCGATCTAGAAATCTGCTAGTTTGACTCTTTAAATCCTCGTTAATCAGTCTCCAGTATCGTACTATTAGAGTTCGACTTTGATATAATAATATCTGTCACGATTCAAACTCATACTATGTATCGTACAATTATTAAGAGAACATGCAAAAAAATTCTCTTGAACTTGTCCACTAAATTTATTTTTATCACTTTTAACTTTATCAATAATTTTTAATTTTTTTAATTTTAACCTAGCTAAATAGTATCACGAGTGTGACAAGTCCCTACTATTGCGATCCAATAATATTGTTGGTACATTGTATTTCATTTTATACTAATTTTGTCCCCACAGACAGGACTAGGTTAAAATGTCTTGTTTTTTCTTTTTTTTATAACACACGTTAAAGTTTTGTATTGGTAACATGTTTTTTTGTTTTATAA
This sequence comes from Capsicum annuum, assembly GCF_002878395.1. Taxonomy (NCBI): domain Eukaryota; kingdom Viridiplantae; phylum Streptophyta; class Magnoliopsida; order Solanales; family Solanaceae; genus Capsicum; species Capsicum annuum. Next base: position 813,174 of record NC_061111.1, read on the forward strand.
TAGCACATGCATGCAACGTGGATGAAGTTTGGTTGAATATATTGGTAGTACTTTTTTTTTTTCTTGTAAAGTTTTTTTGGACTTTTGACAAATAGAAAAAGACCAAGACATTTCAAATCAGTTGTTTTTTTTTTTATTAAAATAAATAAATAAATTTGCCCAATTAAAATATTTTAATGACGTCTAATACACATCTTGGGTATCAAACCAGTTGTTTTTTTTTCTTAAAAAATAAATAAATTTGCCCAATTAAAATATTTTAATTACGTCTAAAACACATCTTGGCTATTAGAGATGAATCAAATTCTCCATGTTTATAATGGAGAAAACAACTAACATTATATTCATTACGATTTACGTATATGTGACAATATATTTATACTCCATCCAGAGGCGAACCCAGGATTTAAAGTCTGTGGGTGTACCGGTGTTGTCAATGGCGCGCATAAGCCTCGAAGCAAGACTCAAAATGTGTTGAGCGCTCGCCTCACTTAATGTGCAACTTAGGTTCTAATTTCTAATACATACTTGCCCTTGTCAGTCAATGAGGCTTTCTTAAGAGATGACTATTTCACTTTATCAAAAAAAAAAAAAAAATCATATATTTGTCATTCATGCTTATATTATTAGTCTTGGACTAGACATATATTTATATTTTTTTTCTTTTTATGCTTTATTTTGGTTAAATCTCACGTTTAATTTATACTTTGTGCTTAAACACAATAGACCGTAAAGCTTTTTTACACTTGTTGCTTTTGATAATACTGTGGACCACAATATTATCTTAAGACATTAGAAAAACTTTCAGTGTCAATTAAGAAATATTATCATATTCAATTGGTCGTCAAAGATATAAACAATACAGAAAAAATAAATATATAGAACAAGTATGAGTTCTAAACTAATAACTTTACTTTCTTATAATATGAGGTTTATTTTTAAGATTGTTGGATAATCATTTATAGTAGTTCAATGGTCAAAGGGGATTCACTTCATGGGTGGTTGCAGGTTTGAAACTCCATTCTAACATTTTAATGTTATAAATTTAGTAATGAAAAGAATATTGTTATAAATTTAGTAATAGAAAAAAATATTGTGCTGCACACTAACATTCAACTTAATTTAGTAGTAAGCCTTTAATGTGAAGATTGAAAATAAAAGAGATAATGTTGCACGACCCAGGGATCGGTCCTTGGTCGCGTGGACGGATGTGATGTCTTCAACCAGCACAGCAAGGTGCACTATTAACTATATCTCAATTTTTGAAGGTATATACACATGTATACGTATAATTTTTTTCGACGTTAACGGGGGCACGTGCACCCCCACTAATAGCTGTGGGTCCGCCTCTGACTCCATCTCCAATTCAATTTCTGTAACATCGTTCAAATTTCAAGAATCAAATATTTTTGAACTTATAATTAATGTAATTCATACGAAGCAATTGTGAATGTGAAGCTAAAGTTTTTAGTAAGCAGATTTGACATATAAAAGTAACACAAGGAGAAATCTAAGGATGTTTAACGCCTATTATATATACGTAAAAATAACTCTAACAATGTATTAATGATATAATTTACGCCGAAGGATTACTAGCTCCGCCCTTAAATATGGAGGGTGAAATAAAATAGTCGATGGAATGTTCCAATTTTGGATACCACGTGATTGGCTCTCAAATAAAAATAAATAAATAATGAATGTAACATTGTAACTAGACCTTAGACAATTAGGAACAATTTTTACTTTTCAGAACTTAGATCCCCCAATAAACATGCACAACACCTAATACAATTTTTATAAAAAAAATAATAAAACCAATCAACTTGTTTCCAATTAAATAGAAACAACTTGTTAAAAAAAAAAATTTATATGAGTACCATCAGTGCAATAGTATATATAATCTATAAGTAGGCCTCTTTTAAGTATGAGTTTGTAATCAAGAATATATTTATAATGGATAAAGATGATAATACAATGATGTAAAAATTATTTATATTTAGTGTATATTTCTTAAACTTTATTGTTACTGCTTTAATTTTAATCACGAGGATACAAATTAAATTAAATACACACGATATTTTAATTTAACATATTATTATAAGTTGTTTAGTATTAGTAGTTAGTTAGTAGTATTTATTCAAGATCATCAATCGATGTTATTAGATATAATTCTCCCGCTCTTTTATTATTTTTGTTTTAATTTATTTAAAGTACGTATTTGACTTAACACAAAGTTTAAAAAAAAATACTCAAAAAATGAGAGACCATTGAAAACTCGTGGTCTAGAATTCATTATAGATATTTGTGTGACAATTCCTCATTTCGCTAAGAGTAAAAAGAGAAATTTAAAATTAAATCATTACTACTAAAAATAGAAAGGTGGTGTTCGACTTAAAAATTAAATAGTTACGATGAAGAAAGTACCTTTTAAGAGACCGCATAAGTACTGTTAAACCGTCAATACATAAAACGTAAATCCTAAGGTGCATGTTCGATTCAGAACAAGAATATTTCGAGATTATGATACCAAACCCTATACGGGACCTAAAATACTTAGGGGTCGTTTGGTCGGAGGAATAAGGATAACTAATCTCGAAATTAATTTAGTAGGGAAACTTATTCCATGTTTGGTCGAGACAAAATGCATGAAATAACTTATCTCGAAATTATAATATTTTTCTTATTCCTCCTTGAGGGTGGGATAACTAATCCTGAGATAACTTATTTTCCAACCAAACAACCCCTAAGATTTTGTTAGAAAATTTCAACAGTACCATCAATCAAACACGACGACATCAGATAAATATAATCTCAAATTTTCTATGGGGATTAATATTATATTCTAGTCTCGATAAGTGTAACCAAACAATATTATACTCCCTCCACCGTTCCGAAATAAATGAATTGTTGGGATATTTATTGGTGTTTCAAAATAAGTGAATCGTTGAATTTTTTTTTCTAAAATTACCCTTATGATGTGACAAGCAAAAGAGACTTCAAGGGTAAAAATGAAATTTTTTGTTAAATTTATGTTTTTTATGCATTTTTCTTAATCTGTGTGTTAAAATCCAACAATTCATTTATTTCGGTATTATACATACTATATATTATAATAACACCTTTATCATTTCAACCTCGTGTCTTCAAAAAGGACACCCCACCCACTCACTTGTTAGTTGTCTTTGTTTTCTTCTTTATTAGCTCTCAAAATTTTACTTAAAAACAAAAGTTACAAGAAGAAGTAAAAGAGAAAAATGGGAAGAGCCCCATGTTGTGCAAAAGAAGGATTACGTAAAGGGCCATGGTCTTCTCAAGAAGATTCATTACTCACTAATTATATTAATCAACATGGTGAAGGCCATTGGAGATCTTTGCCTTTAAATGCTGGTACTTAATTTCTTTTCTTTTTCTTCCTTTTTGCGTTTCAAAAATACTAAGCCTCTCTACTTTACACGAGATAGTATTATGATCTGCATACACTCTATCCTCCCCACCCCACTATGCGTGGTAATACACTGGTTAAGTCATTTTCCCAAAAAAAAATAAAAAAAAAAATACATTTGATTTATTAATTTTTCAATAAACATTTTTTCAGAAAAAAGAGAAAAAACTTTCTATGGAAAATGACTTTTGACCTACTGGAGCATGAGCTTTGACTTTATGTATATATAGTAGATATTGATTTTTTAAAAAATTTTATGTTTGTTACTTTATATTATAAAGCTTCTGTTGAAAATTACGTTTATAAGTCCGTCTTTCTTCTTGCTCATTATAGATTGGCTATTGATTTTCTAGAAACATGAAAAATTACTTTGTTGTACTAATGTATACATATACTTGTATGATGAGTGCATCTATTTTCTTGTTCGTTAGCTAGTGATTTGACTATTTTGTATAATATGAAAAATATTTTCAGGGTTGCTTAGGTGTGGGAAAAGTTGCAGGCTAAGATGGGTGAATTATTTAAGACCGGGGATTAAAAGAGGAAATTTTTGTGAAGACGAAGATGATCTTATTGTGAGATTACATTCACTTTTGGGTAATCGATGGTCACTAATAGCGGGGCGATTACCTGGTCGAACGGATAATGAAATCAAGAATTATTGGAACACGCATTTAGTCAAGAAGCTTAAAAATACCGGAATTGACCCAAAACCCCTCAAGAATTTCCCTAGAAGGAAAAAAACTCAAAAGGAGGGGAAGAAATGCAAGAGTCAGAACTCTAAGGGTCAAAGTGTACAAGTCGAGAAGATTAAAGTATTTGCACCAAAGCCCATAAGGATTTCTTGTGTGAATTCAAGGGACAATAGTTTTGAAAATGATACGTTGAGTACAAGTACTTGTTCCTCAAATAGTAATTTTGAAGAAGTTGATGTTGGAAAAGAAAAGGAAAATGAGGTGAATTTTCTTGCAAGGGACTTAGATTTTGGTGAATTACTTAAAGGGGATGAATTTTGTGATGAATTTCTAATGGGAGAAAGTTTCAATTTTTCAAAACGCCCCTTTTCATTGGATGATAATATGGTGGAGAAAGTGTATCAAGAATATCTTCTACTTCTTAGTTAGATAGTTTTTTTTTGTTTTTAAAGTTTGCAGATTAACGGTTTCTAGGAATGTATATAAAGTTTAGTTTCTTCTAATATTTTATGAAAAATAAAAAGAACAAAGATTTGTTATGAGATAGTGGCATTGCTTCAATTATTTGTTCCTCTTATTCACTCTTTGCTTCTTTTATTCCTTTTTATGGTTTATTCTTCACATCGAATCATATTAATTTATCACTTTTCATTAATTTGGTGAAAATATACAAGATATTAGTAAAAGATGATTAAAGAGGGATGATTACGATCAGTCGATAAGGTGATGATTAGTCATTATAAAAAAAAATTAATTCATGATGCATCCTCATGACACGTAACTTTAGTGAAGGACTGAGGAGGAATCATAACGTCCACTCTTAACTTATTTGATATTAAAGTGTAATTATTACTCCTTCCTTCTAGTTTCACTTGATACGGGATTTAAAAAAATAAAAATGACTTTTGAATTTTGTAGTGTTATATTAAAGATATGTCAAATGTATCAAAATATTCTTTAATCTTGTGGTCTTAAACATGTCATGTGGAAAGTTACAATTAAAAAGTTACTAAAAAGGAAAAGGAATCATTTGTTTTTAAACGGACTAAAAAGAAAAGTAGGTCATTTTTTAAAAAACGGAGAAAGTGTTACTTTTAAAAAGTTATGATTTGTGGTTCTCATATTCTAGTTTCTGGGACTTGTGGGTCACATAGAAAGGTGAAATTTTCCAAAAAAATAACATTGGAATAATTAAAAATTACTACAATAAAACAAAAGGACAAGAAATATTAAGCATGTAGGGTTAATTAAGTGGACCATTTACAAATTCTCTGCTCATATTTAATTTGAGAAAGGGTGATGATAAACGTGAAAGAAGAAATGAATAAAACGTGCTCTCATTCAAAAGCAGCCGTTATTTAATTAGGAAAAAAAATAATTAAAAACAGTGATCCTCTATTTTGCATTTAGAATAGATATACACATCCTTAATTTTTTAAAAAAAAATAAATAAATGATGCATATGTGTTTTAGTTACTTAATAAGTAGATTAAAGAAGTATTAGAGAGACATGATTAGATATGACATGGACTCACTTAAAACTTATCGAGGACATGGCCCCAAATGGAAGACCATGAGATCGAGGGAAAAAAGTCGAAGATTAGTATATAATTGAGCGTTGTTTAATTTCTCTTATTAATATCATTATTACTCTACTATTTATCTTAATCTTTCACTCATATTATTATCTATTACTATTTCTTGTGTTTATTATCATATTATTTGTCACTATTACATTTCTCTGCGTTATTTTCAGCGCAAATTCTTCTCTAAATCTAGCATGTACTGGAAACACATCAGTCTGCTGACATTAACCGAACACGAAATTTATAAATAAGAAAAGACTTGATGTTTATCAAATTATCTTTTATTAAAAAAATATACTATTACTATCTTTAATTCAGTGGGGCTTTATAAGTGAAATCAATAAGGATAAAAGTGAAATTGTATGTTTAAATTGTTACCATGTCTAAAAATTTATACAAATACACAACTTATGCTTCCAATATTACAAAAAATCCCAACTCCCTAAACATATTATAAAAATCTCAACATATACACAAAATGCTATGTATATGTTAACTATGTTATGTATATTAATAGGAAGAGAGAGTAAAGTAATTAAAAAAGTGGGAGAGAATATAATTACTTTTAAAAAGATTGATATTTTGTTATTTATAGTGTAAAGAAAGATAACATTCTTTTTGAGATAAAAAAATAAAAAAATGACAACATATAAAATGAATTTAAAGACTAATAATGAAATTCACATGAACATAATCAATAATCAAAGTATTGACTCCCATCTTCATCTTATATGTAGGCTCATCACGTGATATTGACTCCCTTCTTCTGTTTTTTGACCCAGACATATCACTGGCCTATGGGATTCACCTTTTTTTTTTTTTTTTTCCCTTTTTCAGTGCAAAAATTATGAAAAAGGCACATGTGATTTACATGTACACTTTTCTTGTTTCTAGTGCCAATCTTATCCTCTCTGCATTTACCATAACATTATACTACTACAAATGGGGTACACATGAAAATACATTTATTACAATACCTTAAAGACCACAACATTATACTACTACAAAAATAATTGAGAAATCTCGAGGGCAAGGGATGCGATGTTCGATCCCTCCATCCTTCTCCACTTGAATACCAGGACCGTTGTAGGATTTGAACTTGTGGGAGAGCAGCTAACTCTAACTCGCACATCACACGTTGTAGTCTTACTGACAAAATTTAGAAGGGCCATAAGTCGCCCCAGAGGGATCGTCGTGCTTGATGATGCAATGTTGGGTTTTTGCTCTTTGTAACAACGATATGGTCGAAAGAACCTTCACTGCCTTCTCGATTCATTGATCGACAAACGTCCATTTCAATCCGCTTACCCCTTCGTAGAGGAGTGTATATGATTCTCCCCCAACCACCACCAAGATCAGCACGGGCAGTTTCTTCACCCTCTTCCTCCCAATCATCAACTTCGGTAGTGGCATCTGTGTCGGTGACATCAGAATCATAGGATATGGGGTCGTCTTCGTCTTGAACATCCTCGTCGTCTGAGATGAATTGGTCCTCTGAAATAAAAGGTGTAATGTCACTACTTTGAAATGTGTTAACAGCAGGCAATAGATGAATGTTAAAAAGTTTTTACATGGCAAAGCAAAACTGAGATTTAATAGTGATAGCAAATACCATAATCAATCTCTAGATCCGCGGGATTTCTTCTGGCATGCTGCTCCTTCAATGTTTCAAACTTCACGCCGTCCAGTGGCCAAGGCTCTCTGATTGAAACAAGAAATTAGTTCAATAGAGGTTATATAAAGGTGGCAAAAACAAAATGTATATATATTTATTGAAATTTCACTTCACAATGGTAATGATGTAACAAGCTAAAAAAAATTTAACCATTGGCATGTCGTATTCTTGAAGAAAAACTTGCCTTGGCCGTTCTCCTCGTCTAAAGGCGATGAAGCAAAACTTTTCATCTTCAAATCCACGTAAAGGCCCTCCTCTCGACCGCTACCAGACAATGACATCAGAGTCAGAAAACATGATTCGTACCCAAATCTAGAGAAAGGGGAAAAAGACAAGTTGACTCAAGAACCGCAGAAGAAAACAATAATGATGATATTGCCACCAAGATCAATTTCTTAGCTGGGAACTTTAGAGTGGACTATATCTGACCCTATGTGTGATTTGCGC
>NC_061111.1:821118-849074 GCF_002878395.1 Capsicum annuum
GAAGGCATTGCGGGGGGAAGAGACTTCATCAAATACAAAGAGCTCATGTAGGAGGCAAAAGGAATGTGAGGCAAACCTTGTAAGCACGTTGCGATGTTGTCCTTTGCAACCGTTGAACAAAATGACAATATTTTCCAGTGTTATCCAAAGGACAGCGTCCGTCATGTGGACACTGCAAAGTGAAAAAAAATAAAAAATCAATTCAGACAGAAAACTGTAGTCCAATCTATTCAAAAGTCATTATATCATAAACTTAAAAACACTTACAGGAGCGACTATATATGCCCCATTCTTTAGTGTAGTCAATGCTTTAGAATCTTTGCCAGATACAGCTTCTAGCTTGCGGCTTCTCTAGAAATTAACATTTAAGAAGAAAGGGAAAAGATCATTAAAAATTCACATTCCATTCCAACTTGGAATAAACCAGCCCCTCGCCTCGCTCCATCCAAGCAAATCCCGAAAAGTGCGTCTTACCCTTTTCTCCATCCATAAAATGTGAGATCGCATTTGAGATATGATATTAGATCCTTGTGGTGTTCCTGGTTCTACCAAGACCTGCACAACAGTACATTGTCAGAGGGATTGTAACTTCTATTTTTCCTACAAATAGAGGATGTATTATACAGAGATAAGGAATTGATATTTCAGGAAACAGCCGTCAACTGAGGTTATCTTATTCCAATGTCATGATCATGCTATCAATCTGATAACACTTGAACCAGAAAATTGAGCAGTAACTACACCAATAACATGCAAAAACTTCTACACAAGAGAAACAACCATCGCTCCGCTCACTCATTCAGTAGTGTCAATTGTGTTTGCTGAGTACCTGGATATAACTCTATTACACAATTGTCTCTCTTTTATGCATGCAGCTTCTCATTTACCTTTTCCCATTTTCCCCCTCTTGTGAAGTCTTACTGTTATTTAAAGTGTAAACAGCAAATCCGGTAGAAAATGTGACAGTAATTTTACTGTCTGTATCCGGACCCTCATTGTCCTACACGATAAGAGAGAAACTAGAGCATATTGTAATCAGAAACAGTGAACAATTATGGCTAGCATTCTGCTCTGGAATCTACAGTAACCAGATCTCAAGTTTCTCAGGTTGTATTTTACAGGAGTATCTTCGCTTAATATGCATTTCCTTACAAAAGAAATATGTGTATGTATTATCATAATCTGCAGAAGTTGAGGAAGAACTTCACATTCGAGAAGCTATCTGAGTTTTTGATTGAATTAAAAATTCAAATACTACAGCAATGAAGGCTTTATATGATTTGCGCTTAATACTTCCTGAACTTTCCCGTGTCACATGTGTACGACATGGTTCTCATTTTATTATTTTATACAGTTCTTGCCAATTTTAAGATTTCTTCATCTGACTAATCATATTTAGATTTTGTAAGCTAATACTTTCATAGTTTCTTCAACTACTACTATTTAACATAGTACACAAATGTTAACATCCTAACTTCATGTAAAGCCAAGTGTTGTTGCATAAACTTTGATGGAGAGAGAGCATCTTTGCGTGCTTGAAGCTTAGTTTTTAGGTGGTTGAGTTATTCATGTGCATGCTAGTGAATATTCGTAATCCTGGAAACAACACAAAGGAATTTTGAAAGTATAATATCTCACCTCCCCCTAAATTTATAAATCATCAATAATGAACAGAATATGCTGAATATGTAAATATAAAGCTTAAGAATGGATTTTAAAACATACCAGAACATCTTTTGTCAGTTCCCAAAGCTGGCGTACAACTGTGATTCTGTCCTTCAGAGATGGAATTTCTCCAAGTACATACGACTTCGGCCAAACAAAGTTGAAAACAGATCAGCACCAAGGTGCCAAAAATATTTACAAAATCAATAAGGATCTAAGAGAGGATAGCATCAACATATTCTTGTCAATGAAAAAATAAACACAATAAAAAATACTTTTCCCCTTAGATGAAGTAATAAAATAATACAATATGCGCATCTAAAGGATACCAAAAAAGCTACACAAATTTAAGGAGCTGACACCACAATAAGATTGTACTTACAGCAATCACAAGATCATGTTGTCTGTCACTCTTTTTGACATCCTGAGAGAGTGCTTGAATACTTCCGTAACTTTGAATAAGTGGCAAATTTTTAAGACCTGCGGCAATTACAGGACATATTTCGCCATCTTTATCAGCCTCGTATTTTATAATTACAGCAGCAGAATTGTAACTAAAATTTATGTGAACAGGTTATAGGTCTGAACACATCAAAACAAAAGCACAGAAAATTGTGGAGACAGTGATGTTAAAGCATTCCTTCTTTTTTTTTTTTTGGTTTCAATAGGTAATGTAAATCAATATGAAGGGATCCGAAACCACTGGCCTAGATACTCCTTGGTTGTTAAAAAACAGTAACAAGCCACAACCTCAACATGCAGCCCATTATGACCAGGAGACAACAACAACTGACTCCAACATTTAACATCTCTGGATGTGGTTTATGAAGCTCGTCCAATATCATTTATATCAAGATGCACTGCCCAAAAGCAAAGCACACAAAATGTTGTTTTTGGCAAATTGCAAGGCTAGAACTTCATAATGTCACTAGTGATACATGGTGTGGCATAATCGCTTAAAGTTGATCTGCTTTATGCACAAATTTAATAAGACATACACATACAGATACTTATATTACTTTGAATGAGAAGCATAGACTTCATCTCCTTTTCACAGCAATAAGAGCACAATTACACATACACTTCCACCTAAGACAGTGACTCAGAAAATTGAATGAGCTGATCAGAGAAGTAGCCAATAACTATTAATAGGGATTCGAAAACACATACTAAAAGTCTAAGACTTTTCCAGAACAGAAAGAGTACATAGAAACCAAAAAGCACCTTTTATAAGGCTCTGTCCAGCACGCTGCATGGACTGTGATGGCTCTACCAAATTAATTCTATTCAATGACCGTGGCCACACTTCTCTAACTGCCCTGCATAATCACACAATTCACCAACTTATCAAACGGAAACATCTAACAGAAATAAAACGCATAGACATGATATTAACCAACACAAACCAAATAAACAACAAACTAGCAAATCTTCTTACCAAAATGCAGAACCAGTCCCGGCCCCAAAATCCAAAACCTTAGCAGGTGAAAAACCAGGCAATCTTCTGTGCACCTAAAGGAAAATCACATTAAAGCACTCACTTTTAGCAACCAAATTCAACAGTTATGTTTCAAAATCCAAATTTAAAAAAAAATAAATCTGAGACACAAAACACATCATAGGAACGCTACAAGGCATTTCAATGGGATGTAATGTTCCTTTACCTCACTAAGGACTCTATAAAGAGCAGAGTAGACAGCAGGCATACGGGACGCTACATAGGCAAGTGTTTCATCTTCCCGATACTTGAGGCCAATGTCACCATAGGCGCTTCTGATTTTCCACCGCTGTGAACAATCAACAGACTTAAGAGGATCTTCAAAAAGCTCCTTGGATGTGGAGGTTGGAAGCATCAAATTCACTTGCTTTATTTCGCTAAATGATTCTGATAACCTCAACACTTTTCTCTTCATATGAGGCTCCTCTTGCTCTGCAATAGATTAGATCAACCGAAACACACAACTTTAGAGCAAGATCAACTAGAATTGCATCAATCAGTCAAATACTATGAAGTTTCCCATAGCATACTCGTATACATATGATTGCAAAATAAGCCTTCTCGTCTCCTCAGACATACAAAAACACAAAGAATGCAAACAACAGATAGTTCATCTCAGGAGAAAGAAGAACTAATATATGAAGCATATGACAATTGGCTAATGTACAACAAGAGCAGGTATTGCAACAAAAGGAGAGCTGTACTTGGCAATGCTTTGAATATGACAAAGTTGACTGTGAAGGAAGCATATAAGAATGTGCCCTTTTTTTTTTGCAGATATTCTCAGCACGACTTCTATATCCTCTCCACTATAAACACAAATCAGCAGAACTCTACAGAAAAAAGAAGCAGAAACAAACACTTTTCGGAGATTTTTGCTATAGTAAACTCTAAAACATAAAGCAAGAACTTGACTAACAAAGAAGGAAAACATACTGGCAAAATCAGTTTCGAGATAACATCATAATTTCAACGGTGACTCTGGTAAACGAACTAGATTATTATCCAAGAAAAATATAAGCTAACAATAAACCTTGATTCCTACATTCTTCTTTTGTAAATTAGGCCTTAACATACTAGAAAATATTGGAACAGGGCGGTTATCAATTTAAGAAAAGAGTAGCCCATTGCACTAAAGCTCCCGCTATGCACAGGGTTTGGGGAAGGGATGGAGACTGGACCACAAGGTCTTTTATACACAGCCTTGCCATGCATTTCTGCAAAAGGTTGTATCCACGGCTTGAACCTGTGGACCTCCTGGTTACATGCTAGCAAATCCATAAACTGTACAAGGACTAAGGGCATTATCCACAGTTTAGAACGTACCAGAGCTGAAAGCAGTTAATTTTTCGGTTTATCAGAAAAAAGTATTCAGCTTTTACATGCTTGAAGGATTATCTATGCTAAAAGATGATATTTTGAGTATGAAATGTAATGCTTAAGCGACTATTTCAACCAAACTCTCTTAACTGCACATGCTAACCAAGTCAATGTAGGATAAAAATACATCTAAAGTATCCCAATTTTTCGAGCTTCATACCTGAACTATCACGTGCAAAAATTTTACACGTGAACTATCACCAACTATTTATCAAAATGCACCTCAATTATCAATTGTTCTCATTTCCTACCTGAACGGTGGTGATATTTTAGATAACAAACTCGCAAACCTGATAATTGAGTTATCTTTCGATAAATAGTTTGTAATAGTTCACGTAGGAAACTCGCACACCTGATAATTTGCGAGTTTGCTATCTGAAATATCACCATCATTCATGTAGTAAAATGGAACAATTGATATTTGAGGTACGTTTTGATAAATAATTCACGTATGAAACTCGAAAAATTAGAATTATTTTGACCATTAAAATCTATAAAATATGAAGAGAAAAAAAGGATTGAAATTTAACCTCGGAGATACTTTTTGATAGCTCTACGAAGACGGAGAGGAACAATATGGCAACGTTCAGATTGTTTAGCTGCCGATTTTAGGGCTTCCACCGTGAACTTCGGAACGGTTTCTGATACTACTGAAGCCATTTCCGGTGGATTTTGACGGTTTCCGGCGAAATTCCGGCAGCTAAGAAGGAGCAAAATGGGGATTTTCACACTGCATAGTAGGGTTTAAGGTCTGGTACAGCGAAGGTTTTCTTCCATTTGCAGTAATTCTTCTTGCTGTTGCTTGTGTTGGGTTGAAATGGGCCGGATAGTTAAGGATTTGGGCCGAAAAGGAAAGCCCAAATTGATGTGGCCCATAAAAGACATTCCACGGAAGCCCATTACAGTTAACACCAGGAGAGCCCATATCAAGGTTATCAATTGGACGGGGTCATTTGCACTTTTGTGCTATTTTGTGTTGATCTTTAATTTTTATCCGTCGAGTAATAAATAGTTTTTTAGCGAATATAAGTTTTTATTTCCACATCATAATATCCTACAAGTTATGTCCGGCATGCAAAATGTCCTTCAAAGAACTTATGCCCAATTAGGCATTAATTCGATTGCTAAAAGGAAGAAATTAAAAACCAGCCAATTCGAAGACAGGGGCAGACTTTGGGCCAATTTTTGGGTGCTCCGGCATCAGTTAAATTTGAAACGCACTAGGTATAATTCTATAAAAAAAGATGTGTAAAAATTGATATAAGACTTATAAAAGCACCAGTAAAAACAAAAAGATAGAAGAGTGTTTTAATTTTCAGGTGGAACTTTAAAATTTTGAACGTCAATATGCGTGTTTGAACCTCTCAGGTACCCACGATTCCTAATCCATTATGCATTAGGTTAATTAGCTAGTTAGTGATTAACCATTAAGAAAAAAGTAAACACAAGAAACTAAAGTCTATATATCTTTCCAAAGCACTCATTAGCAAACATCATATCAAACAAAATTTACCTTTTCCCCTCAATTTAAATAAATCAAAGTTGAAAGGAGTACAATATGATCCACCATACAAATTTTGAGACAATAGATGGTGGTGGAATCAAAACATAATTATGAAAAAATATATACAGAGAAGGGGGCACTTTAAGTGGATGAGAAGCTGGTTTTATTATTATTGCACAAGATGAGGTTGCTATCAACTTGTTAGGTTAAAGGGTGGTAAAATTAGGTCCACCATTTCCAAAAGTCCATTCTTGAAAAATGGATAATTTTGACAAATAAAAAAAAAATATTCTTTTCGATTCAATTTATATGACATAATTTGGATCGGATTGTCAAGGGGCGGGTTTGAATACATGAATTGGTGTTTAAAATGTATGTTTAATCCTCCACATCTGTTAATGATTAAGGTGTATGTAATCAAATATTCAAATGGAGCATATATTTAAATAGGTAAATATGGCTCTTTTTCGTATAAAAAACTATTTTCTAACTAATTTATGGTTTAGTCGGTCTGGAGTTTAAGAAATAAATTGAGATTTTTTATATTTGTGAGTTAGAATATGTCATAGCATTCGTGTGATTATAAAACTTTGAAATAGGACATAAGATTCCACTAAACTAATGCGAGGGTCATATAACTCTCTAAACTTAATTTTTTCATATTATTTACACTCCTAAATTATGCAAGGATCCTATTACTCGAACCAATCCTAGCCATGTGACTCCGTAGCTTGATTCCATTAGTGAAAGAACGTGTAAATTACAATATAGGATGCAACGAAGTATTATTAATGCGCCAACAAGGTCCATAGTGCAGACGTACAGTGACAAGCACTCATTCATTTATACCAAATTTTTCAACACAAATTTAAATTTAATCGAATTTTAATGTGAATATCCTGGTTAAAAAAAAAAAAAGAGTAATATTAATGCACCATGATTGCCTCTAGTTGAATGTGGCTTAAATTTTTCCTTTTAGAGAGCTTGATTGAAAATGATTGTCCCTTATTAGTCCAATATGGCTTAAATTTTGCCTTTTAGAATACTCATCAATTTTATATCAACATCCCTAGATTGAAATTTGAAACACAAAAGATCACTTCAATTTTTTATTTTATTTTATTTTCAAAAAAGAATCTGATAATATTGCTGTCCTTTAATTTAATTATTATTTTTCAGCTTCTACACACGCTTGCCTTACACCTGATACATGTTAGTAGGCCCCTAATTAACCCCTCAAAGATACCCAAAAAAATAAAAAAATTATCAGCCACATGAAAACTAACGAACCCATGTTATAGATTCCATTTTTTTAATTTTGAATTTCTTTCCCTACTCTAAAAATAATCAACAAAATCATTTTCTATAATTTAAAATCAATTAGTATAACAACTTTATTCACCAATATTTACATGCAAAAGGAACTGCCGATCAAATTTTTTTTTACTACTGGTAAAATTGACATTAAATTTCCACAAACTGAACGAACAAATAAAACCAATGTACATAATAATAAAAGTTTCTAGCTTACTATATGAACATATACTCCTAGATTTGTATACATAATATCTATATATATTCTATTATGTTGCTGCAAAACCTTTTTTTTTTTTACAAGAACTCACTTATATATCTCTCATAATACCAAAAGCCCTACACCATATAACTACTAATTAAGTGAGGATATTTTCTGTTTATCGACCATTAAACTTCAAAGCCCCCACTTCGTGGAACTACATTGGGCATGTTGTTGTTGTCGTCGTTGTCAATTGATCTCTAAGGGATCAGAATTTGCATATGAATTTTTGGCAACCATAGTCTCTGAAGCTGACCATATACGTGCTGCTTCTGTAATATTGGAACCCAACTTTGAAGAAGAAACTTCATTACAATCTGCAAAATATTTTCCACTCACATTTGCAAGTCTTGGGTGAGTTGCAACATAACAACTTGTCGCAGCTGCCTGAAATATTGATCAATGAACGAAATATAAGTAATCATGATTGCATATGGTGTGCTATAGCCTACACTACAGTTCTGGGAATGGGCTCGGGGTCTGGTGTGTTTTGGGCCAAAAATCAACGGGGGGCTCCCAGCAGGCTGGGGAGTGTGGGGCTTTGGGGTCGGTGGGGCCGTTTGGGTGGTCAAACAGGCGAAACAGCGAGAACGCGCCGTTTTCTGGCTAAATCGGTGTGCTATAGCCCATGGTTTCGGGATGGGCCCGGGCCTAAAGAGTGTTTTGGGCCGAAAAATTGAACGGGGGCTCCAAGCAGGCTGGGGAGCGTGGGAGTGTGAGCCTTTGGGGTCGGCGAGGCTGTTTGGGTGGTTAAACGTGCGAAACGACGCGAACAGGCTTTTTTCGGGCCAAAATTATCGTTATTTTTTATTTTCTATAATTCAACGTTTATGCGTGATTTATAGGTTATGATTTTGAGACGTGGAATCAATCATTATGCCTATATATAAATATTACATTCCCTTAAGGTGCAGATTTCCCCAAACTCTACGTGAATATGGTATGCTTCATGCACAGGACGATTCTACGAAATACTAAAGTAATATGAGGAGATGTTGGATATGAGAAAACTAACCTGGGGAATAGTTTTCAAGAGTTTTGATGTCAAAAAGAATACCAGATCTGCATTTATAACAACATATCATGAGTTATGGAATTGGTTTTATGTAAATTAGCCCATGTTTTCATTTTCTACATGACATTATTTTAGATCACTCCATTCAAAATTTCTCTTTATTCTCTTAACCTCAATATATAACAATCAAACTAAACATAACACAACTATATAAATACATAGGTCACATTTAATTAAATTTAAGTTTCCTCCGCTATAGCACATTAGGTAGTTTTCACAAACTTTGATTTTGTCAATTATTTTGATCGATTCCATCTTCTTTTTGTCACGTCATTTAGATTGTGAACTCATATCTAGAATCTAATCTGCGTATTTAAAATTTTAAAAAATTTACCAGTGATAAGGCCTTCGCGTTCTCTAGTGAGTCTAGTTCTCACAATACCAGGATGAACACAATTGACTGCCACATTTGCCCCCATTTTCTGCAACATTTAACAAACAAAAAGACACCTTATATTAATTTTTGGTCTATCTCAACACAAACAAATACTAATTCAATCTTCTTATGAATCAGAAGCAAACCAACAAATTTCAATTTTTCCTAAAACAATAAATAACAACATTTTCTTTTCAGAAAAATGTACTAGTACTATTTTATTTTTCCTTATTTTTAAAAGAAAAAGGAGAGAGAAAATATTGGACTTACTTTCAGTATTCGAGCCAGCTCTTTAGTGTGCAAAACATTAGCCAGCTTCGAGAGAGCATATGCACGTGTTGCATCGTATTGACTGTCAAACATCAACACAAATTACTCTCTTTCACAATAAAGTCAAATCAATAAAAAATACTCAATTCACTTTTATATCATGAAAGTTAATTTAAATAATTATAGAATATAAATTAAAAAAAATTAAATTAATATTTTAAATTTAGTATATATAAAGAATATTATAAATTATAGTTCTTCTCATAATTATATAATATAAAAATATATTTTAAAATATTAAATTAAATTTCAAATAATTTAACTACATCTGCAATAAGTTTATTTGTAGCCAATTTATGTATCGAAAATACATATTGTCCGATGCAATGATATTTTGCATCTACTATTTATTTTCCATATTTTCTATTTGAGGAGAACTTTGAAAGGATAAAAGAGAAAAGGAGTAACATAAAAATTTTACATATGAGGAACTACTTTATTTTTATCAATTTCATGTTAGTTTTTGTTTTTATTATATATAAGTAAATAATTGGATCTCATTGGATTTCTCCAGAAATTTTGATCAAAGTACTCAAAAATAAATTTATCAAATCATGTACGGGATTCCATGCACGATATGAGTGTAGTACAGAAAAATAAAAAGTCTAAGCAACTTAATTTGGTACAAGAGATGATAAATTTTAGAAAGAGGCTATTCTATATTCAATTAAAAAATATATATAAAATAATTTATTTCATTATTAAGTATCTCAAAATAATTTATTTCGAATCAAACACCCCCAATTATATATTTATATTATATACTCCTTAGTAGTAGTACTCAGAAATAATCAATGCAGGAATATACTATACATGAAATCCTATATTATCTTCTACCAATAACGCATTTATTTCAGTACACAGTCCTATGAAAGTATACCCAATTTAATTCAAAGCGGTTGCCGAAAGAGATAATCAAATAAATATTATGAATTTAAAAGTTTTATGCAGCGTATAAAATAATAAATTTAAATGATTTTATTTTTATAAGTGTATGTGATAGTATAGAATATGCAGAAAATTTAAATTAAATAAATATACCTTTTGTCTTTAGTGATCAATCGGAGATACTGAATAGCATCGCCGGAAAACCAGCCATGAATACTTGATGATACATTCACTATTCTTCCTTCAACCCCACTTTCTTTAGCTGTATCCATCATCTTCTTCAATAATAACTTCGTCAATAGGAAATGGCCTGTAGTTTTGCCCACACATATTATAAAAAATCAATGAAAAAATAAGGATTTTGTTTTAGTAGTGTTCACATGCATGTAACTGGAACAGATAAACAGTTCTTTAGTTTATCTAAAAATTTACCTAGATGATTAGTAGCAAAAGTCATTTCAACTCCATCTTCAGAAATGGCGTGCTGGTGAGCGAATTTCCCGGCGTTATTTCTGGAATCAAAAACAGATAAAACGTGATCAACCATAAAACAAACTAATCACATATACACACAAGCTAATATAATTCGATTAAACTCCTTAATGAAGAACGAAGTAATTACATGAGTAGATTGAGAGGAAAATTCAGATTTTCAAATTCAGCTACGAACTTCCGTACTGAACTAAGTGAGCTAAGATCGAGAGCCATAACAATAATCTCCGCTTCCGGGGATTCGGAGAGTATTCGAGCTTTTGTTTCTTCTGCAGCTTTTATACTACGCGCCGGTAATATCAGCTTAGCTCCGCGTTTCGCTAACACTCTTGCCGTCTCCGCTCCTATTCCCGACGTCGCTCCTGTATAAAAAGAGCTTGCTCAAAAAATAAGGTAAAAAAAAGGCAAAGTTTTCATCAATCATGCATTTTTTTTCTTTCGAATTCCGGCAGAGACAAAAAATAGTACTTAGATTATTTGGTAGACATAGTTACGTGATATTAGTTAGCCGGAGCTGACAAGTATCTCATAAAACTAGTCAGGTGTGTGTGAAAGCTTGCTAAAACAAAAAAAAAACTAATGCAAAATTATTACCAGGAAATTTAAAAAAAAAAAATTCATGAATCACTTTTTTAACACTAGTTATTCTTCCCAACAGTCGTAGTTACGGTAAACAGAGTTATGTGATATAAGTTGGCTCGAGCTGGCAGATATATCATAAAATTTATCGAGATGTGTGAATGCAAAATTCTTACCAGGTGAAAAAATAAAAAAATTCATCTATAATTTTTTTTTTCGAATTCCAGCAGATATAAAAATAGTACTACTAGTTATTCTTCTGATATGTTCTAGCGTTACTGATATATTTTGTTGTTGAAAGGTGATAAGTATCATGAAATTAATCGAGGTGTGCAAAAGTTGCCGAGCTCCATGATTACAAAAAAAGTACTAATAAGATCAGGAGTGTTCGGTGACTTTCTTGATCTGTGGAATAAGTCGGAGATGCACAAAAGCTGGCCATGAGACGATAATAATGAAAATTCTTACCAGTGATAATTGCGGTGACGGAGCGAAGATCAGTAGAGTGTTCAGTAACTTTCTCGGCGGTGGATTTGGAGCCATAGCCACTAGGACCGGCGGAACCAAGCAGGTACTTAACCGTTTCAAGCATTTTTGGTTAATTTGCAACTTTCACGTTCTCTCTCTGTGTGAGATAACAGTGGGTGCTGGTTGGTTACTTATTAGTAGTAACTATAGTAGTAGTACAAAGTGTACAACAACACACTATACTTGATTTTCCTTCCAGAAATTGCTTTCACAGAAACAACTTTTTGCAGTACCAGTGGTCCATACACTAAAAATTGGGAAAAACAGTAGCTGTTGTTGTTGACTGTTTTTTTTTTTGATGCGATAGCTAAAACATGGCACTTTGCAGTGATTCAGAAACGCAAAAAAGGCGACACTAGTTGATCTATAGGCCTGCTATTTTCTACTTAGAAGAGAAAAAAAGTCTCTATACAGAGAAACAGATAGAGAGGAAAATGACAGTCTACTAAAGCTCCAACTATGAGCGGAATACGAAAAAGAGCCAAAATCACTAGGATTTATTGTATGCAGAGAACAGATAGAGAGAAAAAGTATAGTTTGGTATACTAAAGCTCTGATTATACGTAGAATTTGGAGAATGGCTGAAACACAAGAATTTATAACATGCAGACAACAGATAGAGAGAAAAAGGATAATCTGATACACTAAAGCTCTGATTAATTATGCGTGGAATTTGTAAAACAATTAAAACCACAAAAATTTATCGTAGGCAGAGAAAGTAGATAGTGAGAGAGGGAGGAAAAAAGTTATGGAGATTGTGGAGGCTATGAGAGGGAAGTAATGGATTTTGTGTGGAAAAAGGAGGAGGGGGAAGTGGCATTTTTATAATGGGGGATGGTAGGGATTAAGGGAATCACTTAAGAAGCTTAAGAGAGGATTACATCTTTGTCACTGATTGAGATTAATTTTTTAATTGTATTAGTACTGATTATTATATTGTTTAGAATCTTAACTAACTTTACCCCTCAATGTGTTTTTACAGTTTAGGAGTTGAAGTAGATTATTGTTTAGTAGTCAAAATATTACTATGAGAAGTATAAGAATTTAAATATATGATTATGGATTATTATTATTATATTACTTTGTACTAATGGTTTGTAACTCATGATAATAAATAATAATATATTCAATGTAATGACTTAAATGAAGTTTGAAAAGATAGGATGAACACAGGCTTTATTCTACCTTTGTAAGCATAGAGAGATTGTATAAAGTGCCAACGAAATAATAAGATATACAAGGCAAGTATAAAATGTCGCCATACTTGATTGCATATCAATTTTTTATTCTACTTCTCGATCTTCATCTCTTCCTATCTAAAATTATATCCTCGGTAGCTACAATTATATTATTGTGATTTCTTTGTATATATAATTCAAACCGAAAATACTAATACTGTGATTCAAAAAATACTTCCAATTACATATAGAGTAAAAAATTTACTATACTAAATCAATGATCAATAAATGCATGATAATTATTCTTTTATAACTTATTTATTGTTTAATTATGTGTAAATGACATGTATAATTATAAATTTACTTTAGCAGCCAAAGTATTAGTATTTGATTTTAAAATAAACTTTTGATGTGAATAAATATTTATCCTGATTCACATTGTTTTCCGAATAATACATTTGCTCTGATCTTCCTAATATAGCATTATATTAATTTATACAATTGATCTTCTAGGATACGAATTTACAAACAAATTATAAAGTTGTTGATGCTAGCATCTATCTGCACTTTTAGTCAAATCCCTTTTGATTAAAGTTTATAATACCATCATTAAAGTAAAGAACAATCATAAAGGATTCCGTTATTAATTTTTTTTCAAGTTAAAAAAAAAAAACAAAAAAAAAAAATTGATTGGCCAATGCCAAACAGTCGGCGATTATTAAAGAAGGGGAAAGTTAACTAAGGAGGTGGCACAGGTGTCAACGAGTAATAAAAAAATTAAATAACTTACTACAGAGTATTAATAATCAATAATAATATTATAATAAGATAATTAATTAATAATAATAATTTAATCTTATCGTCCAAGAAGAATTGCACGTGAGGGTGGATGAGTCAATCTACGTCCTCGAAGGGATAGTAAAGTTACTGGTCAATCATTCTCATTTTCAACTTTTAAATTTTTTTAATCTTCTTATTTCATTCATTCACAAATGAAAAATAAGATATGAAAAATAATGATCATAATATTCAAATTTTGTTGTGGATTCAATTATTGGTTTAACTCTTGATATACTTTTAAATAATTAATTTTTTGTGTAGTTATATTTGTACATAAATAACGTTGTAAATACAAATTTGAAAGCATATAATTAAAGAAAAAACTATTTAATTCCTCAAATAATGATCTTAGCTTGATCTGTCATTCTACATTTCATTTACATCAAAACGTTGTTATTTTCTTAATATATATAAATAAATACTACAAATTCGATTGTTTATTTTAATTGTCTAACCTTTGGTGGACTAAGTTACTAAATATCTATTGAATTAGTCGATATATGAATAAATTGATTCAGACGACATAATTATAAAAAGAAATTGAAAAAAGTTGTAATCAAGAAAATATCGTTAAAAGTTTTAAATGGGAGTAATAGTTTCATATAGAAGAGAATAATTGACAGTTATAATCTCTTTCTCTTTCCTTTGAAGGCATATAATTAGTTATAAGTACCAACAATTATTTGAAAATACTTTTAATTCTTATTAGCAACTTGATTATTGTCATTAAAAGTACTTACTACTTTATATTAACTATAATATATAGTCATCACCTTCCAATCATGAATCTAACGATCCCAATATGATGAATACATAATGGTTGTAATCTAGCAAGAAAACGCTACGATCCAAATGTATAATTAGCTTTTAGTTGTGATAAACCTTTAATTTATTTATTAATACTTTAGTATTAGTAGCTAAAAAGAAGATTAAGGTGGGAGAAAAGAGATAATTAAATGATTATTTAAGTTCACGTTTGGCATTGTCCTTTGTGAGTTTGCAACTTAGTTAAGATAATAAAAAGATTGGTAGGACCTTTTTTAATAATTTTCTTTAACAAAGTAACGTATAAATTTTAGTATTTTTTTTAATAATTTATAAAAAGAAAAAGAAACCATGAAAATGCAGCTTTTTGTAGCACTTCTTCTGTCCCCGTGCCTTGCTGCGGGGGGACCTTTTCCTTTCCCTTCCTATGTGCATCGAGTCAGTGGCGGAGTCAGAATTTTTATTAAAAACACTCAAAAATAAATAAACGAACTAGTCGAAGGAGTTTCAACATCTATTATATATACGTAAAAAATATTTTTAATCATGTAAAAACAGTATAATTTTCCGTCGAAGGGGATTCAGATGAACCTCTGGAGCAAAGATAGCTCCGCCACTGTATCGCGTCATCGATCAAATTCGATTTTACATGACCTAATTTCATATTAAGGATAAATCATTCTTTAATAAATGAAATTCTGTATTCAAATTCCTAATTTGAAATCTTTAATTAAAAATGATGAAATACTTATCACACCGTTATATTTATAGTTGGTGGGATTCTTTAATTGAGCAATTGAATACTATGCCCTTTTTGTTGTTGCATATATCCAGTTTTTTTTTTCATTACGTAAGGATCTTTGCTACTGCTATAGTTCTATTTATATGACCACAATTTTGTTTGATTGTTGATCATGTCATGATATATACAACACGTCTTGTTAACTTTTCTTTAGTTTAAAAGAGATGGAGGTGGATAAGATGCTTTATCATTCAATTGTAAAATTTGAGTTTTAACTTTAATTTGTAATGGAGAAACTCTTAATAGAAGGCTATTTTTATAGTATGAGTTTTGCATGATGCAAATAAATTTCAAATGTTGAAAGTTTAAACTAAAAATAACCTCTTAAATTTAGTTGATGCTTGTGTTGAAAGTTCCGTCAGTGTTGGGTGTTGTAATTAGTTCTTTATATAGTTGTGAATAATTATTATCTCATGATATAGCTTTTGACTTAATCGTTAGGTCAAATATCTATTTATTACATATTATGTTATCGGAATCAAGTCCATCTCACTTTATTGTGACTCTCATATGATATTGTTGTTCACGCTCTAGCTGTTTGAACTTGGATTAGATAAATAGTTAAATATCAACTTCTCAAAAGCCTTTTAGCTAAAACAAGCACTTTTTATATCAAGATGATTGCAATAAATCACAAGTAAAATTAAACAAGAACTACTTATTACCCATACACATGCATTGGAGGCTTGGTGTTTATTGCCTTCTAGAAAGGGTACAACATTCACTTCACACTAAGTTAACCACCCACCCCCACCCCCACCCCCACCTAAAGGAAATAAAAACATTAAACATGAAAAGAGTTGGTTAATTTTCAAAATGCTTTTCAAGAACCAAGTCATATATAGATACAAAGAGATCGTATTATGATGAATTTTCTAATAAGAGCACATGGGGAAAGTTTTGACTAACAACTTAGATTCCCACATAGGGAAATGCATGACCTATAATAACTATAATGCATGTACGTAGTGTAATTAAAATGAGATTCTTCAGCATTTTGCTATTCATAGACCATTATTAGTTCAACTATGACCATTTCCCCTAGCTATAACAAATTACGCAGACCAACTCATATACGTAAATGAAAAATAATATATAGGATTCGGATTTAAGTATGATATTGGAGATCAAATACATTACGAGAAGATCCACATCATTCTTCATTCGAGAAACATATTGATTTAGCCTTCCAATCAAGGTGAACAACTTAGAGACAAGAGTCAAGTATATAAAAACCAAATCGATAAAAATGTTATTGGGTTATCGGGTTAACGATTTTTTATTGGTTTTATAAAAAAAATTATTGGGTAAACGGTTCGATATCGATTTTAACTTATTGGGTTATCGGTCAATAAGGATACACTAAATTATTGTTTTATCCCTATTTATGTTATTATATTTAAATATCTATTAATATATATAGATATGTGTATGTATATATATTATATGCACTACTAATTCATAATTCAGTGATTCACAAAGTATTAACCTATTCAGGGCAACAAAGGCCCAATATAAAGTTCGGCTATTATCGTAATAAAAAACTTGAAGCATTTATAGCTTCCAACAATTAGGATTCAATTTTTTTCCTAAATAACATTCAGTTCAAGTTTGAAGATTCTTATAAACTAAAATACATTGCGTAGGTTTTGACGGTAATTAAGATTTCATTTTTTTATGTTAGTTGTTACTATTTTTATTTTAGTAGTATTTTCTTCTTGGTTAAACTGAAAATCGAATCGTTAAGGACCAAAAACCGATAAACCGAAACCGATAAGAAAGTATCTTATTGGTTTTACATATTTAAAAATTAAAAACTGATAAACTGAATCGAACCGACTAATGCACACCCTTAATATTAATACATGACTTCGTGAGTTTTGTCTGAAATCATTTTACCCGCTTAAAATTAATTCAAATTTAATCAAACGTACAATACAAATAATTATATACTGAATTTTGAATGGTCACATCGCTCATTTAGCCCGAGGAACTTATAATAAAAGTGACCTAAGGAGCTAAAATATGATTTATTTATACTTACATTAATTGTGTTTCAAAGTGAACATTGGGTTTGATGAGTCTATTTTAATGCCTCATTCCCCCTTTGACTTGTATTGAAAGCCATGCAATGTATACTGTACTGCTTAATTGGGACACAAAGAAAAGTATTGGAGAATCCAATGGGCTGAGTAATTATGCATACTTTGTTTAATTAGAATGTTCCCACATTGACAAGTAGTAGTCCCTATATTTTATTTTAGTTGATCCTTGCATTAAAATTAATTATTTAATTTGTTTGTTCAGTTTATAAATTAAAATAATCCTATTATATAGTACATACATTTTACTTGGCCCAATAATTATGCATATGTCACGAACAGTGGCGGAGCTATCTTTACTCGAGGGAGTTTATTTGAATCCTCTTCGATAGAAAATGATAATATTTTTATACTACTATTTTTACATGATTTAATATATTTTTTATGTATATATTGTATATGTTGAACCCCTTTGATTAGTTCGTATATTTACTTCTGAACCCCCTCAATGAAAACTGCTAGCCCTGCAGTCACTGATCACAAATATGAAAAGTCGATAAATTTTAGTGCAAATATTACATTTTCTTTTGAAGAAATTCATTTTATATGTACAAATTATAAATTTAGAATTCAAGAACTCTTACGATTTAGAATTCATAACTCATAAACTTCAAATTTTCAATTCGATTTTATCTTAAAATCTTCCTTTCATGTTTTTTTTTTTTCCTTTACCTCACCATTCTATTTATTTTTCTCTTTTTTATTTGGTGAATTATAATTAAATTGATGCACCACATCAACTTTATTGCTCTAGCATTCTAAAGTCTCCATTTATTTAAGAGAAAAAAAATACACCATGCTTCAAGCCTCATATAGTTGACTGCATGCATATATTGAGGGAAGAGACTTAGGATAAATAAATGTATAAAGATTAAAATATTACTCCACTCCATATGCTAATGGACAATTTTCATAGTTTTTCCACTAACTTTTTATACATCCACAAAATCTGAAATTTCAAAAAAGTTGTATTTTAAAATGAAAGCAACACAAAATGGAGCCATTCAATTACTACCATACTTCAATCATTACCACTCTTTTCTGTGGGAACCTCAGATCTTGCCTTGAACCCTTCTTCCAAATAATTTTCTCCCTTTATATTTACTTGTTCGATATACTAAAAAATAGATAATCAATAATATTAATTCAATTTGAAAAAATAATAGATAATTAATTATTTTATGTTCATTTTATTCTTTCTTTTTTCATATGAAGTTTGGTACCTGCATTGGAGTCCCGATTAATTCAAATTGCGCGTTGCAGCGCTTCCAACAGAGTTTTCTCCATTCCCAGGGTCGAACCCTCGACCTCTGGTTAAGGGTGGAGCACCCCCATCCACTACACCACAACCCATGTTGTTCATTTTATCCTTACTATTAAATCTTATTCATTATCTGATACATTTTCCAAAATATTAAAGTTATTATATTCATAGGCGATATAGTGAAATTATCTTATTATTTAATGGTTTTGAAAGTGTATGTCAAGTTAATAGTGGACAAGTAAAGATGGACGGAGGAGATAATTTTTTCTTTTAAAAATATAATTAATAATTAAGGTTTTTAGTTTTGGAATCTTTCTACGTATCTTTTTTTCCAAATATATTAATCACCATTTGATTTGACTAATCTTCAATTCCATCCACACAACTATCTTTCCACGATGATAAATTATGCCCTTTTAGTTATGCAAATTATTGAAGGATAATTTAATCATCCTTTAATTTTCTTATGAATAATTAAGCCTCTATTATACATATCATAATTTGTCTACTTTCTAGGAAATGCTAGTTCTAATTATAATTAATTAATTACTATTTCTTGTAATCTAACTTCACTAAGATAAAAACAAAAGGAACAAGAAGCCAAAATTCCTAAACCAACTACTAATATATATATATCCTTATGATAATAATGCCTTTTAATAAATCTAGGATTGATGTAGTATTTGTTATGTCCCTCTAATATTGATAAATTCTGATTGTAGTCCTTTTAATATCTTATTAACATATCAAACCATTAATTTTTTTTAATTGTGCACTTTTCATCTACTCGCTTGTGAATATTCACAAATTTATCAGAAATACTAACTGTTTATATACTCATGTGTTAGAGTTAAATTTACACCTTCAAAGTTCTATAAAGTCAAATATAACATAATTTTTGACCTGAAAGGATCAAAACACACATTTTAATAAACTGAACATTAAATATGTTGAGTAAAAAATCACACGAATCAAAAGAATATACCAATTACTTAGGAACAAAAAGTGTTATTTATCCCTTAAATCTAATTTGAAAGGCAATATAGATCAACAATTAAGTAACCACACATACGAAACAAAACAAAAAAGAAAGAAGTGTTAATTAAATAAATGAAAAATGGATAAAAATAAAGCAATTTGGTTTATCTAGTCATAAAGTCACTAAATAACTTATTAATCTCACAAAATCAACATAATGCTCAGAGATTACCAAGCCCAACTCTCCAATACTGTCTGTGCTAACTGCTTATTGGGTAAAATTAAAATAATATTTATAATATTAAGTTCATACTAGTATCATTTTTAGTACCTAAACAATCTTTTATTGTCAATCTCCAAAAAATTAGGCTTTTTAAGTGTTGGTTAAAGTGAATAATGGTTACTTTATATAATCAATTGCCCCACCACTAACATAAAATTATGCATGTATCTGCTGAGATCATCTCTTACGTTTTGCTATCCACAAATCTATTTAAATTAATTTTAGCATAAAGATTAATTAGCTTACTTAATTATTAACCTTTTGTCATTTCATTCGACTGATTAGCTCCATTGTCTTTGGAACAGTTCACTATCCTCAACCAAAATGTCTTTAATTAATCAGTGCTCATATATTCTATAAAGAAATGTCAGTATCGTGAGACAATGACGAATTCAGAATTTTAAATGATTGTGAATTTTAAGTTGAAAGATTGATGATTTATTATTTCACGAATGTTGATATAAATTATGCATGTATCTCTGAGATCACCTCTTACGTTTTGCTATCCACAAATTAAATTCATACAAATTAATTTTAGCATAAAGATTAATTAGCTTAATTAATTATCATCCTTTTGTCATTTTCATTCGACTAATGTTAGAAAAAAAGAAAAATAAATAAGTAAAGGAGACAACTAACTCCATTGTCTGTGGAACAATCGAGTGCTTAATCACTACGCTTAACCAAAATGGCTTTAATCAAATGCTCATTCTTTAAAGAATTGTTAAGTATAGTATTTAAGGCAGTTACATATTCAGAATTTTAAGTTAAAAGATCGACGATTTGATTCGTGATTTACGATTTATTATTTTATAGAAGTTGAGAAGATCTATTCATTTAACATCACCTTCTGATAGCATAACTTTAAACGTGAAGGACGAGAAACATATCAATTTCAATAGCTAGTTATTTATGCATCCAGAGACTAGAAAATATTTCGAAGATAGTTGAAAATAAGCATAAATTCGAAGATTCACTTTGCTTATGGGTTAGGACATTAAAAAGGCGGACTAAAAAGAACTCGCTATTTATTTATTTATTTATTTGTTATTCTGAATATTGAATTGATAAGACTCATTCATTTAACATCACCTTATAATGACATAACTTTAAAGATGAAGGAGGGGTATCAACAGAATACTTCAGAGAGTTGAAAATAAGCATCAACTCGAAGATTCTCGAATAAAGCAACCTTTAAAATTATCTTCGCTTAGTACATCAGATGAAGCCAATTTTTTTTCTTTATACGTATAGTTAACTTTATTCGATTCTAAAACACTGAATTCTGTCAAATTCCTAAACTTATGATTGAACCTGTCATTACATTGACATCACTGTTAATGACTAGTTCTTTGTACCCAATCAAGGGATCAATGAAATCAACAATTTAAAAAAAACATTGATTTGATTTTAACCAAACCATGATTTTTTTTCTCCTAAGCTCGTGGGGATATATCATGTCTATAGCTGTTTGATTATAAGATTTTTTTTTTTTGGTTTAGTGGATTGAGCTGTCACTAAATTATTTTTCTCTATCACAAGACTTTAATGTTAGGTTGGCATCAATACAATGCCATGGCCAATTTCCCATGTAAAAGAAGGATTAATATTTTTATTTTTCTTTAAGAAAGTCAACCAAAAAAATGAGAAAAAATAAAATACTTCCTCCGACTCAGATTATCTGTCGTATTTCTTTTTAACACATCAGTATACCTTCATTTTTGTCTTAATATATAATCTCACCTGATTAAATGATTACTGTATTGAGGTATTTGTAGTCTTCAAAAACGATTATTATCAAGGATAAAATAGAAAAAAATAATTAACTTTATCTTTATTTGTAAAATAATAGATAATTTGAGACAACTATTTTTAAAAATTATGACGGTGAGACGGAGGGAGTAGATAAGAACCAAAAAAAAAAAAAAGCAAGGTAGTCACTTTATCTTAATTTAAATATGAGGGCCAAGTTTTATAAAGAAAATTTCCCTTTTTATTTCTTTTTGAAAATTTTGAAATTTATTGAAATAGTATTTCCTTTATTTTGTCACATTATTGTTTAAATTGACTATCAGAAAGTTACATGATGACTCTTTGCTGAATTGTCTAATCTGTTAACTACTTTTTTTTTGGTTTTGTTTTAATTATTTCACTTATAAATTAAGTAGTGGGGAAGTTTTCATGATTTTATTACTATGCTTTGAGTAAAACTTTACACATGCAAGTTAATCATCAAACTCCTTTAATTGATTTGCCATTTTTCTTTTTTAACTAATCTTTTTTTTTGACATGAATTAGGCTTTTTTCTTCCAGAAATAAAATCTACACATTTCTTAAGTGTGACATAAATTAAACTACCAACATGGTTGTGGTGCAACGGATGGGGCTACTCCACCCTTAACCGGAGGTCGAGGGTTCGACCCTGGACATGGAGAAAACACTGTTAGGAGCGCTACCCCCGAATGGGGTCGTACCCGGCGCGAATCTGAATTAGTCGGGCTCCAATTAGGGTACCAAACATCGGATGGGAAACAAAAAAAAAAGACATAAATTAGACTGTTTTATATTCAGAAATATTTGAAAAGATAATATTCATAGAAAACATTGTTTGAAATTTTAAAAGAGAAAAGGGTCACAAGAATAACCTTATAGTTCATTTATTAGAGCAGATGAATCATCTTATTTCACTTAAAAGTATAAATCATACATGATCTATGTTGCTTCGACTCTCTTAAAATGTTGCTGTAGTCGTGTCGGATCCTTCAAAAATGCACTTACATTTGGAGAATCCGACATGTATCTGTCATTTTTGAAGAGTCCGAACAACATAGTACATGGTAATCTCTCTTTTTTTTCTTTGTATCACCTCTTGGATCACTTGATGTCGTTACAAAAACCTAATGAAATAATATAAACATCTGATGATTTTAACAGAAGAAAATGAAAATGATATTTGTTTTGGTTAGTCTGTTTGCTCATTAGCAGTCAATCTTCAAGTCTTCAGGCCATCCAAATTCCTCCAGAAGTGCCAGTACAACACCATTTGACCAGCCGAAACCCGTCTGCATTGAAAAAAAATGAAGAAAATTCTCAACACGATGTCTATTTCAGTCAGAGTCGAAGATAGGATTTTGAGTTTATAGGTCCTGGATTCGATAAAAGATAACTTAATGGGTTGATAAATTATTTATACATATTAAGTTGATTATTTAACACAAATACAGCGTCTAGGACTAAGCTATTGGGTTCTGCCGAACTTGTAAGCAGAACTGTAGCTCCGTCTCCGAGTTCAGAAACACTTGTCTAACTAGATTTACCTCTCAAAACTTACTGGATTTTCTGAAGTAGAATTTTGTTTTGTATGATAGCTACAGCACAACATTATTAGTGAAACAAAAGCACTTGATTATGCAAATGTTATGTATATCATTTGCCAACAAGTCACTTTGACAATCAAATATTTCACCTTGAACAGAGAGAGCAATAGTAGAACCAACTGTTAGAACTGTGTAATTCGTTAAGAAATGAGACATTTGCTTTTCCGAGGACAACAACAACGTACCCAGTGTATTTCCACCTAGTGGAGTCTGGGGAGGATAAAATGTACACAGTCCATACCACTACCTACGGAGAAGTAGAAAGACAGTTTCCGATAGACCCCCGGCTCAAGACAAAAGGATAGTAAATACAGTCGTAATAAAACACAAGACAAGGTGAAATAACAGAAAATACGACACACACAAAGCAGTGTTATAAACTACCAAACCGCCAGCTCACACCCCCACCCCTCCAAGCTAGAGACTCCACCCTATGTGCAAAGTTCTACGACTACTAGCAAGGTCACCCCAAAGCACAACTACTTGTAGCAAAACTAAACTTAGTAACAAAACTAAAATTCAGGTAAATTAACGGATGCCAAAATTGCATCCTGCACTTACTTGGGGTTTATATTCACCACCACCTCCATATGCTCCACATTCTGTGACATCATATTTTTCATGCATAGTGCCGGTTTTCTTGTAAGTCACACAGTTAGTCTTTAACCAACGAACAGCAATGTCTTCAGCTAAGGCTTTTGCCTCTACTAGTCCGGATCTTGAGAGACCTTCAATGATTATGTGTTGAAGAGGAGCCCAACCATTCGGAAAATCCCTGTTGTAGAAAAATATGAGATATCAAAGATTAAAAGGCACGGTAATATTGCAAATCTCTACTTTATTTAATAAGAGTTAAAAACAAGCTATGTACCATTGCTGTCCAGTCTTAGACAAGGTCATTGCAATCCCTGCAGGTTGAAGCAAGCCCGAGCTCCGGAGACTTTGAACTACTTTCTGAGTTGTGATATTATCTATAATTATAACAAAGCAGAAACATCATTAGACGCTCAAATAGTGATGTCTATATCCATAAATATCACTTGGAAAATTCTACTAATTTTGGGACCAAAACAAGATGAGACATAAACTTATTTCTTGTAAAATTTGATAAGACAAGACAACATCATCGATAGTCTAAGTTGCACGGACTCTTCACTTTTGATGCCGCACCCATGTTAGATTCATCAAAAATACACTACTTTGGGCGAATCCTACACGCACCCATTGATATTTTTAATGAGTCCGAGCAACATAGTCAATAGTCCAAACAAGTCCAGGGTCAAAAATTTAGCAGTTCAACGATGGAAAATAACTCTATTAGTCCGACCCAAGGACCAGTGATAAATTTTCATGTGTTTAAGTTCAGTTTATTCTTTTCTCGGTGAATGTTATAGGTATTAAATTTGTAAAGGTTTCATTCAGAGAGATGAAGCTATGTTTGACATGCAAAGTCCTACAATTTCACAGCTTAAATCCCCTGAGAATGGGAGATTACAGAGAAAAAGACATTAGAGGTAAGAGGATGTAGACCTGATCTTAAAGTTTCAGTCCACAAAGGAACAAAGTTAGAGGCAAAGGACTTCTTGTTCTGGTGCAAATCGTCCCATTTATAAATATCCTAAAATCACAAACAAGTTAAACAAAACTTAGGATGCTTTAGTTTGTCAAGGTGAGAAGACATCTTCAAGAATTGACGCAAGATATACCACCTCGGCTGTGTTGCTGTTTCCAAGCCAGTAATCAAGCCATTGCCCCATCTCTGCATTCCATAAGATACTGTTCATCGCCTTTTGTCTGTTTTGAGAAGCTTCTGTATAATGTGTAACCGTGCTACTTTCTCCAATAAGATTTGCTAGAAAAGCTATGTCGAGTTCCATCTATTACACAAATTGAAAAGCTCAGGTTATATGCAAGGTCCCATTTATAAGGCGTAATTTTCAGAGATTCCACAAATTACCTTCAGAAGGAATGCATTCAAATCAACTGGTAGAATTGATGTTGTACTAGTCGTTGTGAGATCAGATTTGTTCCTGCAACAGCAGATAAAACCAGTCGTGCTTTATATTATCAAACTATAACGAAAATATATGAACAATAACACTGCTTTGCAACTTCTGAAATTTGATACCGCATCCATCTTGAACTGAAATCCCATCCACTTTCAGCAGCTGACGCTAGCTGACGATATAATTCTCTCTTTTCACATATATTGGGGAGTTTAGAAGCTGTTTCACTATCCTATATCAAATTTCAAAAACAAAAAGAATGTATAGTTTACATTGGTAAGAAGACCATGATATGCCAATTCAAAAGGAAATGAGCTAGCAGCGCCATACAATAGTTGATGATTCTGGTCGGGGTTTATTCCACATAGCATAGTACCGACTCAAGCTGTGGTTTGATCCCTGAGCGTCTTGAATAGTCACTTTATGTATTCCTTGAACAAAAAAGAAGTGGAAAAAGACAAATAAGTAAATCTTCTGTAGGCTTCCGATAAAAAGCAATTCAGCCGGAGAACTATAACAAAGCCTAAAAATTATAGTAAATTCAAAAGTAAAGGCAACAGACTATTCAATAGGAACCGGAAAAACAAGATAGTACCTGAATTCCAAAAGTGATACTCCTTCAGCAAAGAGGGAAGGGATCTTGTAACCAAATCTAAATCACCTGTCCGTTCGTATATTTCAACAATCATCGCGGCCAGGACAGGTGGCTGACTGAACATGTGAAACAAAAGATACAATTAGCGTAGCATGAAAGAGAAAATACATGACACTGGACTCTCATACATCCATAACTTATACACAGTCAGTCCTATTTAGTTTTTTCTAGCCAATAACCAACACACCACCCGCACCCCTCAGAAACCAACAACAAAAATAGCAGTGAGAGGATAAATCACAGTAAAATAAGACCGAAGTACAAGAGGAGATCCTGATTTTCCAGGAAAATAACTAAGGTAAGAAAGAGATGTCATTACTCCCTGCAACCGTTTATGTGCATGATTCAAAAAGGGATAAATCTAGAAGTTAAGCTGGTTTGCATGTTCTATTGGTAGCATTTACAGAAAAAAATCATTCAAAGTTGGTTTGAAATGTTACGAAAGCTGAAACTTTTGCATAATGGAAATACATACATACATGTTAAAGCATCTAAAAAGCTGTAAGCTTGACGAATCAATACATAAAGAATGCACTTGCCTTCTGTTACTGTAGTATGCTCTTGCACCATTAAGAACATAGCCAAATTGATCTATCAGAGAAATAAGATTATACACAATCCCCTTAGCAGTTTCATACATCTTGCTTGCTAACAAACCCCTGCATCACAAATATGTATAATGTATAAGATTTTCTCGGAGCAAGGGAGAACTATTAAAAGAACAAAAGGTGCACCAGCTTCAGGAAGTATCACATCAAGCGATTTTGCTACATGATTAGTTCATATAGAACACCTAACGATGAGACTAGATTGATGTTCAGCTAGTTAATTTAAGTCTACAACAAAGAAAAGATTGCTTATTTGTCAAAAAAGTATGCCTCAAGAATATACTTATATTCTTGTAAAGTTGCTGTCATGTGACCAGGAGGTCACGGGTAAGCCTTAGAAACAGCCTCTGCCATAAATGCAAGGTAAGACTGCGTACAATACACCCTTGTGGTGGGGCCCTTCCCCGGACCTTGCGCATAGTGGGAGCTTTAGTGCACCGGGCTGTCCTTTTTTAGAGTTCTGTTCAGAAATCTCAATACATAAAAATCTAACAAAACATTGGAACTTTTCAGATGACAGAGCAGTAGATAATGTGAATTCTACAAATTCTTTGTTTCGGCATCATCAATCAAATTTTGCAATATGATCTCTTTAGAAAGTGAAGCAGTGAGCCGAACTTCTATTAGTTTCACTTTTTACCAATTTAGTTCATGAAACACCAATCAGAAGCATCAATGAAGAGATAACATATACTCCCTTCGTTTCAATTTCTTTGTCTTACTTGTTTCATAAAGAATACCTTGTTTCTTCTCTGGCAACTCTTTAATTCTAACTATTCAGATGACATGTTTAAGACTACAAGATTCAAACGTTTTCTTATTTACTTTCTTAAGCTCCGTATCAAGTCAAAACTAGATAAACCAATTGAAACAAAGGGAGTACCAAAGGTTGATCAACAACATAATAACACAGGTAAACAAGACATAAGCCTAACCTTATTACCCAATAAGAATCCCAGTAATAAACCTCCTTAAACCGCGATCCCGGTATAATAACTGGATTTTTCAATGGAAGCAAAGTATACAACTCAGGCTTTTCCAATACATGATCAGACACTTTCCTACTCAAATTCTTCCACAATGAATGCACCTCCAATGCCCATGCCCTCACCTCAGTATTCTTCACCTTTGGCAAAAAACCTTCAGGCTCAACCACATAATCCACAGGCTCAACATAAACCAAATCCTCATCAGCACCACCTAAATA
>NC_061111.1:852074-1022260 GCF_002878395.1 Capsicum annuum
TATTTAGGTGGTGCTGATGAGGATTTGGTTTATGTTGAGCCTGTGGACTATGTGGCTGAGCCTGAAGGTTTTTTGCCAAAGGTGAAGAATACTGAGGTGAGGGCATGGTCATTGGAGGTGCATTCATTGTGGAAGAATTTGAGTAGGAAAGTGTCTGATCATGTGTTGGAAAAGCCTGAGTTGTATACTTTGCTTCCATTGAAAAATCCAGTTATTATACCGGGATCGCGGTTTAGAGAGGTTTATTATTGGGATTCTTACTGGATGATAAGGTTACCCTATTGCTTCCCTGTGCTAATTCTGTTGTTGATCTTTTGCTATAAAAATATCTCTTCGTTGTTGCTTCTGCTTGTTTTGTTGTTCTGTGATTTAATTAACTAGCTGGAATCTCATCTCATTGTTAAGTGTTTTGTTTAAGGTGATGATGTTGCAGTGACACATATCGTCGCAACCTTATCATCCATTTAATAGTTTTCTTTTGTGAAAATCTTGAAAGTTAAGACGTACTTTTTATGCAGGGGCTTGTTAGCAAGCAAGATGTATGAAACTGCAAAAGGAGTTGTAACTAATCTGATTTCTCTGATAGATCAGTTTGGTTATGTTCTTAATGGTGCACGAGCGTATTACAGTAACAGAAGGCAAGCATCTTTTCCTTTTTCTTTTGGAGGTTGAGGGTGGGGGGTGGGGGTGACTGTATTGCTGGAAACTGTATTGAACTGACTGTATAAGTTATAGTTATCGGTGAAAAAAGTGCCTAGTTTCGTTTACTTCCTCTTATCGTGCTATGCAAATTCTTATTGTATCTTGTGTAGTTGCGATTCACATATTCAGTCAGCCTCCTGTCCTGGCTGCGATGATTGTTGACATATACAATCGAACGGGTGATTTAGATTTGGTTAGAAGATGTCTTCCTGCTTTGCTCAAGGAGCATCACTTTTGGAATTCAGGTACTATCTTGTTTC
Source organism: Capsicum annuum (assembly GCF_002878395.1). Classification (NCBI taxonomy): domain Eukaryota; kingdom Viridiplantae; phylum Streptophyta; class Magnoliopsida; order Solanales; family Solanaceae; genus Capsicum; species Capsicum annuum. The sequence continues at coordinate 853,037 of NC_061111.1, forward strand.
TTTTGGGCTGCCTATTGAATTGGCTGTTGCTTTTCTTGCAATTTCTACACAGAAGCCTTCACTTATCTATCATTTTCGACTTTTTTTTGTTCAAGGAGTACATATAGTGACTATTCAAGATGCTCAGGGATCGACCCACAGCTTGAGTCGATACTATGCTATGTGGAACAAACCTCGGCCAGAATCGTCAACTATTGTAAGGCTCCTCAACTCATATTCCTGAATTGGGTAGATCATGAACCTCTTACAACTGTAAACTATATTTTCTATTCATTTTTCATTTTATATAGGATAGAAGAACAGCTTCCAAACTCCCAAATATCTGTGAAAAAAGAGAATTTTACCGCGATCTGGCATCAGCTGCTGAAAGCGGATGGGATTTCAGTTCAAGATGGATGAGGTAACATATTTTTCAGAAGTCATAATGCAGCCTCGTTGATAATGCAAACATAACTGCTTTTATCTTGTATTGCAGGAACGAATCTGATCTCGCAACAACTACTACAACATCGATTATACCAGTTGATCTGAATGCATTCCTTCTGAAGGTAATTTGTACAATCAACGAAAACTAGGCCTCATAAGTGTGACCTTGCATATAATACGCGATTTGAACTCGTGTCACAGATGGAACTTGACATAGCATTTCTAGCAAATCTTATTGGTGAAAGTAGTGTGGTTACACAATTTACAGAAGCTTCTCAAAATCGACAAAGGGCCATGAACTGTATCTTTTGGAACGCAGAGATGGGGCAATGGCTTGATTATTGGCTTGACAGCAGCAACAAATCGGAGGTGGTATATTGCAGATGAATTCTTCCATGTCTTCTTGCTTTCAAAAACTAAAGCATTCTCAAGTTTCGCTTCACTTGTTTGCGATTTCAGGATATTTATAAATGGGAAGATCTACACCAGAACAAGAAGTCATTTGCCTCCAATTTTGTTCCTTTGTGGACTCAATTATTTAGTTCAGGTTTGTATCCTCAATCTCCGATGTTTTTTCCTCTGTCTCTCCCTTTCTCGAGGGAGTTAAGTCGTGGAAATTGTAGGACTTTCTACGAAATTTGTACTTACAAGATTCAGAAAGAAAAGAAGAAACTGAATTTAAAACAGAGGCAATTCTTGAGCATGTAATGATAAGTGTTTCTGCTTTGTTATAGTTGTAGATGATATCACAACTCAGAGAGTAGTTCAAAGTCTCCGAAGCTCGGGCCTGCTTCAATCTGCAGGGATTGCAATGACCTTGTCCAATACTGGACAGCAATGGTACATTATACATTATACTACAGTGACTTTTAATCTTTGATATCTCATCATGTAAGTTTACAACAGGGATTTTCCAAATGGTTGGTCACCCCTTCAACACATGATCATTGAAGGTCTCGCAAGGTCCGGCCTAGAAGAGGCAAGAACCTTAGCTAAAGACATTGCTATCCGGTGGATAAGAACGAACTATGTAGCTTACAAGAAAACCGATGCAATGTATGAAAAATATGATGTCACGAGATGTGGAGCAGCCGGAGGTGGTGGTGTGTATGTAGCCCAAGTAAGTACAGGAACCGATTTTGGCATCTGTCGATTATCCTGCAGTTTGTTTCATTATAAATGCAACAACAGCTATTATATCCAAACAAGTTGTAACGCCCCGAAATATCATCCCGAGACGCCACACGGTGCCCAAGGCTACACGTAGCCTCAAGCTAACCCTTTAAGCCAAAACACTATTCTTGGGTTCCAACACAACAACACACACGCTACGCTAAGGATATATATATATAAGTATATATCATATCACATCACAAATGGCACGGAATATCGTTAGACTGTACATATATGGAATGTCTATACACAAACCAACCCAACAATACACTAGTCTGACATAGCCTCTATACAACAAAATCAACGAGCCATTGGGACAAACCCCCAACTGACTCAACAGACCAAAGGGATCACAAAACAACAGCATCAAAACTAGCAACTTGGTCCTCGAACCATGAGGACTCACCACTAAAGGAACGTAGATGCGGCACTCGGATATCACTGTCGCGGCTGCGGCTGAGTACCTGAACCTACATCATGGTAAGAATGTAGCCCATAGAGAAATATGTGGGTCAGCACAACATACGTACTGAGTATGTGGGGGCGCATGCAAAATATAAATAATATCATAAATTTCGTAAAAACGTACATACGGACCATAATGACACACCTGGCTTGAGTGACATTGAATCATGCAACTCATAACATCTTAGATAAGAAATGTAGGAGAAAAACCTCATAAATCATTATAGATCATCATAGGCAACTTGACTTACCACATCAAAACTCGGAGTGACTCGGTATTTCAATAAACATGACTCTTATGGACAGGGGAGTTTCCTATAACCGACAACCCCATGTGAGCTACGTGGAATACCAATGTTTGAAACCCCCGTTGGCGGGAGCGTCATACTCTTTGCCAGGGAGTACGACCTTAAAACTGCAATAATCACAATCGAACTCCCTGGACAATAATATTATCATCAAACAACCCTACGGTGGCACATAGGTTTGGGGAAATACCAAATTTCCCTCTCGGTGCTAAGTACTACTCCCCGACAAGCTCAGAACGCGTTAGGAAATCCACCACAACATCACAAGGGTCTATCATAAAGACCAAATCAAATCTCTTTCTCATTTATCAAATCATATCAATTTGTGAATTCCTATCTTAATACATTTTAGCTCAAAACATTTTAATTTTCCTCAACATCAATAAGGTATCAATGCATTGAACCATAACCGACTCGACATTTGGACAAGGATATGAAGACTCAATACATAATATTTTCAACAATTTAACTCATCAAAACCATCCGAAAAATACCAAGACTCATTGCAACTTCAATATCAACATTTCTCAATTTGTCATCCAACTCTCATTTAAAGGTACTTGAGACATCAACCCATAGTAGGGATATAGAATTTCCAATATCAATTATAAATTCATAATAAGGAAATAGTGGAATGATAGTATAAATCAAGGCTTAACAAATTAAATTATCATACTCTCATAATCAAATACTTTTTGGACATAATTCAATCTCAACATCATACACATATCGGATGACATAATCCCATAGCTCATGGACAATAATATAAGATATAAAACCATATTTCCAATTCATGGTAAAACATGTAAAATCTCATGTCAATGTAATTCAACAAAAATACCGGGCACAAGATCGAAAGGATAATCTTGTTCAAAGCCCCACATACCTAAAAATAGAAGATGAATATGAACTTCCGACTCCGGAAATTTATTCACGAAAATAAAGGGTGCTTCTCGAAGCCCTTAACGTGATCAACTCGAGTTCCAAATCAATTTGAAATTTTTACGGTTCAATCAAGAGACATAGAAGGATGAAATTTGGAGTAGTAGGGTTGGGGTTTGAGCCGTAGAAAATTTTGGAGAAAAATGAGCTATTGAATGCTCTTAGTGGACTTAAATCCGGTTTACCCTGATGGATTGGAGTGGGAATGACCAAAATACCCTTAAAAATTAAATAACGTCAAATCTGTCTTTTGGTGGACTGTTTTGATAGGCTGAAGTAGATCAACTATAACTTTTTTCTCCGATGGCCAAATTGAATGAAACCAATTTCATTGGAAAGGGGACTTTCAGAGCTTTCTGTTGATATATAGTAGCTCACCCATATCATTATGTACAAGGATTTATGATCGTTTGAAGTTGACCCTAAAATTCTTCTGGCCTCAGTATTTTTTTCCTACACATTTACTGTTCACGGTTAGATCGGAATGATCATAACTCATCGCTCGAGTGTCCGTTTTGAATGATCCACATATCGTTGGAAAGCTTATTCGATGCTCTACGCGATGACAGGTAGAATATCCAGAAATTCCACACAGAAAAATTATTAATCATGATAAAGGACAGAATTCAACACATTTTCGTCCGAGATCTTAACGAAAAAATTTTCCGGGGCATCACACAAGTCGAGATTGACTATATGAATTATATCATTTATGATTATACACCGTTCTAACAGTTAGTAGTCCTAGTCCTCCCCTATCATGTAAGCTATGGATTCACGTGAACTCAATAGCTTTTGTCCATATAAATATTCATGAATATCTTACTGTGTGTGAGCCAAGTTATTACTGTAAATTAACTTGAGGTTGTTGTACGAATACATAAACTTCAATTATGCATCGTCTCTGTTTGACAAGTTCTATACAAATAATATTTGCATCGTCGCGATCATTTGCTTCACTCATATGTTATATTATAGCTTTGATATATAAGGTTTTAGGTGAACTTCGAGACGTACCATAAAAAGCAGTATACTATGGACATCTATAAAGTTTGAAATAAACATATTGAGGACATTAAGTACATTTTTTTTTTTTCAAAAAAAAAAAACAAGAGAAACTAATATTTCTGTTTACATGCAGACTGGTTTTGGATGGACAAATGGTGTTGTACTGGCACTTTTGGAGGAATTTGGATGGCCTGAAGACTTGAACATTGACTGCTATTGAGCAAGTAGAGTCAGTGGCGGAGCCAGGATTTTCACTAAGTGGAGTCAGAAATAAACACGGACTAATCGAAGGGAGTTTAATATCTACTATATATACATAAAAATATTTTTGACCATTTAAATTAGTATAAAAATAGTATAATTTTTCGTCAAAGGAGATTGGAATGAACCCCGAATCCAAGATGGCTCCGCTACTGAGTAGAGTCATCATGAAATTAATGAGTTTACCGTCGATTGTCAGCTTATAGCAATCCCCCTCCTTTGTCCAGGCTTGAGACCGATAATGTGAGTGACCTCATACAAGTACCACTAAAAAAAATATTTGCTTTATGAAGTCAATTATTAAGTAACTATAGGTAAAAATTAAAACTATTAAGGGTTCTTTTATTTGTTTCATAAAAAAATTTAAAAGAAAAAATAAAAATAAATAAAGAGAGGAAGATATAACTTATAAGGTAAATAAAAAATGCAGCTTATTTATAATTTTAGGATTAGTAGTAAAGGAGGATTTGTATTTTCTGCTTCTCAATCGCTGAGGCTGTCACACTTCAGACTACCCTGACATGGCAGAAAGTGAGGCATCCACTGTGACATACTGATATAATAAATGAACAAGATAATACAAAAATAAAAATAAAAGACTTCAAGGAAGGACCGCAATTCAAATTTATGTAACAAAGTCCAAAATTTAAGATTGAACCCGTAAACTACAAGTTACATAGAAACAATTTTATTATTGCTCCAAAATTTAAGACCGTCACACACAGAGGCGGCGTGAGGAGGTTTATCCGAATTTCCTTCTACGGAAATTATACTATTTATATTAGTTTAAAATTTATGTATATATAGCAAACACTAAACCCCCTTCGACTAGTTCTTTTATTCACGTTTTTCAATTTTGGATTCCCTTAGTTAAGATGTTGGCTCCGCCACTAGTCACACATTCTTGTTAATTGGTTTTATAGTTTGAACTGGTAAACTATAAGTTATGTTGAAACAATTTTACTGTTGCTCCAAAATTTAAGACCGTCACATATGCATCATCAATTGGTATAGTTTGAACTCGTAAACTATAAGTCATGAAATAATTTTACTATTGCTCAAAAATTTAAGACCGTCGTTGTACATGCATCATTAATTAATTTCATAATTTGAACTCGTTGAAAATAATTTTACGGTTGCTCCAAAATTTTCCTCTTCAGTTTCTCACTGAAACTTTGACTGCAGATAAATGGACTTATGTCATTTTAGGATAAGTGTGAACTCTGTAGATTGAAAAATATAGTAAAAAAAAAACAACGGCTATCCCTTTATGTCCTCGAGACTGGTGCAACAGTTACAGGTAGCAGTTAACCCAGAAAAACGGGTTTATTGATCGTGCTAAATTAGTCCATGAAAATATGACTCGTTTAAATTTGAACAGGTGATTATTACTACCAAAAAGACCAAGTTAATTCGCCGTGCCTAAGGGTGGTAAAATTAGTCCACGTCTAATTCAGTTCTTCTAAAAGTTGGGTTAATATGTAACTCAAATTAAACTACGAGGAACCCTGTTGAAATATTTTTGAAACTAGAGAAAAAGGTCCGAAATATACCTAAACTTTGGCTAAGATTGTTGTAGCACGCTTCAACTTTTCGCGGGGGTACTATTACCCCTAGACCATTCATTACCGTTTTTCTGTAGCATATATTTGTTTAGCTGGACCACTTCTGACTCTTACGCGCTCGGTGCGTTTGTATTCACACAGTGGTCCATCTAGACAAATATATGCTATAGAAATACGGTGAAAAATAATCTGGGGGTTATAGGCCCCCCCCCCCAAAGTTGAGGCGTGTCACATCAATTTTCGCTAAAGTTAAGATATATTTCGAACTTTTTTTCCCTTGAAACTACTATATTTTTTCTATTTGATAAGCATGTTATATTAAAACTAAACTCCCGCTATGCACGAGATTTGAGGAAAAATCGAACCACAAGCACATATTGTACTCAACCTTACCTTACACTTCTGTAATTAAGAGGCCGTTTTCACATTCATTAGATACTTACAAATTATAAGAAAACTATAAATCGCGATAAGACTTGAGCGGGAGTTGGGTTATAACTCAAAGTTATCAACTTATTTCAGCTCAAGTAACTTTAGACTAGTTAATAAACAGTTTAATCGACCCAAATTCGGTTCAACCCGTTCATTTAACTATACACACTATTTAACCAGAAAACCAGGCTTACTGACCATGCCAGCAGTAAAAAAAAGAAAAACAGACTCACTGAAAAGCAGGAAACAAGGCCCCTGGTTTACTGCTAAAAAAAGTATAGTGGATAGCAAAAAGCCTATAGACTTCAACAAAAAAAATATATATATATATAACAATCATATAAGAAACTGATGAAACTGAGGCATGTTTTTTAACAAAGTCCCTCAAAGCAACAAAATTAGCAATTTACAAGAAAAAAAAAATGGAAGAATCTTCAACTTCATCAAGCAAAAATGGCAAATCAAGTTTTTGTATAACAAGGAAAAAGACTTTGAAAGATAAAAGAGCTAAGTTGTATATTATTCGTCAATGTTTATACATGTTACTTTGCTGGAGGGAACGTGTCGATTAGAATGATCGTATCGACGAATTCTACCGTACTTCATCATGCAAAGTCTACCCAAAGGTTCGAGTCGGATTGTATCGAGGAATTGCACCGTACTTCATCATGCACAGTCTATCCAAAGGTTCGAGTCAGATTGTAGGAAGTGGATGCATTTTAACAGTATTGTATTTACTATTACATTTTTCTTAGGCTAAATTTGTAATGTAAGAAATAGGGAGAGTAATTTCACCATGTGTGAATTGTGTATTTTACATTAGGGAAATTTTTACATAATCTCTATTAGTGTATATTTTGGAGCTTATTTTGCATCAAACTTCTATCAAGTTCTGATTTGAAAAAACGTTTTGGGAGAAGTAAAGTGTGTGCGAAGAGTAGCAAAAGCTTAAAAAAAAGTATTTTTTTTTCCGCATTTTTTGAAAAAAATCCACTTAAAAGTACTTTTTAAAAAGTCTGATCAAATACTTGTTGCTTCTCTAAAATGCTTTTGACATTTAGGGGTTGTTTGGTTGGAAAAGAGTTATTTAAGAATTAGTTATCTCAATGTATGTGGGATAATTTATTCCATCACTATGGTCTAAATGGTGGGATAACATCAAACATGAGATAAAATAATTCTTTATTTTGTTCCGAGAATATTTATCTCTTACATCACACGCCGAACAACCCTTGCTAGCCAAATACAAGTTCATTTTCTTTTAATTCAAAATAAGTTGATTTTAGAAGTCTGACTAAAAAGAGGATGATATGTGAAACAATGTGTAGAATAATACGCAATCGCTAAGATTAAGACCACTATTGCTTGATTCAACATTGACTAAGGACGAGTTCTCACTTTCATAGATTCTTTGTTTGACCTCCCATAGCGGTCCTTGCTTTTAAGAAAGCGGAGCGGGCCAATTTATTTTGGAAGCCAGTAAAGTTAGTTCAGTGACTGTCATAGAAAATTGCTAATCAATGGTATCATTATTAGTTTTTTTTTTTTTTTTTTGCAAATATTCTTTAAGAATAATCTCACCAATCTCTACTGTCAGTTACAAACTCCTAAACAAGAGCATTGCTAACTATAAAAGACCAACGCAAGAAATCCTACATGCAAAAAGTACTCTTTACTATATCCAAGTTACTCCACAACTTTTAACTCGAGATTTTAGTAGCTCGTTGGTTGCTATCTGAACTTTTACCTTATTGATGATAGATGAATTTTTCACTTGTAATCTCCTCCCTGTAATTTTACTAGATCGACTTTTACCTTTTATCTCAAGATATATAGTAGGTGTCTAAGCATTGTTTTGGTTAGTTGTTTGTATAATATTTGTTATAATACAGTGAAATCAAGCGCATCTGGGTTCGATTCCCCGGATGCGCATTTTGTCATCTATTTTTTTTATTTTTGCAACATAATAGTGATGGCATCTAACAATCAAACTCAACCCACAACAATAATAACATTGGCTTTTGAAACCCCCTATGTTTCTCTGTTTTTGTAACAAACTCAGCAATTCAGTTCAATTCTCCCCCTAGCCTCTCACAATTTTTAAAAAAAAAGGGAAGACACTCTGCGTGAGATCCGACAAAGGGTCAAACTACAAGGATCTATTGTAAGTAGTATTACCTTGCATTTTTGTCAAAAGTTGTTTCCACAATTTAAACTCGTGACCTCTTGATCGCATAACAACTTTACAAGTTCATTCAATCTCTCCCAATTCATAACAAGATATAGAAAAAAGGAATTTATCATGACGCACCGACACGAACATAGTAGTCGAATGGAAATCTCCACATATGAAAACAAAATTTATGCCTTTGTTTTTTTATAAAAGGAAAAAATAAAACATATAAGATTAAACATCAACAACTTTGAAAATCTTAAACACAACACTGCTTTTCTGCATCAATCTGTTGCTTACTCTTGGAAGTGTGTCATTTTCATGCATATACAGTCGTGGGCCTAGGCCATGAAGTAACTAACAATAGTTCATCCTCTTCAGAAAGCAACAACCTTTGTTAGAACTGTTTATGATGATTGCAGTATTTTCTTGTAATCTTGGAATGTCCCATCGAAAGGCGTCACCCTGCCCTCAGAGACGGCCCAGAGTTGATCAACACTACCAGATATTAAATGTTCATCATGACTGACCTGTAAATAATAATACATAGCAGCAGCATTAAAGACCAGCAAAAACAAAATACAGTTATGTTTCCGTTTAGAGGGAAAAAAAAATTATAACAGAAGTTTCATAGTACCATTAGTACGCCTCCTTGGAACAAGACAAGACCTTGTATCAGGGCCTCAACAGCGTCCAGATCCTACACAGCTCGATTAGAAATTTGCATAGATCACTAATCTACCAAAATCAAGCAAAAGATGTGTTCTCGCTCGAACAAAGTGTTCAATAGAAATAATGCAATCACATATGTAAACTTTGAATAAACATCAGTAACTGCTAGTGCAGCATTTGCTTTAGCTGTTGAGATGAAATGAGAAGCAAGAAAAACACAAGCAAACTAAGCATCTTTCGTAAAACCCACACACTTTAGCTACTAATATGGCCTGTTTATGTGACGCAGGCAGGACGCTTCCCCTTTTACTACCAACAAAAATATGTTCAGAACGAATAAAAGACGTCAAAATCACAGATGCACAAAAGAAGATGGTTAATACAAAACTAAACAAGTAAAAGATACTAACCAAGTGATTTGAAGGCTCATCAAGAAGCAATATGTGAGGCTTCTTGAACGTTATCTTTGAAAATGCAACTCTGCTTTTTTGGCCACCTGAAATCCCATAGATCAATTCATAATGTGGAAATTAAGTTATTATCGTACCACAACTCTTGACTCCAAAGACAACACATAACAGAAGGCGGAACTGAATCATTGTGATCTGAACTAGAAAAAACATAGTAGAATGCTAACATACCAGACAAAGTGTACATGGGCTGCAGAGCAAGATTTCCAGTGATACCAAATGAACCTAGATGACCACGTAATTTTTGCTCAGGCACTCCCTGCAAGAAGCCGGAGCAAGGTTATGCATTAAAATAGATAATTTGCCGATCCACTTTTTGCAATAGCAAATTTAAGAGAGTAATAAATCCTGTAAATATCTTATTCAAAAGTACGGACACAAATAAATTCAGAAAAATCAACTGCTAGATCCACCTTCTTCAGAGAGAATCTATTATGCACATATATTTTAGAATTTACAAGAAAATTCATCATTGATTAGAACTTACTGGAAAGCAACGCATCATGTATAAGAGGGGATTTGAGGACAGATCCAGCCCATCAACATGATGCTGACTAAATACAGCAATGCGGACCTAAACAAAAAGAAAAATGCATTAAGACCAATAAATTGAAAAGAGTGAAATGAGACATTTGCCAGAACAAGAATGATTGTAAGCTCAAAAGGTGACCACTAACATTTGTTTATTCAGAAGTACTAGTCTTAACTTTTACTAAATAAAAAGGTGAAAGGAATTATAACGAGAGAGTGCTAGAATACAGCTGATACGCAAATTGATTAGACAATATGGTACACTGACAAAAGTTGGCAAAAAATATGATGTTAATGACTGAACTAGTAGATGTTAAAAGTGATTAAAAAACCTCATAATAATGCAACGTATTTAATTCACTGGCAAATAAAAGCTACCTTAGCAGAGCGGAAAACAGTCCCTGAAATTGGTTGAAGCTCCCCGGAAATCAGCTTAAGTATTGTTGACTTTCCAATACCATTAGGTCCAACCACTGGAAAATATTTACGGTGAAATATATGGTGAGCAAGGTCCATGATGTATAAAAACAGTACAATGATTTAGAATCAGTTATAAAGATACATATGCCAAAGCCACACACTACCTAATTCACAAATAGAGATCCAATTTTACTTCCCAACAGACAAACTCAAATGTTAAATGCAAAGAGACATATTACAGATCAAAAGATATCTATACAAAGGTTTGTAACAATAAGAAAACTACATAATAAATGTCTTACTTGCTACTCTGCTATCCAAATCTATTCCAAAATTCAAATTTTTGAACAATACTGGGCCCCCAGGATATCCAAAGGATGCATCACTGCATTTGTAACAACAAGGTAAGGAAGTTAATTAGCTGATATTTGCTTTCGGACAGAAAATTCAAAGAATTTCTTAGACACGGAATAAGTGATGCTCAACCTAAAGCTTATAATAGGAGCACCAGGTCTATCATCAGGAGAAGGAAACTCAAACTTGTAGCTGCATACAACATACGCAAAACAATCATGAGTTCATATAATTAAGAAATATGCAACAAATATCGGAGTTTATCGAATCAAGTGATAACAAGTTAAACCAAAAGAGAGTTGAAATAATAGAAATATATAAGAGCAATGTGTTAACGGAAGGAATGCGTACTCAGGATCATTGATGACTTCATCCACACGACCAATTCGTTCCAATGCCTGTTAAATTTAAGAAAAACCATTCAGGTACTGATCATGGCATGCTAAGGCATCACAAGTAGATCTATTTAAATTATTAAACAATCGGATCGGAAAACTGCTTAAATAAATTGCACAAACAACTATAACCACGGAAAACTGGCAAGATGTAGGAGCAGCTTATGGTAAAATGAAAAAATACCTTAATTCTAGATTGAACAAGAGATGCACGCTTTGCATTGTACCGGAACTTATCGATAAAGGTCTGCAAAACATTAAAACCAATGAGTGTATCAAACTGGTAAACAACTTGACAAGAAACTTGCAAATAAGGTCGCAATTGAGAAAGACCTGCATGTGGGCCCTTGTGCGTTCATTCGCCTCGAATGCCTTCTGTTGATTCTTAATTTGTTCTTCTCGTGTCTTTTCGAATGTATCATAGTCTCCTTTATAAGTCTGCAATTTCTGATTTTGTAGATGGATAATATCTGTGACTACCTGGAGAAAGAAGCAAAGATAGGTTTAAAGATGTCAGAACAAACATCAACCTCAAGACATACTGATCCCCAACTATTGTTTTAGGTCAGAGAAGAAAACACGTACAGTATTCAAGAACTCTCTAGCATGAGAGACAACTATAAATGTCTTTGGCCACTTCACCAGGTAACTTTCCAGCCATAAGACGGCATGCAGATCAAGATGATTCTGCAAGGAAAAGAAAACAGTAAGTTCTGTGTTATTCCGCGAGCAAAAGAAGACATAAGTTCATTGTTTGAATAGATGTAAACAGAAGTTGTGAGTTATTTTGCAAGCAAAAGAAGACATAAGTTCATTGTTTGAATAGATGTACATCTACATCCTCAAGAAGAAATAACACACCGTGGGTTCATCAAGCAACAATAGATCAGGTTCAATGAACAGTGCCCGAGCAAGAGCTATTCTCATTCTCCATCCTCCAGAAAATGTTTTGGTCGCTCTCTTCTGCATTTCTGTAGTGAAACTCAAACCCTGGAAGTAATAAACACCAATGAGAACTAGACCATTCATTACAACTGGCATGAGCACAAACAAGTCGACCAGTAGGCAAAAAATCATAAGAAAAACAAAGTTGGAAGGTGGAGAAGCATTCTGCTTGAAGCACGACAAAAATACAGCAGAATCAAACCCAAACTCTTAAATAAAGAATGTCCTTTTTCTTTTTGGTAAGTAGATTCATTCAAGGGCATCAAGAAGATGCAAACATTACAATGATAGGTCAGTTAAGCTCCCAAAAATAAGGATTTGTAGCTTCTTTCTACGCTATAGAACTAACAAAATCCAAGATAGATCAGCTTCTAGCATTTCTTTCAGTTTAAAATGTTAATACACAGGTCCATAGCTTAAGATGTTGAAAGAGTCTAATGTCGAAGTTCTGGAAGCTTGAAACTAAACAAATTTAAGAAGACACTAAACTTATTCTGGAAATAGAAGCATAAAACGACAAGACAACATGAAAACATGAGAAGCCAAAACAGCAAGATAGTTCGTAAAACCAAAAGTTAGGACAGAAACTAAGACAACTTAAAATCTAAGGAGAGGCCAAGAAAAGCAGGATTGGCTTGAGACTAGCTTTCATACTTTTGAGCCATATCCAGACACATTCCTTAGACAAAGTAAGCAGACGCATAATTGTAGTAACACGGAAAGAAAAGCAACAGGTATGTCAGCCTGTCAGGCACATGAATTGGTAAATCTTGATCTTGCTCATACATTATAAGCTAACATGTGTGTGATATTATAAATAAAATGCAAACTCTGCTTTAACCAAACATAGTGCATAAAGTGAACAAACATTCTGAACAGTTATTAAGCCTAGCGCGAGCCAAAGCATGGAAACCGAATTACTGGGCACACTCAAACTAACCGAAAGTATAGTTGCTGCACGTGACTCAGCCGAGTAAGCATCAATGAAATCAAGTCTTTTGTATATCTCTTCAAGCCTTCTCGCAAGGGAAGTTTTGTCGATTCCCTCATTCAACTTATCACCCTTTCCAGCTTCACCTTCTAGGTCAATTACTCTCTGGAAAACCATGAAAATACTAAGGAATGGGAATGTACTTTAATCCATGAGAACAAAATACAAAAGAATATTAAAAAATAAACAGTATAATATGACATAAAAGCTTAGCCATTGAATTATTTCTAACCTGTAATTCAAGCAGACGACCTTCTTCTTCTAGGAGTTGGGTTCTCTCCATATCAGTGTTAAGAATACATTGCAAAACTGAGGTATCATCACCAACCACTTCTTGCTCAACATGCAATATCTGGCAGTTCTTGGGAATACCATCAATAGTGTGCATAGCCATATGTCTTAGGAGAGTTGTTTTACCCGTACCATTCCTTCCAATAAGGCCTGCACGCAAATTACAGATTCAGGTAATCTGTAGATTTATAGAACTTAACTGCTAATCATAAGGAAAAAGGGGAAGCGGAGGATGTGGATACATAAAAATTAACTGCCAATCATCATAAACAAAAAGAGGAAGTGAACTATGCCACTGTCTATAGGCTGTTTTTTTCAGAAAAAGTAATAAATTGCATTAACAAAGAACAGAAAATGTCCGCATAAACTGGCTACAGGCTATGTTCTTCTTTGGTTTTAAACAAGTCAGCCGGTTAAAAGTTAATTTTCTCGCAACCCCAGTGATATTCAGGTTAAAAGTTAATTTCCTTAGAATATATAGTATTACCAAATATATTAATCTCCAAGCTTCACCCACCTTGAGATTTATGCCAATTCGTGCATCTGCAGTCTTCTCTGTGGCAAAATGTGGATACCACATTCTAGCTAATACTGAATAGCATGTGTGTGATGACTTACTGGCTGAAGATACTAAATGTGTATCAAGATAGGTAAATACCTTTCACCCTCTGAACGAAATGACATATTTTCCCTTTAGCCCACACCAATAATCTTGACTCTTTCCTTGATCTTGATGGCAAAATTTTCTACCTCCAACCCCCCTAGAATGAATATAAACCAGGTCTATCTTGTATTATATCCAATGTGATGTGAATTTTCAAGTAACTTATCACATTCAAACTATCATTTTCAACATTCTTTTAGAAAAGTGCTATCAATTATAATAGTAATCGGGCTATTTTTTATTTCCATATACTAACATGTTCAAAGATGTCATGATTTAACTCTGAACATCAGAGTGGGTCATTCTTATCGGCAAGGAGGGAGTAACACCATATAGGCAACATACAGACTACCTGAGGCTGATACTAAAGGTCTAACAGAACACAAAAATCAAACTAAAAATGAACAAGTTATCATATATTTTCTCACTAACAATTAAGCGTACCGTAGTGTCTTCCAAAAGAAAGCGTGACAGAACCATCAACAATAAGGTCACGACCACCAACAGATATATTGAAATTTTCCATACGGATATCTTTAATAGTTGGTCCATCACCCTGACCATCATGATTCACACACACTAAAGGCATACCAGCTTTCACTTCTTCCACTTCTTTCAAGTGTGCTTGGTATTCTGCCTGCAGAATCAAGCCATGCAGATTAGAAAAACAAAGGAGTAAGCCAGCCCACTTTAATCTTTTCTTTTCTTTTTCCCTTATTTTCAGCCACATGGCAGGGACAAGACGGTTACATTTTTTTAAGCATTAGTAGGAGAGGGATTACATTTATTCTGTCTCAAAACTTCATACTATTGTTATCCAACCAAAGGAGTATCTTGAGATGCCACACAAATACACACCCCATCAGAATTATAAATGGAAACTTAGTGAAGTGTCAAGTCAGACTAGCATAGTACGTATTTGTGCAAACAGGTTCATTCTGATTATTGACAAGATTAGCGCTTTGTTCATCACCTCTCTCATGCGTTCCTCTTTCCTCTTCCTCCTTTCGAGCTTAAGCTTGTCACGTTCTGTGAGCAAAGGACCATCAACTGGTTCTGGCTTTTTATTCCTTGGAGCTTCCTCTTCATCCATTCCATCAAACATTCTCAATGGCATTTTTAAGCTTCTCACAGTTGGTTGGGGTTTAACCAATCCATGCTTCTCTAACTTCTCAGACAACTTGCTACAAACCTGTCATGATTCGGAAAATTCACTCTTTATGCTCCTGAAGATAGATTTCATACAATTTAATCCATTACCAAAACGGTATGCAACAAGAAAGACCTACGTAGAGGAAAGCTAATTATCACTAAATGCTTCAAATTTTATTCATCAAGACTAATTGTACACAATATACCTTTTAAAACAAATTGAGACCAATGATTCTCCAAGTCATTACACTTCTTGCTCATAAAACTAAGCTAACAATTGCTTCATTTATACTTTGTAGTTGTGCAAATATACATATAACTTATTTTCCTTTACTTCTTAAATTACATCCCAGCCAAAAACTAGCAATAATATAACTACATATTGTACACAATATGCCACAACGAGATCCAAAAACAAAAGACCTACGTAGAGGAAAGCTAATTATCACTAAACATTAAGCTTCAAATTTTATTAATCAAAACTAATTGTACACAATATACCTATTAAAACAAATTGAGACCAATGATTCTCCAAGTCATTACATTTCTTGCTCATAAAACTAAGCTAACAATTGCTTCATTTATAATTTGTAGTCGTGCAAATATACATATAACTTATTTTCCGTTCCTTCTTAAATTACATCCCCCGCCAAAAACTGCCAATAATATAACTACATATTGCACACAATATACCACAACGAGATGCAACAAGAAAGACCTACGTAGAGGAAAGCTAATTATCAGTAAACATTAAGCTTCAAATTTTATTAATCAAAACTAATTATACACAATATACCTTTTTAAAACAAATTGAAACCAAGGATTTTAAAAGCCATTACACTTGTTGCCCATAAAACTAAGCTAACAATTTCTTCATTTATACTTTGTAGTCGCGCAAATATACATATCCCCAGCTGATAACTTGTATTCATCAAAACTAGCAATATCTAACTACATGTTTCAGAATTAATTCATTATAACTAAAATTCGAGCTAAAGTATCAAAAATTAGCAGAATCAACAGCGAAATTGAACATAAAATAGCAATATATAACTACCTATTTCAGAATTAATTCAATATAACTAAAATTCGAGCTAAAATATCAAAAAATAGCAGAATCAACAGCGAAATTGAACATAAAATAGAAATATATAACTACATATTTCAGAATTAAATCAATATAACTAAAAATCGAGCTAAAATATCGAAAATTAGCAGAATCAACAACGAAATTGAACATAAAATGGAAAGTATTAATACCGCACGGCATTCGTTGAAATCCGTAACGCAACCGGAATCAACAAGCAACTCTCCAAGGGCTTCAAAAGCACCATCGCCATCGATTCCAAAATCGAAATCTTCATCAGCTACGACATTGATAATATAATCGATAATAGGTTGATCTACATCTACAGCTCGTTTGCCTAGAACTTCGTGCACAACGTTGCTCGCCACTTCCGCCATCTTCGGTTCGACGGTTTCCGGTTAACCGGCGATGAAGAATATGAACCGGGTTTACGGGTACAGTGTGAGGCGGCTCCGGTCTTGTAGATAGTTATAGATTGTGAGAAATTGAGAATGAAAGCAGCAGCCAATTGGTACCAAGGGGAAATTACATAAATTATTTTGTTTTTGATAATTGTAGAAAAAGGAAATGCATTGATTGTTTAAAAATTTATTAGATACTTAAAACAAATTATAAGTAAATAAATAAATTCTAAAAATTATTTGTTATTATTACTTAAATTTTATTGTATTGTGTTTTAAAATTACGTTAGATAGCAATAAAAAATCTCATCTTGCGTAACGATTGATTTAACATGATCAATTTTGTTTTTGTTTAATGCCCTCGTCTTCAGTTTTATTTGTTCATTTTAAATTTTGGACGTTCTTAAATCTTAAGAAATAACTTAAGGAATAAGTAACTAATACAACAACAAGATATCCGATATATTTTCATAAAGTTAGCTTAAGACAAAAAATCAGAGTAAAGGAGCAAAATCATACATTATCTTTACTTTAGACTCAAAATAATACATATTCTTTTAACTGATGCACTAATAGTCCTTTTTATTTAAAAAGTGGTGCATTTTTAGTCATCACCCCAACATTGTTAATTTTTTTTAACATCAGTCAATTACCTTTCTATCACACTGTTTTTTTTCCTCCTAAAAAACCTCAACTGCAAAATGTTGCTGACAAGGGCTTGAATCAATTTGAGCCTTGAGATTTTCTGTGTCACTAGTCACTATGATTTTTATTTAGTCATAAGGGCATAAGTTCTTGGGGTTCTCATGAGTTCATGGACTGAATGCACAGTCAATGAAGGAGGAAAAAATATATTCCCATAAACACAAGAACTCCAAGATCAACCTCTTCACCAACAGCTGGCCGACGAGGACGAACCAAGTATATTTGGGTTGCACACCATTAGCAGTATAAGGAAGCAATTACCAACATCAGCTTGACAGAGTTGATAACTTGTAACTTGAGTAGTTTCAATGTCTTCATGCTGCAAGATAGTTGCGACCCAAAAATGACACGTTAACGACAGACCAAGCAACTGAAAATGAAAGTAAAATATCATTGACTAATCCATCAGTAAAACCTACTTTTATGATGATGTTCCTATCCCAGAATCTCTTCAAGTGGAACGTTTCACAAATGTGACATTTAATCACCTCAAAGAAGTTAAATCGAAAGGTTTTTAGTCCAAAAGCCTGAGTTGCAGCGTATAAAGCTTCTCTTAGCCAAAATTTTCGATGCTGATGAAAATTCTAACCAACCTCTACTAACCTGCTGAAGAATCTGGCATCACCTAACATAGAAGTTGACGTCATCTTTTATCTTCATGAGTCTTATCAGACCATGAAATTAATAGATTGAAACAATTGTTGATGCAGTGATACAGAAAAGTCTGAATTGTTAATGCACCGTCGATGCCTTAAGGCTTATTTGATGTGTTTTTGCATTGATTTCCCTTGCCTAATGGTGCTCGTGTTTACTTGATATGAACGTGAGAAGGTTGCTATTAAAAAAATTCACAGTGTTAGGGTGATGACTAAAAATACACTTACTTTTTAAACAAAAAGGACTATTAGTGCACCAGTTAAAACAATATGTATTATTTTGTGTCTAAAGTAAAGATAATGGATGATTTTGGGCCTTTACTCCAAAAAAAATCATATAGAAAAAAAGATGTAATGTAAGGGGGAAAAATAAATAGTATCAAAACAACAGACAATACATGCATACCAATACACACACTATGTGAAATAACAAACATCACCAACTCCGAAAACACCATACTATAAATATAGCACTATAATTACCAGCACAGATAACAAAACAAAACACTCCTATCTATCAACAAGAATGCACCATTTTCGACAATTTTTTACCTTAATTCGCGTTCTCCGCAACTTCTTGTTTAGGATGATGTCCACGGTAAGCTGTAACTACTTTATATCATGTCTAATTACCTCTCTCTAATATTTATTCAATTTACTTCTTCCCCGTCCGAATCGATCTATAGTCAACCTCTTATAACTCTATGTAAACTTCAGTACACTTTCTCATTATATGTTAAAATCATCTCAACCTTAATTTTATTTTCTTCGTTATGTTTCAAAACCATCTCAACCTTAATTTTATTTTCTTCGTATGATAAAGTGAAACATAAATGAAAATCCGTTTTTGAAATGTTAAACATGTTGAGATGCATGTTTTTTTAGTACTAAGGGAATGATTGTTTTAGTACTAAGAGATACGAAAATATATAAAAGTTAAAAAAATTAATAAGAGATATATTATTTAAATCATAAAGATTAATAAGAGATGCATTATTATTCATATAATAACAATAATAATAAACTTTCAAGTGAGAAATAAGAGGAAAGTGGAAATGGAGTCAAAAGTCGGGTCGGAGCTTCCTTTGTGATGAAATCGGTCCGATTTAGATGTCAATTCAGCATTGATGGAATCCAAATCCATCACAAAAGATTGAAAATTCGACGCATTATGGCTCAAAAACTTTAAAGTGCAGTATTACATTGACCAAATCACTTGAACAGTAAATCGTTGTAAAAATTTGTAAGAATCATAATTATTTTGTTTCCTAATTACTTACTAATATATAGTATACATTTCTATGCATAGTGTGATTTTGGTGTTTTGGTTCGGAATTGATTTCTCAATGGTAGCTCTATTTAATTATATGCTAACGCATCAATTTTTGAGGTATATGCTCAAGTTTCAGTTAGGTGTCTTGATAAAATTCGTGGTCTAAAATCACAATTTTTGAGGTATATGCTCAAGTTTCAGTTAGGTGTCTTGATAAAATTCGTGGTCTAAAATCAAATTTTAATAGAAGGTCTTACATGTATAAATATACATACAAAAATATAACTGTAATAATTTAGAGGACTCATTTGTTCTTGCATAGTAATTGTTTCCATGTAATATTTTTAAAACACACTTAATCTTTAACTTCACATATTAATATGATTTTTAATAAAAGTAAAATTAATTGTTGTTAATAAGATGGTAGTCATTTGTTTGCAATGAATTAACTTGGATGTTGTTAAAATGTTATTTATTAATATAAAGTTTGAGTTGTTTAGTTCAAAGTTTTAAAATATTCCTTATAAAAATGAGATAACTTTTTCTCTATTATTATTATTATTATTAGATATTTTAAAAAAATATATTTTACAATCTTTATTATTATTTCAAGTGTAGTTTCCTACTAAAAATTTTGAGGGCTCAAAATTTTGAGGGTTTAAAGCGAAGACTTTACTAGCTTTATCCACCCTTGATTCCCTGATTTCAATATTTCTAGATAGTCACTATTTATACTGTTCTAGCTTCGATGGTCTGAGTTACCTAGTACGTATTGATAGTATTAGTCGAGGTAGCACAAGCTCAACTGGACACCATGATTATTAAAAAGAAATAAAAAAAACTGCAATGTATAGGTTTTTCTTACTCCTTTCGTTTCGTTTTAGTTGTCCTCAATGAACTTGACACATCCATTAAAAAAATATTAATTAAGGATTTATTTTATCAAAAATATAAATTTGAATAAATACATTTTATTTAGTTTCAATTTAGTTACTTTGAAAGAATATAATAAAATACTTTTAATTTTATCAAATGGATAATTAAATTAAAATAAATACAGTATTTGTAAAACGAGGGCAAATAAAACAAACTGAGGGAACATTAAATTTTAGATCTGAGTTGCGAATAATTAGTCAATTTCTAGACAGTCTCTATGTATCCAATTTTCTTCCCATATGTAGTTCTAAAGACTAAGTTAATTCGTAACTGTTAGTTGATAGAAGGGGACAGGTTTTCGTGGAATTTGTTAAGGCGTGACTAAGCTGATCTGGACGTCACGGTTATTTTAAAAAAGCAGTGTAGAAGTTTTTCTTATTAAATTACAGATCTGAATTTGAACTAATTAGTTAATTTCTCTATGTTTTCATGGTTGTTTAGCTTGATAAATTAGAAAATTTAGAATGATAAATCAATTTCTCTTAGTTTTTGCATTGTTCTTAGATTGTTGTGTAAACGGCTTCCATTGCTGCAGGAGCATCTGTGGTGGTCTGTTACCATGGGTGAACCAGGAAAACATAGAATCTTAATGGTCTCAGATTTTTTCTACCCCAATTTTGGTGGTGTGGAGAATCATATATACTATCTATCACAATGCTTGATTAAGGAAGGACACAAGGTCAGTAAGCACCGTTTCCTCTCTTAAAATAGTCGTTATTGAATACGATTGATTAGAGATTAATTTTGCTGTTGCCCAGCAAGGATAGTTTGCTTTGTCTGTACCTAGAAGGGACTTAGTTTTGATATGCAAAAGTAAAAAGAATTGTCAAAAGAGAGTGAAGCCGAGAGACATATAAGAGCTTAGTTTTGTTATAATCGGATACCAATTTTTAGGTATTCATATTTTTTTGTTCCTATGCATAAATTTCAGGTGGTAGTTATGACTCATGCTTATCAGAATCGATCTGGAGTAAGATATATGACTAATGGCCTGAAAGTTTATTATGTCCCATGGAAACCGTTTCTCATGCAAAACACATTGCCAACCTTTTTTGGAACACTTTCAATTACAAGGACAATTCTGATTAGGGAAAAGATATCACTGGTACATGGACATCAAGCCTTCTCAACCTTATGTCATGAAGCTCTAATGCATGCTCGGACCATGGGTTACAAAGTTGTATTCACGGATCATTCTCTCTATGGGTTTTCGGATGTTGGAAGTATTCACATGAATAAGGTGCTACAATTTACTCTAGCCGATGTAACTCAGGCTATATGTGTTTCTCACACAAGCAAAGAGAATACAGTTTTAAGGTCTGGTCTGCCGCCTGAAAAGGTTTATGTTATTCCAAATGCTGTGGACACGGCCATGTTTACGCCTGCTCCAGAGCGTCTCAGCAGGGATGAAATTGTAATTGTTGTGCTAAGTAGGTTAGTTTATCGTAAAGGAGCAGATTTGCTCGTCGAAGTGATCCCTGAAGTATGCAAACGGCATCCCAATGTAAGTGCTCTTCATCATCATGGTTTTCGTCACAAAACTAGTCTATGGATTTTGACCTTGTTTATGAATTCTGAACGTTGGTATTTGGCTGCATTTCTAAGGTTCGCTTCATTGTTGGAGGAGATGGACCCAAACGAGTGCGTCTGGAAGAAATGAGGGAGAAACACTCTCTTCAAGACCGAGTTGACATGTTGGGGGCTGTCCCTCATGCTAAAGTGCGGTCTGTACTTATAACTGGCCATATATTTTTGAACAGGTGTGAAACCTTCAAGTGTTACTGCGTACAACCTACAACTTACAACAACAACAACAACAACAACAACAAACCCAGTATATTCCCACATAGTGAGGTCTGGGGAGGGTAAGATGTACGCAGTCCATACCTCTACCTCTAAAGAAGTAGAAAGGCTGTTTCCGATAGACCCCTGGCTCGAGACACGGAATACTAAATAAATTCATAGTAACGCATGGAACAAGATGGCATAACATAAATACGACACCCACAAGTAATAGTAAACAGAGAAAAGTAAACAGATTCGTAATAAAGCATGAAATAAGGTATCATAACAAGAATAATACCCCCACCAAGTAATTTCTTACACTAGCGACCCAAACTGACCCTAGCCTTCTGCCCTAATTCGCGTCCTCCAGATCTTCCTATCTAGGGTCATGTCCTCAGTGAGCTGTAACTGCTCCATGTCCCGCTTAATCACCTCTCCCCAGTACTTCTTCGGCCTACCCCTACCCCGCCTAAAACCATCCAAAGCTAGCCTCTCACACCTACGAACCGGGACATCCATGCCCCTCCTCATCACGTGTTCGAACCATCTCAATCGGACTTCCCGCATCTTATTCTCCACTCCACTGGAGTCACACTAACCTTCTCCCTGATAGTCTCATTCCGAACTCTATCCCCCTAGTCAGCACCCACATCCAACGCAACATCCGCATTTTCGCCACCTTCATTTTTTGAATGTAGGAGTTCTTAACTAGCCAACACTCCGCTCCATACAACATGGCCGGATGGACTGCCACCATGTAGAATTTGCCTTTACGCTTGGGCGGCACCTTCTTATCACACAACACCCCCGAAGCGAGCTTCCACTTCATCCATCCCGCCCCAATACGGTGCGAGACATCCTCGTCAATCTCACCGTTACCCTGAATCACGGACCCGAGATACTTGAAACTATCCCTCTTACATACCACCTGTGATTCCAACTTCACTACCACCTCATTCTCCAGCCTCACGTCATTAAACTTGCATTCCAAATACTCTGTCTTACTCCTACTCAACCTGAACCCTTTAGACTCAAGAGTTTGTCTCCACACCTCTAATTTATCATTCACAACCCCCCCCGCGTCTCATCAATCAAAACTACATCATCTGCAAAAAACATACACCAAGGCACCTCTCCTTGAATACGCCACATCAACACATCCATCACCAAAGCAAACAAAAAAGGACTAAGAGTAGATCCCTGATGCAATCCTGTCAAGACAGTGAAATGCTCTGAGTCTCTTCCCGCCGTCCGCACCTGAGTTTTAGCTCCATCATACATATCCTTAATTGCTCTGATATATGTCACCGGGACTCCACTCACCTCCAAGCATCTCCAAAGCACCTCTCTGGGGACTTTGTCGTATGCCTTTTTCAAGTCGATAAACACCATGTGCAGGTCCTTCTTCCTTTCCCTATACTGTTTCACCAGCCTCCGTACCAGGTGAATTGCCTTCGTCGTCGAGCGGCCAGGCATAAATCCAAACTGGTTCTCCGAGATAGACACTATCCGTCTTAGCCTCACCTCGACCACTCTCTCCCAAATCTTCATAGAGTGACTCAATAACTTAATACCCCTATTGTTATTGCAACTCTGAATGTCACCCTTGTTCTTATAAAGAGGGATCACAGTACTCCACCTCCAAGCCTCGGGCATTTTCGCCGTCTTGAAAATTCCGTTAAACAATCCAGTCAACCACCTTAAACCAGCCTCGCCAGAAAACTTTCAAAAATCCACTGGTATCTCATCAGGCCCCGTCGCCCTACCCCTTCGCATCCTGCGAACAACCTCTCTAACCTCCTCTACCTTAAAACGTCTACAATAACTAAAATCCCGACACTCCTCTGAGTGCTCCAGCTCCCCTAACACAATAGCTCTATCCCCTTCGTCATTCAAGAGCCTATGAAAATACGACTGCCATTTATTCTTAATGTGGCCGTCCTCCACCAACACTGTACCATCCTCCCCCTTAATGCACTTCACCTGATCGAGGTCACGACCCTTCCTCTCCCTAGCCTTAGCGAGCCTAAACAACTTTTTTTCCCCTCCTTTCTCCTGTAACCCTGCATATAAGCTTTCAAATGCTGCCGTCTTAGCCGCCGTAACTGCTAACTTAGCCTCCTTCCTAGCTAACT
Source organism: Capsicum annuum (assembly GCF_002878395.1). Classification (NCBI taxonomy): domain Eukaryota; kingdom Viridiplantae; phylum Streptophyta; class Magnoliopsida; order Solanales; family Solanaceae; genus Capsicum; species Capsicum annuum. The sequence continues at coordinate 877,653 of NC_061111.1, forward strand.
TGTACTCTTTCCTGTTTACCCGCTTCTCTTCTTCGTCTTTACTCTCAACCAACTTAGCATACGCCCCTTTCTTGGTCTCCACTTTCTTCTTAACCTCTTCATTCCACCACCAATCCCTCCGATGATGCCCGGCCCCTAGAAACACCCAACACCTCACTAGCATTCTCCCTGATGCACCTAGCCGCCCTATCCCACATACTATCCACGTCCCCCCTGCACTCCCACACCCCCATTCCCGCCAACTTCTCCCCTATCTCTCACGCATTCACTGGCGTCAAGCCGCCCCACTTAATTCTAGGTCTACGCTCCTCACTCCTTCTCTTCCTATCCTTCTTTATACCCAAATCCATAACCAAGAGTCTATGTTGGGTCGAAAGATTCTCACTCGAGATGACCTTACAGTCCTTACACAACACCCTATCCCCTTTCCTAAGAAACAAAAAGTCAATCTGGGTCTTGGCTATCGCGCTTCGGAAGGTGATCAGTGATCGTCCTTCTTCGGGAAGCCCGAGTTCACCACCACCAGCCCAAAGGACCTCGCAAAATCCAATAGAGTAGCCCCCTCTTCATTTCTTTCCCCAAAACCAAAACCACCATGCACATCACCAAAGCCTCCCGGTAACGCCCCGATGTGCCCATTGAAAGTACAACCTACAACCTACAACTTATATCATTTTATTCTTTGAAGTCCCTCTATTTGGCATCTGCCATAGTTTCTTTCTTAAGTAATGCTATCCAGTCTTCTGGATTAGTTTTGACAGGAAAACAAAAGAAAAGAAATCTTTTAAGCAATCATGAACTAACATAAACCTTAGAAGAAAAGAGAGAAAAGAACGCTAGGTGGCTCATTAGAACTTGTAGCAGCTTACTAGCTTAATCAGATTCGTTTTCAACTTTCCTTCTAGAATTGTCAAAATACAAAGGAAAACATTGAACTGCTACCTTAACTCATTCTCCTTCTGTGAAAGCACTAGCAAAAGAATATCATCTGAGTCATTTAAAACACACCTGATTTGTGGTTGAACAACAAGCAATTTTCCACCTTCCCCGTTTCTAATCCTCATTTACTCTTGTTTCTTGCATTACTGTGCCAGTTCTTTAACAGAAGCATTTTGCATAGCTATATTGGAAGCTGCAAGTTGTGGATTATTAACAGTCAGTACACGTGTAGGAGGTGTTCCAGAGGCATGTCCATGATTCATTTCTCTTTGCTTGACTAGTTTTAGGATCTCCTTGCCTCTACTTTGTAAGTTGTTTGTTGTTATTTATAATATTGTTTTACTTGTCCAGGTTCTTCCAGATGATATGGTGGTTTTGGCTGCGCCAGATCCTACTACTATGGTTCACGCGATCACAAGGGCCATATATATGCTTCCTAAAATAGATCCACAAGATATGCACAACCGTGTAAGTACCACATTTCCGTTTGCTCATCTTTTTTCTTTGTATTTTCGAGTGAGGTAGCTAAGGCTGTTTAGTTTCTCTACTCTCTTGAGTTCTATCAAGTATCAATAGTCTTGTATCTTAGGTGAGATCTGAAGGAAATTGAGAAGTTCAAGTCTTCCAACTCAATCTCTTGACCAAAAGAAAAATATTTCCTATTCAATTTCCTTTTTCCTCTAAAAGGGATAAGACATAAATACCCCCCTCCTGGAACTAAGGTCGAATTTTCAGTTACGCACTTTATTTTTGCCGGGCTCCTTTTACCCCCTATTCTCTCTCTTTCCCTTTAAAAGCAAACTACCATTTCTCTCTTTTCCTTTCTTTTAGATAATTACTTTGTTCTTCCTACAAAGAAGTACGTATGTAAAGAAAATGAAAAGAAAAGAAATGGTGCTTGATTGGCACAGTAGTTCATTTAATTGTTTTTTAAGAGGTTCTTCATTTTCTTTTGTTTTCTACTTCTTTAATAAAACTTTGCAGCTTTGTAGATGATATACTCCTAGTAATTGCTCTCTCTGTTCCATTTGTATATGACGGTATTTGACTGATTAAGAAAGATTTTTCCCGCATACCAAAAGTTTCTTAGAATTTGTAGGGTAAAACATACCATGAAAGAGTGCAAAATGAAATACAGTATGTATCTATGGAAAGGAAGGTTCTTCGTGTCAATGGTGACTGTAGAATCTATGCAAGATAGTTAATGTGATTTATCCGGAACTATCTGAGAAGAAGAATTTAATTTTCTGACAACATTTTGGTCTCCAACTTCAGCAACGGCGAACAAGAACATTTCAGTAACCTGCGTCAAGTCTGTTAAACATATTAGACATGGCTAAGAAGTTAGAGAGAAGAAAAGGAGGGGATGGGACATGACATCTGCAGCAGCATTTCCAATTCTTTTTCCTTCTTTGATAGATGCATCATTTCTAATATTTAGAAGCTTATGATGACTGTTTTTGTTTGGAGACTAAGATCACAATGACTTTTTGTGGAAGGAAAGAGGGTGAATAAGTACAGGATATTTAAGATAGATTAGAAGATTGATGATATAGTAGTTAAAAGGGCAAGATTTGTTTGTGGTTGTTAAGTGTCCAACATTGATGGAGCAAATGGGCTGTTGTCTCCTTATATGGTTTTGGGACATTATCACCTCTTGAGCTAGCTTTTCGGGTTGAGTTGGTACAAGATCTACTAGAGCAGTACTATTCATATTCTTTGTTTACTCAATTTTGGGCCTTCACATTATGTTTTTCATGCTCTATATCTGATCCGCTGGGAGTGCGGAGTTCTGACGTTAAGTTTCCACGGCAATCCTCACCTCAAGCTAGGTTTTGGAGTTAGGCCCAAAATCTATTTCAACCTATGATTTATGATTAAAAAGGTTGCTTGGTTTGGGGTGCAATTATAAATGTGAAAAGGGTGTTTCTACAGGTTTGTTATCCAAGAGGTATATCGACCATGTTATTTACTGACATTTGGATTCTACTGCCAGATGAAAAAACTTTATAGTTGGCCTGATGTAGCCAGGAGGACAGAAATTGTTTACAACCGTGCTTTGAAATGCTCCAATCCACCTTTGCTAGATCGATTGTCAAGGTATGCTACGCCTCTGTAGAAAAGAATGGTTTGTCAAGGTATGTCATTGCCCTAGAGAAATAAGTTGAGAACAGATAAAATCATATAATTATATGCTATTTCTCTTTTAGTAGTAAAAGAGCCGCCTTATTATTTTGGCCTAATTTATGGTACGAGTAAGATCAGATAATTGAATTGCAATGTTAAGTTCTTTGGATTCCTTTATCGTACTTTTGATGTCCTAGATTGTGCATGAAAAGGTATAGGTTTACATGATAACTTGTAGGCCTTCAGGCAACTGAACATGATTCTTTGGTCCTTTGTTGTCCTCAGACTGGGGAAAGCGTGCATCCTAGATTCAATGCTCTGCCTTGTAGGCCTTCAGGCAGTTGAATGTTCATTTTGGGCTGTTTTGTATATCGTTTATTAAGCAGTGATTGGCCATATAGAGTTTGCACATGAATAAATGTTCTCTGCAGTTGATTAACTTTCAAGTTAATTTTCCACGAACCTTTTGCCAGGTACCTTACTTGTGGCACTTGGGCCGGGAAAATATTTTGCCTAGTTATGATAGTAAATTTTTTGCTCTGGCGGCTCTTGCAACTATGGAAGGTAAGTTCCTCTTTTCAATTAATATTTTGCAAATTCATTTGGTTTCCTATTGCAATTCCATTTAATCCTTATAGGCCTATCATAATTTTTTTTGAAATCTATAAGCCTGACAAGGACATTGAAGTGGTACCCGATATTCAACTTCCAAAGTCGCAACATGAGGAGACACCATTTGGTTCCAGGCCAGAAAAAAGCTTATGATTCCGGTGCTTTACCCATCGGTGCAGTTCAGGGTCATTTACTATTCAAACACAATGTAGAATTAGGATTTAGGTAAAGTGTTTTACATAGTACATCTTGCTTGATCTATTTTTCTTTTCAATTCCTTTCCTGAGTTTCATATTACTTTTCACTTTTCAGTGTGACACACAACAGCAGGTTGCGTAGGAGAAAGTGGATAAATGGTTTTGATCTGGGGTTTGATTGCACCAAGAAGGATTTTTGGAGATTTACGTACCCATGGTATGGTCAGTTGGTTCTTATTTGATGCAGTAGCACGTGTTCTTGCATCGTATCAGCCAACGCTTTCCCTAACCAAGAACAGATAAAACTCATTAACATGCCATTGTTAATAGGAGCCACTGGGATGATGCCTCCAGCCACGGCTGTGAACTATACCAGCCTGTATTATTGTAGGCTTCTTGGTAGAGGTAGCGTTGTTCATCAATATATGCCAGTTTTATGGCAGCGCCATATCTATGGTTTTTCTGTTGCATCTGTGCTGGTTTGGCATTTATAGGAGCTGTGAACCATACAACCTGGATCATTGTAGGCTTCTTTTCAGGCAGTATGTTTATCGACATAGGCCAGTTTTGTGGCAGCGCCTTATCAATGTTGTTTTTTTCTGTTGCACTTGTGCTTGGTTTGACATTTATAGGAGTTCTTGTGTATATATGTTTGGGCTTGGAGAACACAGGGTTGCCCAGTTTCTTGCATTGTGTTGTGAAGAAGAACTAAAAATTCGGTTGTACCAATTTTCATGTGTTAAATCGTGCTCCTTTCCTTTATTTCAAAATAGAATATCTATTCAACTCTCAAAACTCAAATTCATAAATTCATTTACTTTTGGTTGTAAAATCGATTAAATGGCAACCATAATACTTAACCTAAGTAATAAAAAACACTCTTACTACCAGAACAAGGACACACTCCTTTCTACTAACCTTTTATCATAATTTGCATATTCCACGCCTTTCTATTCGGGATCTTTAAAATACCAACAAAAAAATATTCACCTTAATTTCAAAATAAATAGGAAGTTAGTCTACGTCTAAGAGTGAAACAATCATCTTACTAATAAAATTTGAATTCAACAACAACATGCATGACATTTGATTGTATGTGAAGTTCTGTCTATGCCTAAATTATGTTAGATTCAATGTCGTTGAGCTCTTTAAAATATTGCCACATTCATGTCAAATCCACATGCTCTATTGACCCCGAACAATATAAATCATATTTTCAATTCACACATTTATGTGGATATAATATACTAGTATATGAATATAGTATAATATATGTAAAGTTGTTCTAATTCCAGCATATTAAAACAAATAAAATTAAGAAAAAGCTTTCATCAAAATACTTTTTTTCTTTCTTTTGTCTATATTCACTTTCAAAAATCTCGTGTGAGACATAAAATATTTTTTCTTTTCTTCTTCCTTCCTCTCCTTTTAAGAGGAATCTATTAATCTTTTTCAACTATTTGCAAGTTGCAACACCCAAATATTCCAAAATAAAAAATCAAACAATTGTTGTGCTGAGTGTATTTGTATTTAGACGTGTCAAAAACTCAAATATCTCCCTACACTTTGGACTTCCACTCATATAAACCCTTCAAACGGTGCGTCAAAAAGTCCATTCAAATTTCCACTTTCAATTTTTATCCTACCAAAATTCATATTACAAAAAAAAATAAAAATAATCTATAAATACCACAAACTAATAAACTCACTTTTCATTGTCCTACAAATATCAATCGAATTTATTTTACTTGATACGAGTGTCGATAGTGAGGTCTTCTTGTTGTTTATCAATTGAATTTGTTTAATACAAATTTTGAAATTTTTGATTTTCTAGAGAAAGTGAGAAATTGAAGATGAGGCTATTGAAAGTAGCAACGTGTAATTTGAACCAATGGGCAATGGATTTCGATTGCAATTTGAAGAACATTAAGCAATCAATTACCGAAGCTAAAGCTGTTGGAGCAATGATAAGGCTAGGACCTGAGCTTGAAATCACTGGTTATGGCTGTGAAGATCATTTCTTAGAACTCGATACTGTTGCTCATTCGTAAGTTTTATCGTGTACTTTGATTATAGTATTATTTTAAAATTTTAGTTTTGTTCACTATATTCAGGTACTTGGTCCGCTATTGCACGTTGAGTAGCCTGGCAATAGCAGGTTATGTAATAAAATACTCACGGTGTACAAAACTTAAACGTAGACTTATTTGCTTCTACTATCTGTTCTTTTTGTTACTATGTGTTCTTTTGTTACTGTCTATTGTTTTGTGTGGTTCAATTATAGTCTTATTTTGTGTAGTATTGTTATGTTACTACTACTTGTTTTTGTCACTGTTTATTGTTTTGTGTAATTCGATTTTAGTATTATTTTGTCGTAGAATTGCTTCTGCTACTATCTGGTGTTTTGTTTTTGTAACTAGCTATTGTTTCGAGTAGTTAGATTATAATATTATTTTGTTGTAGTATTGTTTCTATCTATTGTTATTGTTTTGTGTAGTTCGTTAAGTGTTATATTATTGTAGTATTGTTCTGTTACACTATTTGTTGTTTTTATTACTATATATTGTTTCTTGTACTTTCATTACGTATTTTTCTAGACTGCTTTTGGACTGTCGGTAACGTCATTTCTACGGGTGAGGTAGAGGTAAAGTATGTGTACACTCTACCCTTCCTAGAACCAACTTGTTGGGACTACACTGAGTATGCTGTTGTTGTAATTTGTTTTTTTTTCCCTGGATTGCTTTGAACTATTTTTCTTGAGCTGAGGTCTATTACCGTAAGTTTCTGTCTTTCTTTTTTTTTTTCGTAGTTTGATTTTGCTTAGCGTTTTCTGAATTTTTATTGTTGTATACGCCTGAAATTGATAAATATTGGAATGTCTGATCGATAAAAATGCAAACTTAAGATAAATTAGGGCCTGTTTGATTTGGCTTATTTCAGGTGTTTTTAAGTGAAAGTAGGAAGCCATGCGTTGTTTTGTTGTCCGTTCATATTACTAGTCGTAGTATTTCTTTTGTAGTTTCTTGTATTTTCAATTTCTGTTACTTCCTGCTGGTTCTTGTATGGCGATTAATGTACTATTTTATTGTTGTTTCTGTTATGTTACTATCGGTACTTTTTGTTATCATCTGTTGTTCCTTAAGCTGAGGGTTTATCGGAAACAACTCTCTATCTCTGAGGTAGGGGTAACCGTGTACGGTCTGCGTACGCTCTACCCTCCCCAGACCTCCACTTTATGGGACTACAGTGGGTGTGTTGTTGTTGTTAAGTCAAAGTAGCTTTTAAGCACTTGTTTGTGTTTCAATAAGATTAAAAAATGCTTTTTAAGCACTTGTTTCTAAGCCAAAGTACCAAAAATAATCCAAAAGTTAGGATTCTCAACTTATGACTTCTGTTTATAAGCCAGTCCAAACAGGCTCTTAGTTCATACAATTCAACAGCATATACATACATCATCTACTTCAATTGTATAATTCTCGAAACATACTGAGATAAATGGAGTATCACATTAATTTTGGCATAGTAAAGAATGTGGACTCGGAAACAGTCTCTCTACCCCACAAAGGTAGTGGTAAGGTTTGCATACATCCTTCCCAGATCCCACTTGTGGAATTACACTAGGTATGTTGATAGTGATTGATAGTGATCAAGTATAGAATGTGGACTATTTCTGCTCTCCTTTTTTCCCAAATGAGAATTGCATGGATTAACTTTAAATATGTTTCAAACACATGCAAATTCTAGCAGGTTGGAGGTTTCTTACTGATACTGCCATTATATAAAATTAGCTTTGTCACTACTATGTACATGGCCGATGAAGCTTGTTGCCATTTGTTTTGCACATACTCTGTCATCCGTTATATACAGGTTTATCCTCTGTAAAAATGGCATTCTTGGAATGCTTTGGTGCATAAGAATTTTTGTAGCAGTTTTTAAAGAAACAGACTTCCGTATAGCACACACGTCAATTCAACAATTAGATATCGGCTAGATATGACTTGCTTTATCCTTTTGGAGGAAGGAGATAGATGAAGGATGTCCTATGCCAGGATATCTATCTTATCTCTCCTTTTAATTTAATTACATTGCACATGAGAATATTTGGTATTCATAATCTGCTATTGTTTCGTGCGAGATGGAATTCCCTTAGTTTTGCCTTCCTTGATGGCAAGTGCAGCAATTCAATTATGGTGATATCATCAGTGTTTCTCGTCATTGATATATTTGTTGATCTTTGAAAAAAAAAAATTGCTGACAAGTTGGCATCAGAAAAAGTAGAGAATAGCTTTTCCTGAGGATATCAAATTACCATTTGAGCTCTTTCCCTGATTGTAATGTTCTTCACAAACTTGCAGTTGGGAATGCTTAAAAGAACTACTGTTAGGAGATTGGACTGATGGCATATTGTGTAGCTTCGGTATGCCTGTTATCAAAGATTCAGAACGTTACAACTGTCAAGTTTTGTGCCTAAACAGAAAAATAATCATGATAAGGCCAAAAATGTGGCTGGCAAATGATGGCAACTATCGAGAACTCCGATGGTTTACGGCATGGAAACCAAAAGATCATCTTGAGGACTTCCATCTCCCAACTGAAGTTTCAGATGCTTTGTCTCAGACAACAGTACCTTTTGGTTATGGCTATGTCCAGTTTCTAGACACGTATGTTATTGTCCTCCCTGTCATCATTACACGTTCATAGTGTTTGTTTCTAGTTATTGTTTTGCTTTATGCCTCTCTTTTCTTGCTTGCATTGAATTACGCGATTTGAAAACAGAATGTACGCGTCCTCTTGGCTGCTTAGTTTATGGTGATGGTCTGTCTACAGTTATAGCCTGCTTGGCCAAGCTTACTTTTTTCTTAAGTGTTTTTTTTTTTCCTTCCAAAAAGTGCTTAGTTTTAAAATCTGAGTTGTTTGGCCAAGATTTCCAGAGAAAATAAGTGCTTCTGGGGTAGCAGAAGTTGTTTTGAAGATGCTAAAAAAGTAGCTTTTCCCTTAAACCACTTTTTTGAAAAGCACTTTTGAGAAAATTACACTTAAAAACACTTTTGAAAAGCTTGGCCAAACACTTGTTGTTGCTCAAAAGTGTTTTTTAAATTTATTGGCCAAACACGAACTGTCTCTCACCAAAAATACGTTTTTGAAAAACACTTTCCAAAATAAGCGGATTTTTACAAGCTTGGCCAAACAGGCTATTAGCCTACTTGATTTACTAGAGAACTTAATTGCTCTATTTAGTTTTATTTTATCTTTGACCTATCATTTAAGTTGTTATAATATTAATTGTTTCATCTACTAGAGTATAGATGCCACTTAGAAAAGAGCTATGCTCCAGCTTCCACAAAATTTCAGCCCCATTTTGTAGAGACTCGTGATGTCGGTGTCTGTCATTCCTTATGATTTCCATAGCGGTTGAAAAAGGCTATTTAACTAAGTTTAATCATTGTAAACACTTCTGTGATTTGAAATATTTTGACATAAGTTGAAGGATTTAGGAAGTAGCTTGACATTAAGTTATCTTTTGAGTACTTTTGTGGAACTTCTTTATTTTTGCAAATAAAAAAAAAATGGGAAAAGGATAACATTCTTGATTGCAATGTACTCTCTAACAAACGAAAGTTGGAGTAACAGAAACATAAGTGAAATTTTCTGTCTAGCCTAAATTCTTTTGTGGCCACATATCGTGGGAGATTTCTCTTACTTAGTACGCATTCCCGAACTTAGCAATCAAACAACTCATGCATGTGTAATAATAGATAAGTTGCATATTATCGACTTACCCACCATTTTATATGGTTTTAAGCTCCCTTTTAATGTTGCTTTCAGATCTGTTGCAGCTGAAGTTTGTGAAGAACTCTTTACTCCTCAACCTCCTCATGCTGAGCTTGCATTGAATGGTGTTGAAGTGTTTATGAATGCAAGTGGAAGTCATCATCAATTGCGAAAGCTTGATCTGCGAAATCGTGCTTTTATTAGTGCCACACATACTCGAGGGGGAGTTTACATGTACAGTAATCACCAAGGATGCGATGGTGGTCGTCTCTATTATGGTAGCAGACCTGCTTTTTGTCCTAATGTACTGTAGTAGTAATCTATATAAGCTGTATTTCTTAGCTTAGGTGATATGAAGATAATTGTGTTTAACTCACTTTGGTAACCTGTTTTAGCAGTTTTATTATGACCCTTTATTCATAATTCATTATCTTTGGCAGATGGATGTTCTTGTGTTGTTGTAAATGGAGATATGGTAGCACAAGGTTCACAATTTTCTGTGAAGGATGTTGAAATGGTTTTTGCTCAAATTGATCTAGATGCGGTATGTTAGAATTCTGACCTCAATATCTTAAAATGTTGCTGTGAACATCATTAACTTGTTCCTCTTTTGCAAGTCGGTAAGTGGATGCCGAAGTCTCTCTTGCAGTTACCAAACTAATGCCAACAAATTGGATCAGATTATGGCGTAATTACTAATCCATCTCAACCTTGTAATCTGCATGTATTAATTGCTCATCCGTGCTTTTTCATTCTGATTCCACATTGTTCCAGCTTAACTAATTTAAGGAAACCATTGCATTTTGATATGCCTGCAAATCAAGAGCCAAATCTTGATATATAGAGCTGTTTTATTGAAAGAAATAACACAATGTGGTGGTATGAACTTCAACATATTTTGCGTTTTGTGGAGGCTTCATTGCTGTGTGTATAGTTTCGTGAAATCTTTTGCTGCTGAAATGTCTGGGGTTTGTTATTTATCCATTTAGTTAAATGACAATGGTTCTTACTTTCCCCTTTGTACCAGGTTGCAAGTCTCAGATCATCTGTCAGTAGCTTTCAAGAGCAAGCAAGTTGTAAAGCTAAAGTTTCCAAAGTATTTGTGCCTTACAAGCTTTGCCAACCTTTTAACCTCCAAATGTCACTTTCAAGTCCAGTCAAGGTAAGTTGTTGTGTAAGGTCGATGGTTTTGAAAACCAACATATGTTCTTGTACTGATTCCTGTCTTCTTGTTTAAGCAGCTCTGCGGAGTTAAAACCTTATGCGCAAGGCCCTTCCCTCTTTTTCATAAACAGATTTTGGTGTATTCCTAGTCACAAGAAGCTGTTGTGAGCGTCTTCCAAATGAAATATTTTCTTATTTGTTAAAATATTTGTGGATAGGAGAAAGAGGGTCTCTTTGTTTCAGGGGTGAGTTGTTCGTACCTTCTCTCACCTTGCCTGAGCGTGCGCGGCGGGGGTGGGGGGTGGGAGAGGGTGTTGGAGGTTTTAATTGTCTGATCATTTCCATTTCCGTCAATCTCTGATCACATGATTCTATTCAATTGCCAGTCTTTCAATCTGAAGTATATTTCACATCCTAGGCCAAAATTAAAAATGGGTTCATCGCATCTACTGAAAAAGACTGGGTTAAACTTCCATCTAGTTCTTTCTTGAATGTTTCAAAGCATTTTATATTTCAGATTTTTATATACTACATTTAGTTCTATCTTCTTTTGAATTTTGTTGCATCTTAAGCCATTTGTTTCGTTAGTAATGTCTTGTGGATTCTTCCGTTGCTTGATTAAGTTGGGTTAGCGAACTGCTTTTGTTTCCAGATTAGATACCACTCTCCTGAGGAGGAAATAGCACTTGGACCTGCTTGCTGGCTTTGGGATTATCTTAGAAGAAGTGGTGCATCTGGTTTTCTGCTTCCACTTTCTGGTGGTGCTGATAGTTCCTCCGTTGCTGCTATAGTTGGTTCAATGTGCCAGCTTGTAGTAAAAGGTTTATTGAACTCCCTGCCCTTCTAAACATATATATTGTTGTGTTCTAGCTCTTTTCCTGTACTTGTAACTAGTCTTTCACATTCGTCTTGTTGTCATAGTACATATGTTTTTCCATAGTTTCAGAGTGCAGGGTGAAAATGCAGTCGTTATGTTACACTATCCCCTATAGCTGGTTGAACCTTCTGCTAGTTTCTTACGTGAACCAATAGCCTCCAGCGGAAAATGATAGATAATTGTTGTGCTGTTTGATTACTAAAATTATTACCTGGATCTAAAACCTTGACCACGAATACGACAAATCAAGGATCCTCCTAAATTTCTTCATGCTATAGCATTTTCAGTTCAGCAACACCTTAGGAAGTTAAATCCTAGTATCCTACAAGTGAATGATCATTCTTTAGAAACTTGTAGGGCTGGCAAGCATTTTGTATGAGTACGATCTTATTATTCTTGCATGTTCTCCAGTACGTGTACTATGTCTTCATTTATGTTGTGATGACTTAAACAATGCAACATGCTGCTCGTAGTGTCTATTTCTTCGTAAAAGTACAAAGTCAATAGCATGACCAGCATGTCTGATGATTAGCAGAATATTGAGCTTTGTTTTAATTCTAGTTTAATTATCTGTGATGTCAATGCAGAAATTGCAAAAGGTGACGAGCAGATAAAAGCAGATGCCATTCGAATTGGCCATTACACTGATGGTCAGTTTCCAACGGATAACAAAGAATTTGCTAAGCGCATTTTTTACACAGTTTTCATGGGATCTGAAAATAGGTAAGAATGTCAGCAAAGTCCCATTATTCTATCCTTTCCAGATTTTCTGTTCTGATCTATATGTATTCTATGGTTCCTTAATTGGCACGGAATAACTAAAAGTAATAATTAACTCCTTTATAGCTGCTTTGGTAATTTTCAGTTGGCAATTTTTTTTATTTGCCTGGCCTTTGGCAGCATACTTCTGGTACAGAACTGGGAGCCTTTTTAGTCATCTTAATAAATGTAGGAAATTTGAACTTCGCTAATATGAGAATTTGGTCATCATGAACTCTTGGCTGGACCCATTGTCATGCTATTGCCTACTAAATCAAAGCTGATACCCTCCTCATGAATTCTAAGGATCAACCTTACTTATGTTTCGTTCTTAAATGACATTTATTCTCTAATATCAAGGGACTCAGCAGCAGTCTGAGAAGTGCATATTCCCATAGAGTCTAATGACACCTTTGCTTTGTACTTTAAGGGTTTAAATTTTGCATGTTTCACTTTTATATGGTTGAGTAAATTAGACTGAGAATGATCATTTCCAACCAAAGTAGATGACTGAATATAAGATTTCAGCCCTTTTCTATTGATTCATAGATGTCTTCTTCAATGGAGAACTCCTAGATGCTTTTTCTCTCCTGGAGAACACTTACACTGTTCTTTCCAGAACTCAGTGGAAATAATTTTCTTATCAGTCAATGAGCATCTTGTATTTCATAAAATTGGGGGCAATAGAATCCTTACATAAGGGCCATCCTATCCAACTATGTTTGAAAAAAGATCTATTTGAATTGATTAGTGGGCCAAACTTGTGTTGTTGATAGTGTATGCATGTGACAGTTCAGAAGCCACAACAACTCGGGCAAAGGTATTGGCTGATGAGATAGGATCATGGCATCTTAATGTGAGCATCGATGGAGTGGTCTCTTCTCTAATCTCCCTAATTCAAACACTCACTGGAAAACGTCCACGTTACAAGGTAGAATAGTTTGAAATAAAGTTTACCATTATCTAATTATTTGCTTGTATGTGTTCGCTTAACTGAAACCTTTAACCTCATTTGTCTGGCCAACTGTTAGTTGGTTGGACTAAGAGAAACCATGTCTGGAATGAAGACTAAGCTGTTGCTTCACAGTGCAATCTTGACCTGATTCTTTTGTTTGCAGGTTGATGGGGGATCAAACATTGAAAATTTAGGGTTGCAAAATATTCAAGCTCGGGTCCGAATGGTCCTGGCATTCATGTTAGCATCTCTGCTTCCATGGGTCCATAACAAACCTGGTTTTTATCTGGTTTTAGGTAGCTCTAATGTGGATGAAGCATTACGTGGTTACTTGACAAAGGTAGAAGAAACTTTTGTTGTTTTGATATTGTGTCACTATTAACAGCATTTATCCTATTATAGCATCTTGGTAACCGAGGATATTTGGGGCAATTACAGCTGTAGTGCTGTTTGAATTGATTCACAGCTGGCTTGAACTCTCCTTGTATTTGTTTTTCTATGCTTGGAGCATGTAAATAAACAGATAGTATCAAATTGTTTTCAGGGTTTTCCTTTCACTGTTCTCTCTTTGCTCTTAACACATATCGTGGTGATAACTGTCAATCTTTGCAGTATGATTGTAGTTCAGCAGATATAAATCCAATTGGAAGTATCAGTAAAACGGATCTTCGAAGATTTCTGAAATGGGCTGCTGTTCATCTTGGTTACTTATCCCTGGCAGAGATTGAAGCTGCACCGCCCACTGCTGAATTGGAGCCTATACGCTCGAATTACAGTCAGGTATCTGATCTGTACTTCCAATTTTCAGTTTATGATGTTCTTTCTAGTAATGCAGGTGACCGTATTTCCTGTTTCTAGTATTTTCTTATCCTTTCATTTTGGAGAGTTCTCATGTACTTATGGTCTGACAAAGGGGGTCTTTGCTGTTCTGAGTAGCATCTTGCCATCACTTTTCACATTTCGCCGGGTCACCCTCTTTCTCGAGTTTATCTTGACTAAATAAATTCTACAATTTTTTCGCATGAAAGTTCTCATCTTTTAAACTAATACTTGGAGTTTGGTTATGTATGAAGAAGTGATCAAGTGCAATTAAAAGCTTTACATTACAATATTTGTGGAACAGTTGGATGAAGTGGATATGGGCATGACCTATGATGAACTTTCAGTGTATGGAAGGTTGCGCAAGATTTTCCGCTGTGGACCCCTATCAATGTTTAAGGTTTGTCATCTTCATTCTGCATTACATTATGGAATCAGACTTGCTGTAGGATCATACGTCCACATATTTTTGTAGTCCTTGACAAGTACTGAATGATCATACTGCAGAATTTGTGTTACAAATGGGGTACAAAGTTGACGCCTGCAGAAGTAGCCGACAAAGTGAAATACTTCTTTAAATACTATTCCATCAATAGACACAAGATGACCGTACTGACGCCTTCATATCATGCCGAGGTACTTCACTTCTATGTTGCGTGGATCCTTTACTTGTCATGAAGTATCTGTCTGGTATTGTTAGAATAGTCTCACAGCCTCTTTTATATGGTCTTGGGCATTCCTCAGGTCATGAGATAACTTTTTTGTTTTAGGCTCAAGCTCATCCCTTCACGGGTATAGGTAGGTACTTCACGGATACCTCAAACATATGCACTAAGTCTACAAATGCGTATATGGGAACTTATAAATGCATCTATTTTTCTATCGATACCTACTCGTTCCCATATCCATGCAGCTTAAATCCAATATTGGCTACCTACTTGTTTCCTCATCCATGCAACATTTTAGTGCTTTTGTTCTGTGTGTTTCATTAGAAAAGCATCATCATCATCCAAATCTCAATCCTAAGCAAGTTGAATTCGTTTATGTCTCCACTGATTGTATCTCTCCGTTTAAGTTTATCTTAGACCGTCATTACACAGTAAAATAAAAATAAAACCGCCATATAATCTGTCAGCGATGTCTCATTAGAGAAGCATATGACTTTTTTCATATTGCAGAGTTATTCACCCGAGGACAATAGGTTTGATCTGCGCCAGTTCCTGTACAATGTCCGATGGCCTTATCAATTTCGCAAGATTGATGAACTTGTGAATGAGCTCGATGGTGATAAAATTGCTCTTACAAAATCGACTGAGGGGGAACGTGTGCACGTTACAGCTGATGGTGGGATGGGAGTTGTGGCCGCAGGCTCGGGTGATCCAAGAGCTGGCTTCTAATTCTAACTTATACAGTTTAGCTAATGATGCAGCTGATAAGGAGATACTGGATTTCCAAATGCTTTCCAAAGTATTCATCAGTCTTCACAAAGTCTAATTTATGTTGAATTTACTCTTTACTTTCCTCCTGTATTTAACAAAATCAGTTGCAACAATTCTCAATAATGAAAACCCCATCGTTTGCACAAGCCCCTATTTTGGATGGTCTTTAGTTTTTGTCTTTTAAATTTTGGCCTTTAATTTTGCCTTAAGGTACAAGTTATGCCATAGAAGCAAAAGTTTTATTTCAGAACCCACAAAATTATGCATCTTCATACAGAATTTTGTAGGATGAGCATAAGTTGTATACGTATGTATGCCTTGCGAATTATACACTACATACCTTAATGCCCTGCGAATTATATACATGCCTTTTTGCCTGCCTTGCGAAATCAGGTCATGTCTTGCATTATCTTTGATTAAGTAATATTTCATCTTATCGACTAAAATATATGACAGATTTGCTCTCACATTTTGTGTCGAAATAACCATCTGAATTTCTCCAACCAAACTTTTAAGTTATTCATTTAACCGGTCATGTAAATGGTTACCGTGTATACTATTTTTTATGTCAATTACCTTGTACTCTCTGGTGCATAATTGTGATCATCTGATTGAGTAATAATACAGTAATTACATGGTTAAAACTACAAACTCAAATCTTTAATAAATGCACAACAATGATTTAGAACTTAATATGATTTATTACATCATTTATCGAAACAATGATTTAGAACTTAATATGAACTCAAAAATTATGCAACTTTGGTATTAGTAGATTCCAAGTATTGGCACTTGTAAGCAACAGTATAAGTTGGGATAAAATAGGACTCAGAGATTATTGGTGCTCAAAAAGTCAAATAAAGATGCAATAAACCAAATGTCTGAAGTTCTATTTCATAACAAATCGAAGCAACATACAAATAAGAAACATTCCTTTGACTAAAATCTTCACCTAAAAAAACTAAACGAAGAAGGGAGATTTCTCAGAATTGCTTTAACAAATGACAAAACTCATTTCAACCTATTCTATATATCCTCATTTCTACATCCTTTTCAGGTATGGAGGTTTTTTTTTTTTCTTTCAGAAATAGCTTACAGCTCATCATGGCCATCTTCATCTTCTTCAGATGAGCCGCCACCTGGGGCTCCACCTGATCGTTGATAAACAGCTGTGATGATTGGGTTGCAGACTGCCTCGACCTCTTTGAGCTTCTCGTCATAATCCTCTTTCTCTGCGCTCTGGTTATCATCTAGCCACTCGAGGGCTTCTTTCGTTGCTGTCTCAATCTTCTCCTTCTCATCAGCCTCCAGTTTGTCAGCTAACTTGTCCTTGTCGTTGATTTGGTTCTTCATGTTGTACACGTAGGTTTCAAGACTGTTACGGGCGTCGATCCTCTCCTTCACCTTTTTGTCTTCCTCAGCAAACTCTTCTGCCTCACGAACCATACGCTCAATCTCTTCTTGGCTTAACCGTCCCTTGTCGTTTGTAATGGTAATCTTCTCTGCTTTTCCAGTACCCTTGTCTTCTGCTTTGACATTCAAGATACCATTGGCATCGACTTCAAATGTCACCTCAATTTGTGGGGTTCCTCTGTTCAAACAATATCAGGATTCCAATTTAGATCCCAATAGGATTTCAAGAAGTTGTGTACAATTATCTAAGAAAAGAAACGTAACCGACCTTGGAGCGGGGGGAATTCCAGTGAGATCAAACTTTCCTAGATTCCTACAGTCCTTGGTAAGACTCCTTTCACCTTCATAAACCTGTCATCGACATGTGGAGGAAAAACAGTGAGAATCGGAGCAAACCAGAGCAAAGGTTAATGAACAGTTCTGAACAATTGAGTTAAAAAGGATTCGCAAACATGAAGCAAAGCAATACCTGAATGGAGACGGTGGTCTGCTGGTCTTGGTAAGTGGTGAAGACCTGGGACTTCTTTGTTGGGATAACGGTGTTCCTAGGGATCAATTTGGTCATGACTCCACCAACAGTTTCAATACCAAGGGTGAGAGGAGCGACATCCAGGAGAAGAATATCTGCACAAAAGAAATATATGCCGCACAATCAATCAGTAAAAGCAGCAAACTCACACATAATCAGAACCAATAAGCAAATTAAGGCAAGAAAACTAATTAGATCATGTACCTTTAGTTTCGTCTCCACCCTCTCCACTAAGGATACCACCTTGAACAGCAGCACCATAAGCAACTGCTTCATCAGGATTTACACCCTTGTTGGGCTCCTTGCCGTCAAAATAGTCTTTAAGAAGTTGTTGCACCTTAGGAATTCTGGTGCTTCCACCAACAAGAACGATCTCATCAATCTGCTTCTTTTCTAGCCCAGCATCCTCCATTGCCTTCTTCACTGGACCCATCGTCTTTCTGAAGAGATCGTTGTTCAACTCCTCAAAACGTGCACGGGTCAATGGTTCAGAGAAGTCAACGCCATCGAACAATGATTCGATCTCAACACGAACTTGGTGCTGGCTACTGAGGGATCTCTTGGCACGTTCAGCTTCTCTCCTTAGCTTGCCAAGAGCTCTGTTGTCCTTGCTGATGTCCTTTCCATGCTTCTTCTTGATCAACTTGATGAAGTATTCCATAATCCTTTGATCAAAGTCCTCACCTGCAAGAAATAACAATACAAAATCCAAGAATAATTATCTCATAAGACGGCAGTTCTGAAGTTTCTTCATTGAGTTAAATATGGACCATCTATTCCAAATTTACAATCAGATCCTTACCTCCAAGATGAGTGTCACCATTAGTTGAAAGAACCTCAAACACTCCATTATCAATTGTCAGAATACTGACATCAAATGTCCCACCACCAAGGTCAAAGACGAGAATGTTCTTTTCACCACCTTTTTTGTCCAGCCCATAAGCAATGGCCGCAGCCGTTGGCTCATTAATGATCCTAGCAACATTTAATCCAGCAATAATACCAGCATCCTTTGTAGCCTGTCTTTGTGCGTCATTGAAATATGCTGCAGAGACGAACAAGAGTTAACTCTAAATAATGACAGAAAAGGAAAACAAAAACCAAAAATATTGATCAACTAGGACTGGATAACAACATACCGGGAACAGTAACCACAGCATCCTTAATAGTCTTCCCAAGGAATGCTTCAGCTGTCTCCTTCATCTTTGTCAAAATCATAGCACTGATTTCCTCGGGACTAAATACCTTAGTTTCTCCATCCTTGATTTTGACTTGTATGTAGGGCTTTCCATCCTTGTTAACTATCTTGTATGGGACCAGCTTCATATCCCTCTGTACTTCCTTGTCTTCAAACCTGAAAAAAGGTAACGCATCTAAGCACGACAATTACACAACCATAACAAAACATATGAAACTAATTGACAATTGTACTTACTTTCTTCCAATAAGCCTCTTAACATCAAAGATGGTCCTTTCTGGGTTGACAGCTGCCAAGTTCTTCGCAGCCTCACCAATCAATCTCTCACTATCAGTGAATGCGACCCATGATGGTGTAATACGGTTTCCTTGGTCGTTGGCTATAATCTCGACATGACCATTCTTGTAAACTCCAACACAGGAATAGGTTGTCCCAAGATCAATTCCAATAACTGTTCCAAGTTTGGTAGCCTCCTCTTTCGCAATGGAAAGTGCAGCAAAACAGCCTGTTTCAAGGGAAAGTGAGATAACAAACAACACTCATCAGACTCTTCGACTTCTATATGAAACACATTACATAACACAGCTGAACGAATATATGCATGTGCATATGTGTAACACCCCAACTTAGGAAGGAGTCCCACATCGGCAAAACACAGGAGGGATGCTGAGTGAGAAAGCCTTACTCCCTAGTGATGCGTTTTAAAACCATGCGGGCCTAGGCCCAGAGCGGACAATATCACAAGTGGTTCGGGCCTGGGCCTAGACAGGGGTATCTAGGACCTGTGTGGTTCGGGATGCCCATCGCTGCCATGGCCTCGAGCCGGGTCGTGACAGAATGATATTAAAGCCGCTCCTGTGTCATCCCTGTCGATGTGGGCTAGAGTTCAAACTGAGTGTAGGCAAATCCCGGTAAGGCGGGGCAAACCTCAGTCCTGAGTCTAGGCAAATCCCATTTGGTGGGGCAAGGAGTTCCACATCGGCAAAATACAGGAGGGATGCATGCTGGGTATATAAGTGAGAAAGCCTTACTCCCTAGTGACGCATTTTAAAGCCGTGAGGGCTTAGGCCCAGAGCAGACAATATCACTAGTGGGTTGGGCAGAGACAGGGGTATCTCGGGCCTGTGTGGTTCAGGATGCCCATCGCGGCCAGGGCCAGGGCCAAGGCCTCGGGCCGGGTCATGTGACAATATGTGAGTGTATCTGCAGTATCAGTATGAATCACTCAGTTAATCAACTCTGCCTATCAATACCAAACTAATCCAGCATGGCTATATAAATAGTTTCTACATATTCCACTCAACTCAAGTCAATATACAAACACAATTCAATAGAAACAGTCAGGGTCATAGAACATAAATAAGCTAACAGCATAAAGAAGCAACTTTTAGCATATTTAAAGGATCATTCCGCTAAACTAAGTGTCAAGTATCCATAGGATCTGAAAAAAAACCTTATAAATGTGCATCATTCAGAACCAGATCACATATATGCATCCCTAGTCAACAGCATTCTAGCAAGTATAGAATTGAAATACCAATATTAAAAGCTTGTCACCCCTATAACAGGAAAATACATATATGTAATTCAGGATACGTGTCTGAATTCCTAGATCAGCATCTGATAACAGGATGTAATTCTACAATTGGAAACTGTACTAAAGCTAACAAAGAAATCAAGTTTGCTTTTCTCACTTAACTCTGTCGAATCCATTATTGATTCAATAAATCTACGTAAATTTTTGTTCGGTTCTCCACTTTCCATTACAAAAAAAAACAAATAACATGACCAAATAAGCAATGCAAATATGATAAACGTTTGTGAATATATGTATATAAATGATATAAACACCAATTACTTTCCAGGTACAGCATTATTTGCGACTTTTCAATTCCAATACCAATAAAAATAATCAAGCGCCAAAAAAATGGCCATATCGATCATACAAATCACCATACAAATCCTCAAACAGATACAAAAATGCATGAAAACTAATGCCAGATCTAAAACTACCACATCAAACACACAAATCTGCAAAAAGCTAACAGATCTACAATCAACATTTCACATTCTACAACTAAGTCAAACATAACAAATCAAATCTCACAAACTGAAAATTCAAAAAAAATAAAAATCAAAACAGATCTATAAAGCGAATAGAAGCAGAAATTATACCAAGTAGAACGAATGCAAGGACGAAGAGCGAATTTCCTCGCCTACAATGACCAGCCATAGCTATTTTTCCTTCAAAGGTACAATACACTAAGCTAAATATACAACAACACAATGCGTGATCCGTACGATTTTTTCTCCTTTAGGATTGAGAGAATTTTGTTAATTTGTTGATGGAGAGTCCCCCCGTGGTTACGGGAGGTATTTATAGTGTGAGAAACTGAAGAAAGAGTGAGTCTCGGTTCAACGAGTGACGTGGATCATGTCATTGTTGATGACGTGGACCAATAGGAACAGGAGAGTGAAATACTTCCGCCAATGGGGGTTCATTTTGTGCTGGGATAATCACGGCCATACAATTTCATTTATGGACACGTGTCAGTGTGAGATCATTAGGAATGTTTCAAATTTTGACCATAGAGAGATATAGTAAGTATATTGAGTTTACCAAAAAAAAAAAAAAAAAAAAAAAAAAGGAAGGTATATTGAAAATTTTCCCTATTTTGGCAATGGAGAGCGATATAGTAAGTAGAAGAAATTACCAAAATGTGATTGTTGTTAGATATAGAATTTGATTTTAATGTATGTGGGATGGATATGAGTTTGAATGTGTTTTATTTTATAAAGTGATCTATTTAGTACTTAATAAATAGTATAACTAAAGTTAGTTATTGTTGTTTGTCAAAATAAATGGATTTTTTTTTTATATGAATTGAACATGAATTATTAAAGTACAAAATAAAAAATAAATGTGTTTGTTAATATTATTTAATTTTATCTCAGAATTCATATAAAAAAATACGATAGTAACTTGAAAGAGTTTACGGAGAAATATTTATTTTTTCAGTTGAACTAATCTTAATCGAAAATTTTAATTTTTGCGTATTTGAGTTTGTTCTATGAAGAATCGAAAGAATCTAGTTTTTTTATTTGAATAGGACCAAATTGGTACTTGTTGAGATGCAATTAAATCATTTTTATTAGGTTTTGTCTTTTAAGAATCAAATCGAACAAAGTCTAATGTTGCTATCGAAGAAGAGAAAGAGATGCGGAAAGGAAGCCCCCAAAATTACATGTATCTATTGAATCTATTATTTTTCTATATTTCTCCGTATCGATGAAGCAAACAATGATGAATGGAAAAGAAATTCGTCTAAAGATAAAATAAAATCACATAAAGAACACTAAAATGATAGAAATAATAGAGAAGAACCAACAGAGAAAAAAGAAGAAGAAAAAGACATATTAAAAAAGAAGGCAGAAACTTGTAGTCAGTACCAAGTGCGGGTTGAGATCGAATCATTATTTGATGGTGTTGATTTCTCTGAACCATTAACCCGTGATAAGAGTTATTTCGCGCAACCTTGATTTGTAGAGACAAACTTTAGCGTTAAAGTGCAACATTTTCAAAAGTAGATAAGCTAATTTTTATTGAAAGTATTAAATCCAGAGAAAAATAAGATGTATATAATACATTAGATAGACATTAGAGCCAAATTTCTCTTCATGTATTTTCCTTTTTCTACTGTATAAACTTTTGCCCTCTCCAAAAAGAAAAACAAAATAAAAAATTGTCCCCACTAAATTAGTGGCTTAGAATGAATCATAAATGTAGCTAGTACACTCATGAAAAAAAATAAAAATTTATTGCTCAAAAAAGGAAAGAATCGTGGTGGGAAAAACAATTGTGATGGCAAAAGTTTTTGAAATTTAAAGTTTATGATTATGCTACTTTAAATGCTTACCCATTTTGGATATACACATATTTATATTCATTTATAAAGTCAATATAATCATAATTTACTATTCATTTGAAAATGTAAACTTTGAATCCATCAACCATTGCCTTCGTACATATTCCCTTTTCAAAAACTTTGTCTCGAAATACTGAAGAAAAAGAATATTCGGAAGAAAAATTTTGACTCAAAAAAATAACTTATTTCTCAGTCTAGTTCTTAATATGATTTTCATCTCCTCATATAACTTTCTAACAAATAAAAAGAATATTTCAATTTACTCAAGTTTTTGCAATATGCGAAGTCCGAAAAACAACTGAATCACAAAATTTTAGAGTATGCATCGTTGGTTCCTTACCTTGCATTTACGACTTCAAATAGTAACCACCATCTCTCACATGATAATTATTTTAACGGTTACTCTAAGACTCTCATTCAAACGAATAAAAATAAAAAATAAAAATATTAAAATAATAAATCATTTCATCTGAAATGTAAAAAATATATAGTCTCGAAATAAAATGAAAGAAATATTTTATCTCATATTTGTGTGAGTTATTAGTTAATATCAAAATTATTCATCCCATATTTAAATCATAATAATAAGATAAATTATTTTGTATATACGAGGAGATAACTAATTTCGGAACTTTCTCAACCAAACGACCCCTACAAGTTCATCAGTGTACTGATGAGAAGTAGTTCACTCCAGTACACTAGCTCTTTTTTCTTCCACAGCGGTTAATTTTTCCACAGCGGTTTCTTCTTTTATAATAAGTAGACCATTTCCATTTTGCATTTCAACAACAATGGCGATCGCTTCGCCATCGGCTCCATCATTCTCGGCTACTTCAATTTGCTATACTACTCGTACCGACTCAACTCCCTCTCGTTCTCTCCGGCTCACGCCGATCCATACTCGGCTTTACTCTCGGAGCCGGCTCACTTTATCCTGCCAGCTAAACTCCTCCTCCTCCGCCTCCAACGGCTCCGACGATTCCGACGGCGTCGACGGCGGCGATGTTGATTACGAGCTTCAACACGGCAGCGTTTCACCTCAACATCACCGGAAAGGTTGGCCGGTGTTTATTACACTTCCGATTGATGCGGTTAGTTTTCCAGAGGGAAGGATGAAGAGGAAGAAAGCGATGGTGCAGTCGTTTCGTGCGTTGGCGACGGGTGGTGTTGAAGGAGTTGTGATGGAGGTTTGGTGGGGATTAGTGGAGAAGGAGTCGCCTAGGGTTTATAATTGGCAAGCGTATTTGGAGATTGTTGCGTTGGCGAAACGGTTCGGTTTGAAAGTGAGAGCTGTTATGGCGTTTCATCAGTGTGGTACTGATGCTGATGATCCTTACTGGTTCGTACACCTTCCGAAATTCTTCAAGCAAAATGTCTGTTTCATGTTAACACGCATCGTTTGTTTTCGACGAAAATGAATATAACTCTCAAAACATGGAAGCAGATTAACTTAAAGAGTAGAATGTGTAGCTACTGGTAGTAGTATCTCACATGATTGACTATTACATGTGTTTTAAGTTTATTCGTGTTTGTTATTGATTCGTTGAATATTTTGATAACATTTGCCTGTAATGTTGTCGAATGTACATTTTCTATATGCATCTTTTGGTTTTCTAGTAAGATTGCAATTTGACTCGTAATTGTGTAGTTTTTAATGGTGTGTTCTAGAAAGCATTAGGACTTTCTGGAGAGTGTTTAAGAAAGTGAAGCTTATGGTTGTGTGGTTCAGAAATCCGTATGTTGGAAACAATACTTGGATATGTGTTTAAGTTCAGCTTATATAGCTCAAACTCATGTACTTAGTTTTAGTGATGGCATATTGGATTGGAGTAAGAGAAGCTGCTTGGACTGTCTTGAATTAGAATTCAACTAAATGATTCTCCTTCAACTGGATCTGGTTAACACGTTTTGTTTGTTTTTGAGAATGAATATAGCTCTCAAACTGCAAACCAGATTTACTTAAGAGTAGAAAGTCTAGCTACTGCAAGTGGTGTTTCACATGATTGACTATACCTGAATTTAAGTTGCGTTGCGTTTGTCATTTATTGGTTGAAACTTTCGAATAATGTCCGTCTGTAATGTTGTCGACTGCACATTTCTATGTGCCTCTTTTGAAGGTGTACTGGGACTGATGATCCCTTCTGGTTGAAACACGTTTTGAAATTCTTCAGGCAAACTGCTTGTTTCTGGTTACCACATATTGTTTGTTTTCGAAAACAAATATAACTCACAAAAGGCGAAACGAATTAACCCAAAGAATAGAATGTATAGCAATCTACTGCTAGTATTTCACATGATTGACTTCTACATGAATTTAAGATTGTTTGAGTTTATCATTTATTGGTTGTATCGTAGGGAGCCTTGGAGTAACTAATAAATTGCTTCCATGTGACCAGGAGGTCACATGTTCAAACTGTGGAAGTAACTTCTTGTAGAAATGCAAGGTAAAGGCTGCATACAATAGACCTTTGTGGTCTAGCCCTTCCCCGGAGTCAGGCGTAGCTGGAGCTTTAGTGCATCGGGCTGTCCTATTTATTGGTTATATCTTTTGAACAACGTTTGCCTGTGATGTGGTCGAATGCACATTTTACTCGAAAAACGAAATGTTTGTTTCCAATTGATGCGTTTTAAAAATAAATATAACTCTCAAAACATAAAACAAATTAACTTAAAGAGTACAATGTGTAGCCGCTGTTAGTAGTATGTCGCATGATGGACTATTACATGAATTAAGTTTTTTCGAGTTTGTCATTTATTAGTTGAATCGTTTACATAATGTTTGTCTGTAATGTTGTGGAATGCACATCTTTCTATGTGCATCTTTTGGTGTTCTAGTAAGCTTGCCATTTGACTCATAATAGTGTATCTTTTTTTTCCTTGTGTGTGTGTTCTAGCTAGACGCAGATTTAGGATTTCTATAATATGGTTAGGTGGCAATCGATCCCTTTCTCCTCCGGCTAAATAGCTTAGCACTCTACCAAGTGGACCATTTATCCTTCTTGGATTATGGGTGCGCGGGGCCAACATATAATATTAGATCAATTCTAGGAAATAATACCTAGTTTAGCGGAGAGATCATTTACTCATGTGCACTATAAATTTGCCTATAAATTCACCCTTGGTTCTAGCAACCATTATGGCTTTGCTGGAGGGTGTTTAAGCAAGTAAGTGAAGCTTATGGATTGTGTGGTTCGGAATATTGGAAACAATACTTAGGTATGTGTTTAATTTTACCTTATATCTTGCGAAGAATGTTTTTAGTCCTTGTCAACACCTTTACTTAGTGATGGCATAATAGAATGGAGTAAGAGAAGTTGCTTGGATTGTCCTGAATTAGAATTCAACTGAATGATTCTCCTTAACATTGAACCAGTTGGCATATTTATTGGAATTGAAGTCGAGTTCTGTTAATTCTGCGAAGTTTCATACAGTTGCGTATTAACTTCCAAACGAAATGTTCATAGTCATACTATTACTTATTAAGAATAATGCTCTATGGAGTTTCAAATAAGATATTAGAAAAACGTTTTTTTTGTATTGATGAAGCAAACTTTTTTAGACCCCGAGGTTTAACTTAATAACCAAGTCTATTGAGTCTATGACTGCACTTGAAATATCCACAAACAAGGTAAAACAGTAGATCCTTTTTAATATATGAATGGATTCCATGTTAGTTTTCTTTCAGGAGTAGATACTTTAAAAATTATTGTAGGGAAGGGAAGCTTCGCTTATGAGAATGGACAAACTACTGGATAAACTAAATAGAAAGGACACATGATATGGAACAAAGAGATTAGCTTGTTAGGTACTTGAATCAATTTGATTAGTGAGAAAAGAAACAAATTGGTTTTCATGTTTTAAAATTGATTGGCTTCATCGAAAGTTATAAAAGAAATTTGCACAATCTGTATGGAGAAATGGACGGAAAAGAAAGTTTGACCACCTCATCCATGTGGATATCTATTTGAACAAAGTTCCTCTTTCTGGTATTACTTGGTATTCAATTTATTTAGTATTATGCATCTACTGTTCTCCACCTAACTTGTGCCATAATTCATCTTCTACTCAATTTGGCAAAAACATCTGGGAAGATGATATCGTGAAGTATTAATTCATTTATGTATATATTTTAAGACTTGTAACTTGTCAGTATTGAGGGATCCCCAATTTCTGTAGTTATGTAACTTTTATAAGGATATAATTAGATCTTTACCTTTTTGATTACTTCGTAGACATTATTCAGATCTCGAAATCTTGAAGAGAAATCAAACAATTCAATTCATTTTTCCCAGTATTTGTTGTTTGTCTTAATGTTTTAGGCTACATGCTCATATTCTTCAACATGGTAATAGAGTGAGGTATTGGTAAGCCAATTCTCACATTCATAAGCCGCACTTTAGTACACCAAATTCGTGTTGCATATTGAGAGGCTGTGGAGTTATATAATTAACTTGAGACTGATTTACTGTTTTTATGCTAAACGTTGCAATGACTAGGTTAATTTCGTCATTGGTGGTAGTTCTTCGGCACAAGTAGAGAAGTGAGTTTGATTATTACTTTGCTAGCAATGGTTAGCATTGTTTTCAGCTGGTCCTAGTCTGGCTATGTTTGTGATATAGGTAAGAGAACATGGAGAGCAATTGTTTAGTTATCCATAAGAGCATTTGTCTTCTGATGGCCTTTCTGTGAACTGATGAGTCACTGGACTATCTCTATCCAAGAATAGATACCATATTGCTCTCTCCTCTGTTTGTGAATCTTGACTGGAATTAGAATTATAGTTTTTTTAATTTCAATTTTTGGGTAGTTATCTATCCTTCTTTTCACTTTCTTATTATGGTGGTGTTGTTACAGATGTGTGGAATATGTACCTCTCTTTTGTTGATCTGTAATGGCCTATGCCTTGCACTGTCAGGGAACTTTTTGTCTGTTGGAGTTCTTGGAAAGTTGGGAAAGCCATCAAAAAAATCTGGTCTATGGTTCCTGCTTGTATTTTGTGGTGCTTATGGTTGGAAAGAAATCAAAGATGTTTTCATGGTATTGCAACTGCCTGTTATTACTCTGTTCAGCTGGGTTAATCTTACCCCTGTATATAACCCAAATTCTTTTTTGCATTTCGTTAGCTCTTTAGACTTATGATAGGTTTTGTTATCTTTGTATGAGCTGATATCTCCTCTTTTCTAACTATGCATCTCCTTGATGCCTCTGTGATTTATAAAACACTTCATCTAAAAAAAATAAATAAATATTACGGTGATGTGTGGGTCAGCTTGCTCTTTGCTCAAGTATTACACTGGGTACCTGGTACCCATGCCAAGGCTTAGGTAAAGAGGAAGATATCACCTAGTATTTTTTTTTCTGTTAGGATTTAATCATGAGACCTCATGGTTCCTCCCCCGCTTCATTACCCACCAGGCCTACACCCTTGGGCTTATTGAACTTCTTAAGCATTGTGCTCTCCGAATCTTGTCTGCCTCTCCCTCAGTTCCACTAGAAATGATTGCTGCTAATTAATAATTCACAATCTGAAAATTTCTCCTTTTGTTGGTGCTAGGATTCCTCTTCCTCAGTGGGTTCGTGAAGAGATCGATAAAGATCCTGATTTAGCATATTCAGACAGGTTTGGAAGACGGAATATGGAATATATATCCCTAGGATGTGATGTTCTTCCTGTTCTGCACGGACGATCTCCAATCCAAGCATATACTGAATTTATGAGGAGCTTCCGCGATACCTTCAGTCCATTTTTTGGTGGCGTCATAACTGTATAATGCTCACTTAATGCTTTACCTAGTAATTTTTAATGGTATTATACCTATGCAATTTGAATTTATGTTGCAGGGTATCCAAGTTGGAATGGGCCCTGCTGGTGAGTTGAGATATCCTTCATACCCTTTACAGAAGCAGGCTTGGACTTGGCGCAAACCTGAACTTGGTGAATTCCAATGCTATGATAAGGTGCGAAAAAAATGACTTTATGTATCTCAATTGATTTTTTTCATGTTATCCCTATCCAACCAAAATTGTGATCGTCTTCTTTTGAACTGGCAGTACATGCTTGCATCTTTAAATGCTTGTGCTGAGAAGGTGGGAAAGCGGGAGTGGGCCAATCATGGACCTACTGGTGCTGGTAATCTAATGCACGATCCTGAAGGCACTGAGTTTTTCAGAAGTGACGGTTCTTGGAACACACCATATGGAGAGTTCTTCCTTGCATGGTACTCAGGGATGTTGCTGCTTCACTGTGAGAGAATTTGTAGGGAAGCAGAGACCATCTTCCGTGATATCGAAGTTAATTTGTCAGGGAAAGTGGCTGGGATTCACAGGCATTATTTTACACGGTCTCACCCATCTGAGCTAACGGCTGGCTACTACAATACATCAATTCGAGATGGTTTTGTGCCAATTGCTCGCGTGTTTGGCAGGTATGGTTTCAGCATGTGTTGTACATGTTTCGAAATGCAAGATGCAGAAGAGAAGCGGAAGAATCCTGTCAGTAGTCCCGAGGGTTTTGTAAGACAAGTTATACTTGCCGCTAAGATATGTGATATTCCTGTGCAAGGTGAAAGCTCTTCAAGTAGCTTGGATTACGAATCGTTTCAACAGGTGTTAAAGATGTCTAAATTCTACTCGGATGTTCTAGGAGGGGCAACATTCTCATTCAATTTTGTCAGGATGGACAGGAACATGTTTGATTTTCGTAATTGGGACAGCTTTACTCGTTTTGTGAAACAAATGTCAGATGCCAAAAATTTTCGAGCCGAACTAAGCTTCGGGGAAGATGATATGCAGCTTTCGTCTTTATCAGCACCTGCCACTGATGGAGCGGTTCTTGCATGCTAGGAAGAAAACATCAATGTGTAGACATTCCTAATGCTAATTGCATATTCTCACTCTCGACAAGTCAAGCGTGTGTATATCTGTAGCATCTTCTGACCTATTATTGTGAATTGCGTAGCAAAAGCCTCTTCTTTTTCGCATAAATCTTTTGTCCTTGTACTGTAATGGTTCGCTACCAGGTAGAAAATGAGTACTTCCTTTGTATCATAACGGTGCCTGCCTTCCTATTATCTTGAGAATGAATGACCTGCCTTTCTATTTCAGTTCAGAGGTGAAACTGCTTGGCAAGATAATTCAGTTCAGTTATGACGATCCAACTCCTTTTGGTATTCTAATCTAATAATATCTGTGATTAGTTACAAGGATAGTATTAATTAACTGAAAATGGTAAACAAGCAACAAACACGAGAAGGCTTGGCTCATGAAGCCAGCCCAACCCGCTGAATTGGCGTGATTGGGCGGGAAACTTTCAGCCTATTTGAAACCTGAGGCTATGAAGCCCAGCTCCAGTCAGCCCTCCGACCTCATGAGGCTGGGTTGACACTTTTATTTTATGAGATACACTTGTATTTCATATTTGAAGGGAGACTTGGAGTAACTGATAAAGTTGCTGCCATGTGATCAGGAGGTTATGGGTTTAAGCCTTGAAAACAACCTTTAGCAGAAATGCAAGGTAAGGCTGCGTACGATATACCCTTGTGGTGGGGCCCTTTCCCGGACACCGCGCATAGCGGTAGCTTTAGTGCGGTGGCTTCCCTTTTTACTTGTATTTCATATTTGAAATAGAGAGATAATCGCTTTTTCAGGTAAATATTACGGCTGTTTTTTTTGTGTGTTGCCTAATTTTTATGATTAGGGAGCTGTCTGTCAGTAAGATTCCTAGTTTGAATGGTATAATATGTTGGCTATGTCCATGTTGGGCCTTTGGACCACCATTCTTAATCCAACTGTTCTTTGTGATATACAAAAATCTACTATTATTTACAAGGTACCCATTGCATTAAAGCTTAATAGACATGAAGTATATTTATACATATACACAAACATAGATGATCACTTCTTTCTTCACAAACAGAAGTTGTTCACTGTTTTGTGGAATGTATAGCATAGTCATTTCTAACGTGGGTTGGTTTTGATTTGTGTTTTAAATAATTGTAAAACGAGTGTTCTAGTGATTGTCCTTTTATCTTTTGTGTTTTGGAATGGTTTGCAAGATTATTCAGTATAGTATAATTTTAACTTTGTATATATAATAGATTGAAATTGAGGCTAATAATGCCTCGATGTGCCTTGTGTTAATTATATGCCTTGTAAAACTTGGCACTCTTCCAATTCAAGACTTTTGATGTACATTTTCGCCTACACCAGCTCGATGGGTGATGTGTGTCTAATTGGGAATCCCTTTTGTGTGTTTTCGATGAGTTGAGAGTAACTGTTGTTTGTTTAGAGGTACCTTACCTCCTCCAACACTCACTCCGCCACTACTGGAGCTGTTGTTGCATACTGAAGAGATCTTCAACCTGCAGGCATTTCTTTGAAGGAATGGCTAATCCCAGCTCTTTACATTGCTCTTCATTAAATATTAGTAGATAGCATATAACTTCCAATCCACAAAATATAACAACTTCTTGAGCAGAACAACATCATGGGATAGGAATAGTTGTTTGTAACATTAGCTTTCACTTCTAGAAGTTCATTAGTACATAAGTAATAACTAACAAAGCGCCTCACCAACATATCACACCTCAGATGACTAAGTAGAAACGCAGGAGATGTAGAAGCACCAAATGAAGGGCTGTGCTCGTGCATGGTCTGTGTTCAACATGTAGCAAACAAAACCAGCATTAGAAACTGTTCGGCCTTGTTTAAGCAAAAAAGATGAGCTCTATATCTATACCAGCTACATCTGGGACATGACAAACGCTCTAAATCGTTCAACTTAAGCAATAAACAAAAAGAAATATACAAAGTCAACTTATTATCAGATGTCCAGTGCAACTGAAGTTAACAAAAGTAGCAAGCAGTACTGATGCCAATAACATGATCATATTATGCTTGCCCAAAGGGAGTAATTTGGTGAGTTACATTACAAGAAACGATCCTCTCTGGCTCCAATAGATACAACTGAAAGAACTTGACAAGATAGTAGTCTTACAAGCTATTTGTTACTCGATTGTTTTGATATAAGCTTTTCCCCGCTTTCTTTTGCAGCATTATCTGTCCCTTCAGTTGAAAAAGGACAAACTAGGGTTTCAATGTAGATTTGCAATTCATGATTACTTTCACGGTTAGTAACATTTGTATATCTAAGTGAGTCATCTTTTGAATTGTATATCATGAACTCTGATTGAATCAAGAACAACATTTCACCTTTATTTGACACGAAAAGAGGCGAAAAATATTTTTTATCGTTTGGATACCTGATGGTATACTTCTTTATCCAAGATTGTTTAACCCCATACTCCTTCATTACCCAAATGCAAAATTGAGTTTCCTTGTAATCAGTATAGACACAAAGATTACTACCCAACTTCCACACAAACGATTCGGTCTCTCCTACTCCATAAGAGGAGGGTTTCTCCACGTTATCCCATTTCTCATTAGCTATATCAAAGGAAAGAATATTCTTATTCGTGACCATATTCCAATGAAGCTTCCCATCCACAAGCAAGCCTGAAAAAATCAAAATGTCCTCATAAGAGCCATCATTGTTTTTGATAACGAATGACTCCCCACAATACTCAACACTATTCCAACAATCACTCATACTTTGATCTCAACGTCATCTACTCTATCATTAGCAGTATAATGATAAAAAAATACCCACTACCTTATAATCACGATGGAGCTCATCATACCCCAAACCATATACGGGATCGTAATTTGGTCCTTCCCACCTAGGTCTAAATTCAGGCAAATTCTTGTGTTTTCTAATTGTTGGATTCCATAGAACCAAAGTAAAATCAACTCATTGCAAGATCCCACAATATGGAGATCATAACTGTCGTCTTCAATGGGATAACCCAAGTCAACAGCCTCAGTAACAGAGTTATTAAATAAAGATGCAACAGGACATCCTTTGAAACACCACTTATCTCCAAACTCAAGATCATTCAAAATAATCAAATGGAGCGTCTCTTCCTCATTGGTTGATAAACTGAGATGGGTGTTGATAAATTCAGGGCTACATATTAAAGCAAGCCAAGATTTCGAAACAGACCTGAATTTCAACAGAGATTTTACAGGAAGCCTTGAGAGGATTTCAGTGATGATTTCTGGTGGTAGAATACACATTGAATCTGCTGGAAATTGAGTAACATTGGAGGAGCCTTCTTCACCTTCCATATAAATGTTTGTTTCTTAAGGGTTTGCACACAGAGTGACAAATGACCATTTATATACTCCCCCGACGCCAACCTTCAAGTTTTTCCACGTGTCAAGTTATCTGTGGTGACTTCAAAATTGTACTATTGAAATTTGGACCACTGATCAAATACATAAAGTCGCTGGTAAGAACCAATTATCAATCAAATGCATGATATAATCAGAAACATTCAATAATCAAATATATGAAATAGACAGATCCACTCAGCCTTGGCACGCCTATTACAAAATTAATAATTAGAGGTACATTATACTCGTGTTGGGTCAAATTCGGACAGATGAATGTAATTTTTGAGTCAATTGAATTCGATCCATTTAAAGTTTATTTGGGTCAAATATTGAGGAACGTCCTCAATTTTATATAAAAATAATTAAGAAAAAAGCTAATAGTATGTGTTAGAGCGCACCCGTGTTATTTATGAATCAATTATTTATCCATATCAGTGTGATTTTAATATAACAAATTAGACCTTGTCATCCAAGCTTTGAAAAGAAAAATGATTGTGCTAAGTTTAGTAACATTGATATTGCATATGTTATGGAATTGTAACAATATATCCTTTATATTCCCACAGAGTAATTTTAGGAGGGTACATGTACGTAGTTCATACCACTACCTCAGAGGTGAGAAGATAGAGGTTGTTTTTGATAGACCCTCGACTCTCCATACCACTACCTCAGATGTAAGAAGATAGAGGTTGTTTTTGATAGACCTCGATCCAAGAAAAACAGTCGAGAAAAGCCAATGCTTTCTCTGTCAACAATGTTTGAATAAATTATTACTTTTCTCATTTTTGTGGTATATCCTAAGTGATGCGCAATACTATTATTTAGCTAATAATAATAAACATCTATCTTGTAAACCAAAATTTAACTTTCTATGGCTAACTAAGAGGTTAGCAGTATTAATCAAAATACTATTGTTAGGTATAAATGGTAATCACTAACTTGTAAATCAAAATTTTACTACTTATGACCAACTAAAGAGGTCAGCAGTATTAATTATCACTAACTACAATTCAAATTTATTAGTCAACTCATTTGCATCATAGTGTAAATATTTCTATTATAAATAGAAGTGATTGAGTTGATGGATTATTAAACAAGAAAATATAAACCATCATCTCTACTAAATAGCTTGCAATAGATCAATTATAATTTTATGGCGGATTATCAGTTCGAGAAAATAGTATTTCTGCTAGTTTAACTTCTATCGATTGAATGACATATGTTCTTCAATAGAAAAACACTTTCTGTAAGGTCATGAACAATCCTTACAAACCGGGTCTTGTGATATCTTCTCCAGTCATGGTTTATGACCTGCCAATGCAACCGGACATAATATAGTGTGTCCTTACCCTCAACTGGGAAGAAATGACGTAGATGTTCTGATACGTATATACGTAAAATAGAACACAGTATAGATACTTTGGTAATATCTAAATGTATTTCAATTATACTTGTAACTTTCTTTTTTTAATTAATATACTTAATTCTACCATGCGCAACTTCGTTTCTTGTCTAGATCCAAGAAAATGCAGGAGACCCACCTCCCAAATTATAATCCTTCAAGGTTTACTAAATATAGACTTAACTGAAGTGTTTTCTGGCTTGCTGTATCATCTTTTAGAAAAATATCTTGTCAAAAAAGTCATTAATATGAACAACTGAATGTGGTGGTTTTTGAAACTGTTTTCTAGCTTTTGATTGATGTGTATTGGTGCAAAAATCTTAACTGGACGATCAACAAGATCCTTTCTGAGGTTTTTGGAGAGTCTGAATGAATAACCAATGACAATTTTAATCAGGTGCATGATGTGATCTAGAACGAATATCTTGTGATCTGTAAGTATCAACTATAAAGATATGTCGGTATTTGTAGCTAGAAAATAAAACCCCAGACTGGGTGGGATGTTTCTATCTTGTGGTGAGAAAACGTTAGTGAGGAACTGCTGAATGTTGCTATTAGTTTATGGTGTAGTAATTTTTTTATTGTTGATATTTTGCGACTCTGTTACATGTTGTCTGATGAACAGAAATTCTTCCTGTTTAAGATCACAACTGTCTTTTGCTTCCATATGCATGCAATGGATTATTTTCTCTCATGCTGTGATTCGATATTTTGCTGGTTCATGAAGGTGCATTACTATTTTTTCTTCTGCATCCCCACCCCACCATTGTGATCAAAGCAGCCAAAATTAGCTTCCTAAATTTTTTATCCTTGCAATGCACTCTTGCTTATGTCTGTGTGTGTTGTGTTACTGTCAAAGTGAAAGAAATGACCAAAAATGTAAAATAATGAGAAGTAATTGCTCCAGAAGAAATTATACATCTAATGGCTAGCAACAAGAAGAAAACTAAATCAAGTCCCGAAGCTATACATTTTAAAGAGTTCCTTCACATGCGCGTACAGTCCAATATTTGAAATACATAACAAACAGAATTTGTAAGCACTTGACAAGAAAGTAGTCTTACAAGCTATTTGTTACTCGATTGTTTTGATATAAGCTTTTCCCCGCTTTCTTTTGCAGCATTATTTGTCCCTTCAGTTGAAAAAGGACAAACTAGGCTTTCAATGTAGATTCGCAAATCATGATTGCTTTCACGGTTAGTAACATTTGTACATCTATATGAGTCATCTTTTGAATTGTCTATCATGAAAACTGAATAAATCAAGAACAACATTTCACCTTTATTTGCTATGAAAAAAGGCTTATTATATTTACCATTTGTATACCTGATGGTATACTTCTTTATCCAAGATTGTTTAACCCCATACTCTTTCATAACCCAAATGCAGAAATGAGTTTGCTTGTAATCAGTAAACACACAAAGATCACTTCCCATGGTCCGCACACTCGATTCAGTCTCTCCTACTCCTATGGAGTAGGGCTTCTCCACCTTATCCCATTTCTCATTAGCTAAATCAAAGGAAACAATATTCTTTTTCTCGCGGCCCATATCCCAATGAAGCTTCCCATTCCCAAAATCGGCTGGAAAATTTAAATTGCCTACATAAGAGCGATCTTTGTTTTTGATAAAGTTTGTCTCACCGCAATAATCAACACTAGTCTAGGAGTCACTCTTTAGACTATATACTTTGATCTCAACGTCATCTACTGTATCATTAGCAACGTCATAATCATGATGGAGCTCATCATACCCCAAACCATATACGGGACGATAATATGGTTCTTCCAGTCTAGGTCCAAATTCAGGCAAATTCTTGTGTTTTCTAATTGTTGGATTTCCATAGAATCAAAGATTTAATGGATTTATTGGCAAGTATTACCAACCCATTGCCACCACCCACAGATTGGAGTTCATAACTGTCGTCTTCAATGGGATAACCCAAGTCAACAGCCTGAGTAACAGAGTTATTAAATAAAGATGCAACAGGACATCCTTTGAAACACCTCTTATCTCCAAACTCAAGATCAATCAAAATAATCAAATGGAGCGTCTCTTCCTTATTGGCTGATAAACTGAGATGGGCGTTGATAAATTCAGGGTTAGAGATTAAAGCAAGCCAAGATTTTGAAACAGACCTGAATTTCAACAGAGATTTTACAGGAAGCCTGGAGAGAATTTCAGTGATGATTTCTGGTGGCAGAATACACAATGAATCTGCTGGAAATTGAGTAACATCGGAGGAGCCTTCTTCAACTTCCATTTCAATATTTGTCTATTAAGGGTTTGCTCACAGAGCCACAAATGACCATTTATATACACTCCCAACACCAACCTTAAAAAGTTTTTCTCAATTTATATACTCCTACCACGTTTCAAGTTATCTATGGCAACTTTAAAATTGTACACAATTTTTCTCAATCTAACTATCTACTTCTATACGCACCACGTGTCAGTCGAAAGTAATTTAAAATTTATATCCTAATTTTTTTTTTATAACGTGTGTATTATGTCTCAATAATCCATTTATTTGGATTTATTTGGACTAGATGGAATATTAGAATATGAATAATTTTTCTACCGTCAATGTCGTGTTTATTGCTCCCTCCATTTCTAGTACTTAATAGCATTAATAAGAAAGGTAACTTGAGTAAATTATTTTTATCTGTTACTCATTTTTATTTAATGTTTCTTTTCCTTTCACTATATTAATGTCTCTTCATATTTTTTAAAGTGTAAAAGTTAAAACAAATAACTAATTATGTTTTGATTTTGTAAAATAACAAGTATTAAAGATTGTTTCTTATTTTTAGTAAAAACGACAACTAACTTGGAACAGAGGGAGTATATGATAGAGTATATACAAATAATAGTATTGATCTATGAACTAAGTCTTATCGTGTTGTTCTGCAGACAAACAACAATGGATTGTTCAATCTGATGTCTTAAGTATCAATTCACACGTTATATTTTTCTTGCAATTATGCTTCGATAACATTTCTTTTGAGCCGAGGTTCTACAGAAAACTACCTTTCTATCCCACAAAGGGTTGAGTTGTGTGTATATCCTACTCTCTCACCAACAGATGTTGTTGTGTTGTCCCTTAGTCACTGAGTTGCACTGGTGCCCGGTGGCATCAGGTAGCATTTTCCCTGGCATCACACGATCTTTCATTGCAATTTTTTTATTCAAGAAAGATATTAAGATTTAGACGCGATAGACATATTAAAACCCTAACTCCACTTATAATAAATAGTTACTTTTTTTTATCTTTTAGCTGACCAAGAAAAGATGTTGGTTTTACCAGCTAATAAATTATCTTCAATTGTAAACTTTAGGTGCCTACTTACTCTCTACTATGGTGCAGTGCTTCTCTATAAAGGTGCTCGTATACATATTATTATATTTATTGCTTTAGCAACATTTTATATATGATATTTTACAATCTAGTGATTGAAAGATCACAACTCAAATCATAATTTTACAACTTACAAGTTCAAAGTTCAGTGATTCCAAATCCCTTTACTGTGCTGCATTAATTAAAAATGTTGAAGAAAAAATCCCAACATTAAGAGATCACACTATTCGTTTTATTTTAATTTATGTAATGCATTTTTAATGATGCTTTTCTCTTTTATAAAAATTCTAATTTTAGGATCTCATTTTTACCTGTAATTGACATCACTTGTTGGATACTCACCACCATTCGTTTAACTCACAATATACTTCAGGGAGGTTGGGTATCATCCCAGTGTGATTCGTTTTAATTTTCGTGGCCATTTGAGTGGACAAACGGGTGAAACGGAACAAACGAGGCGTTTTCGGGCCAAATCGGTGTGTATAGCCGACGATGTCGGGGGTAGGCCTGGGGTACGGGTGTGCTGTGGGCCTAAAATCGACCGGGGCGTGCCAGGGAGGTTGGGGATTGTTTCAGTGTGGTCCGTTTAAATTTTCGTGGCTATTTGAGTGGACAAACGGACAAAACGGCCTGAACGGGGTATTTTCGGGCCAAATCGGTGTGCTATAGCCCACGGTTTTGGGAGTGGACCCGAGCATTTTGTGGTCCAAAAATCAATCGGGGTGTGCCAGGGAGGTTGGAGATCGTCCCAGTGTGCTCCGTTTAAATTTTCGTGGCCATTTAGGTGGAAAAACGAGCGTAACAGCGCGAACGGGGCATTTTTGGGCCAAATTGGTGTGCTATATAACCCACGGTTTTGGGGGTGGGCCCGGGGTCCGGGCGTGCTGTGGGCTAAATATTGATCAGAGCGTGCCAGGGAGGTTGAGGATTGTCCCAGTGTAGTCCGTTTATATTTTTGTGGCCATTTGGGTTGACAAACGGGCAAAACGGCTTAAATGGGGCATTTTCGGGCCAAATCGGTGTGCTATAGGCCTACGATTTTGGGGGTGGGCCCAGAAACAGGCGTGCTGTAGGCCAAAAACTGACCGGGGCGTGCCAGGGAGGTTGGGGATCGTCCCAGTGTGGTCCGTTTAATTTTTCTTGGCCATTTGGGTAGACAAACGGGCGAAACGGCGCGATCAGGGCATTTTCAAGCCAAATAGTTGTGCTATAGCCCACGCTTTCGGGTGTGGGCCGGGTTCCGGGCGTGTTGTGGCCGAAAATCAACGGGGGCGTGCCAGGGAGGTTGGGGATCGTCCTAGTATGGTCTGCTTAAATTTTTGTGGCCATTTGGGTGGACCAATGGGCAAAACGGCGCGAACGGGGCAATTTTGGGCTAAATCGGTGTGCTATAGCCCACGGTTTTTAGGGTGAGCTCGGAGTTCGAGCGTGCTGTCGGCTGAAAATCGACCGGAGCGTACCAGGGAGGTTGGGGATCGTCCCAATGTGGTCCATTTAAATTTTTGTGGCCATGTGAATGGACAAACGGGTGAAACGGCGCGAACGGGGCATTTTCGGGCCAAATAGGTGTGCTATAGCTCACAGTTTCAGGGGTGGGCTCAGGGTCCGGGCGTGTTGTGGGTCAAAAATCGACTAGGGCGTGCCGGGAGATTGGGGATTTTCATAGAGTGGTCCGTTCAAATTTTTGTGGCCATTTGGGTAGACAAACGGGCGAAACAGCGCGAACAGGGTATTTTCGGGCAAAATCGGTGTGCTATAGCCCACAATTTTGGGAGTGGGCCTAGGGTTCGGGCGTGTTGTGGGCCAAAAATCGACCGGAGCGTGCCCAGGAGGTTAGAGATCATCCCAGTGTGGTCTGTTTAAATTTTCGTAGCCATTTGGATGGACAAACGGGCGAAACGGCGCGAACGGGGCATTTTTGGGCTAAATCGGTGTGCAATAACCCATGTTATCGAGGGTGGGCCTGGGGTTCGGGCGTGTTCTGGGCCAAAAATCGATCAGGGCGTGCCAGGGAGGTTGGGGATTGTCCCAGAGTGGTCCGTTCAAATTTTTGTGGCTATTTGAGTGGACAAACGAATGAAACGGCGCGAACGGGGCATTTCGGGGCAAAATTGGCGTGCTATAGCCTATAGTTTTAGGAGTGGACCTAGGGTTCAGGCGTGTTGTGTGTCGAAAATCGACCGGGGCGTGCCAAGGAGGTTGGGGATCGTTCCGGTGTGGTCCGTTTAAATTTTTGAGGCCATTTAGGTGGACAAACGGGCGAAACGGCTTGAACAGGGCATTTTCGGGCTAAATCGGTGTGCTATAGCCTACGATTGTGGGGGTGAGCCCGGGGTCCAAGCGTGCTGTGGGACACAAATTGATCGGGCGTGCCAGGGGGTTGAGGATCGTCCCAGTGTAGTCTGTTTAAATTTTTGTGGCCATTAGGGTGGTCAAACGGGCGAAACGGCGCGAACGGGGCATTTTTGGTCCAAATCGGTGTGCTATAGCCCACAGTTTCAGGGGTAGGCCAGGAGTCCGGGCATATTGTAGGTCAAAAATCGACTGGGGCATGCCAGGGATGTTCAGAATCATCTCAGTGTGGTCCGTTTAAATTTTTGTCGCCATTTGGGTGGACAAACGGGTGAAACGACATGAACGGAGCATTTTTGGACCAAATAGGTGTGCTATAGCCCACGGTTTTGGGGGTGGGTTCAGGGTCCGGGGGTGCTGAGGAACCAAAATCGACCGGGGCATGCCAGGGAGCTTGAGGATTGTCCCAGTGTGGTCCGTTTAAATTTTTGTTGCCATTTGGGTGGACAAATGGGCAATACAGCGCGAATGAGGCATGTTTTAGCCAAATCGGTGTGCTATATCCCACGGTTTGGGGGTGGGCTCGGGGTTCGGGCGTGCTGTGAGTTAAAAATCGATCGGTGCATGCCAGGGAGGTTGGGGATCATCCCAGTATGGTTCCTTTAAGTTTTCATGGTCATTTGGGTGGAGAAACGGGCGAAGCGGTGTTAACGGGGTAGTTTCGGGCCAAATCGGTGTGCTATAGCCCATGATTTTAGGGTGGGCTCGGGGTCCGGGCGTGCTGTGGGCCGACAATCGATAGAGGCATGCCAGGGAGGTTGGGAATCATCCTTGTGTGGTTCGTTTAAATTTTTGTGGCCATTTCGGTGGACAATTGGGTGAAACGGTGCGAACGGAGCTTTTTGGGCCAAATCAATGTGCTATAGCCCACGGTATCGGGGGTAGCCCTGGGGTCCGGGCATGCTGTGGGTCAAAAATCGATCGAGACAAGCCAGCTAGGTTGGGGATCATCTCAGTATAGTCCGTTTAAATTTTCGTAGCCATTTGGGTGGTCAAACAGGCAAAATGGCGTGAAAGGGGCATTTTCAAACCAAATCGATGTGCTATAGCCCACGATTTTGGGGTGGGCCTGGGGTCCAACCGTGCTGTCGGCCTACAATCGACCGGGGCATGCTAGAGAGGTTAGGGATCGTCCCAGTGTGGTTCGTTTAAATTTTTGTGGCCATTCGAGTGGACAAACGGGCGAAACGACGCGAATGGGGCATTTTTGGGCCAAATCGATGTGCTACAGCCTACAGTTTTAAGGGTGGGCTCGGGTTTTGGGAGTAATGTGGTCCGAAAATTGATCGGGATGTGCTAGGGAGGTTGGGGATCGTCCCAATGTGGTCCGTTTTAATTTTCGTGGCCATTTGGGTGGACAAACGGGAGAAACGGCATGAACGAGGTATTTTCAGGCTAAATCGGTGTGCTATATAGCCCACGATTTTAGGGGTGAGCCCGGGGTCCGGGCTTACTGTCGGCTAAAGATCAATCGAGGCATACCAGAGAGGTTGGGGATCGTTCCAGTGTGGTCCATTTAAATTTTTGTTGCCATTTGGGTGGATAAACGGGTGAAACGGTGCGAACTAGGCATTTTAGAACCAAATCGGTGTGCTATAGCCCACGATTTTCGGTTGGGCCTAGGGTCCGGCATGCTGTTGGCCTAAAATCGATTGGCGCATGCCACGGAGGTTTGGAATCATCCCAGCGTGGTTCGTTTAAATTTTTGTGGCCATTTGGATAGACAAATGGGCAAAATGGCGCGAACGGGCATTTTCTGGCCAAATCGGCATGCTATAATCTACGGTTTCAGGGGTGTGCCCGGGGTTCGGGCGTGCTGTGGGGCAAAAATCGATTGGGGCATGCCAGGGAGTTTGGGGATCGTTCCAATGTGGTCCTTTTAAATTTTTGTCCCCTTTTGGTGGACAAACAGGCGAAACGGCGTGAACGGGGTATTTTCGAACCAAATAGGCGTGCTGTAGCCCACGGTTTCGGGGGTGAGCTCGGGTTCTGGGCGTGCTATTGGTCAAAAATCGACCAACACATGCCAGGGAGGTTGGGGATCATCCCAGTATGGTTCGTTTAAATTTTCATGGCAATTTGGGTGGACAAACGGGCAGAACGATGTGCACGGGGCATTTTCGAACAAAATTAGTATTCTATAGCCCACAATTTCAGGGATGGACCAGGGGTCCAGGCGTGCTGTGGGATGAAAATCGATTGGGACGTGCTAGGGAGGTTTGGGATCGTCCCAGTGTGGTCCGTTTAAATTTTTATGGCCATTTGGGTTGTCAAACAGGCAAAATGGCGTGAACGGGGCATTTTAAAACCAAATCGATGTGCTGTAGCCCACGATTTTGGGGTGGTCTGGGTTCCAACCGTGCTGTTGACCTACAATCGACCGAGGCATTCCAGAGAGGTTAAAGATAGTCCCAATGTGGTCCGCTTAAATTTTCGTGGCCATTCGGGTGGACAAACGAGCGAAACAATGCGAACGGGGCATTTTCAGGCCAAATCGGTGTGCTACAACCTATGATTTTAGGGGTGGGCTCGGGTTTCGGGGGTGCTGTGGTCAGAAAATTGATCGAGACGTGCCAGAGAGGTTGACGATCGTCCCAATATGGTCCGTTTTAATTTTCGTGGCTATTTGGGTGGACAAACGGGAGAAACGATGTGAACGGGTCATTTTCATGCCAAATTGGTGTGCTATATAGCCTACGATTTTGGGGGTGAGCCTGGGGTCTGGGCTTATTATTGGTCAAAAATCAATCGGGGCATGCCAGAGAGGTTGGGGATCGTCCCAGTGTGGTCCATTTAAATTTTTGTGGCCATTTGGGTGGACAAATAGGCGAAACGGTGTGAACTACGCATTTTTGAACCAAATCGGTGTGCTATAACCCAAGATTTTGGGGTGGGCCCAGGGTCCGGCGTGCTGTCAGCCAAAAATCAATCGGGGCGTGCCACGGAGGTTTGGAATCGTCCCAGCGTGGTTTGTTTAAATTTTTATGCCATTTGTATAGACAAATGGGCAAAATGGCGCGAACGAGCGTTTTCTAGCCAAATCGACATGCTATAATC
Organism: Capsicum annuum; assembly: GCF_002878395.1. NCBI lineage: Eukaryota > Viridiplantae > Streptophyta > Magnoliopsida > Solanales > Solanaceae > Capsicum > Capsicum annuum. The sequence continues at coordinate 920,780 of NC_061111.1, forward strand.
TACGGTTTCGGGGGTGTGCTCGGGGTTCGGGTGTGCTATGGGGCAAAAATCGACTGGGGCATGCCAGGAAGTTTGGGGATCGTTACAATGTGGTCCTTTTAAATTTTTGTCCCCTTTGGGTGGACAAACAGGCGAAATGGCGTGAACGGGGTATTTTCGAGCCAAATAGGCATGCTATAACCCACGGTTTTAGGGGTGGGCACGGGGTCTGGGCATGCTACTAGTCGAAAATCGACTAGGGCATGCCAGGGAGGTTGGGGATTGTCCCAGTATGGTCCATTTAAATTTTTGTGGCCATTTGAGTGGACAAATGGGTGAAACGATGCAAACGGGGCATTTTCGATCAAAATTAGTGTTTTATAGCCCACGGTTTCAGGGGTGGACAGGGGTCCAGGTGTGTTGTGGGCTGAAAATCGACCGGGGCGTGCTAGGGAGGTTGGGGATCGTCCTAGTGTGGTCTGTTTAAATTTTTGTGGCCATTTAGGTGGACAAACGGGGAAAAAGGCAGGAACGGGGCATTTTTGGGCTAAATCGGTGTGCTATAGCCACGGTTTCAGGGATTGGCCTGGGGTTTGGGAGTGCTGGGGCCCAAAATCGACCAAGGCATTCCAGGGAGGTTGGGGATCCTTCCTGTGTGGTCCTTTTAAATTTTTATGGTTATTTGGGTGGACAAACGGGCAAAACGGTGCGAACGGGCCATTTTTGGGCCAAATAGGTCTGCTATAGCCCATGGTTTTGGGGATGAGCCTAGGTCCGGGCGTGTTACTGGCCAAAAATCCACCGGGGCATACCAGGGAGGTTAGGGATCATCCCAATGTGGTCTATTTAAGTTTTCATGGCATTTGGGTGGATAAACGGGCGAAACAGGGTGAACAGGCTATTTTCGAGCTAAATCGGTGTACTATAGCCCATGGTTTTGGGGGTGGACCTGGGGTTCGGGTGTGCTGTGGGCTGAAAATTAATTGGGGCATGCCATGGAGGTTGGGGATCATCCCAGTGTGGTCCATTTAAATTTTTGTGGCCATTTGGGTGGACAAACGGGTGAAACTGTACGAACGGGGCATTTTCGAGCCAAATCGGTGTGCTATAGCCCACGGTTTTTGGGGTGGGCCTAGGGTTCGGGCATGTTGCGGGTCAAAAATCGATCCGAATATGCCAGGGAGGTTGGGGATTATCCCAGTATGGTTTTTTAAAATTTCTGTAGCCATTTGGGTGGACAAATAGGCGAAACGGCGCGAACGGGAAATTTTTGGGCCAAATCGTAATGTTATAGTCCACGCTTTTGGGCGTGGGCCGAGGTCCGAGCGTGTTGTTGGTCTAAAATTGACTGGGGCGTGCCAGGGAGGTTGGGGATCTTCCTAGTGTGGTCCGTTTAAATTTTCGTGACCATTTGGATGGGAAATCGGGTGAAACGACGTGAATGGGGCATTTTTGGGCTAAATTGGTGTGCTATAGCCCCCGATTTTGGTGATGGGCCAAGGGTCTGGGCATGCTGCGGGCTGCAAATCAACCGGGGCATACCAGGGAGGTTGGGGATCATCCCATTATTGTCTATTTAAATTTTCGTGGCTATTTGGGTAGACAAACGTGCAAAACAACGTGAACGGGGCATTTTTGGGCCAAATCAGTGTGCTGTAGCCCATGGTTTTGAGGGTGGGCCTGGGGTCTTGGCATGCTGTGGGCCAAAAATCGATTGGCGTATTCCAAGGAGGTTGGGATTCTCCCAGTGTGGTTCGTTTAAATTTTTATGTCCATTTAGGTGGACAAACGGGCAAAACGGCATGAATAGGGTATTTTTGGGTTAAATCAGTATGCTATAGCCCACAGTTTTGGGGGTGGCCCAGGGGTCCAGGCGTGATGTAGGCCAAAAATCTATCGGGGCATAACAGAGAGGTTGGGGATTGTAACACCCCGTACTTAATTACGTGCATTAGTCATTGTTATATGTGTTGGAGTATATGTATTGATCCTAAGTTAGGTATATATGAGTTTAAGTATGAGTATTGATTATTTTGAGATGGTTTCAAGTGTGTAGTTTGATTATAGGTGTATAGGAATCGACTTTATTTATACCGGAATTTTCCCGTCGATGGTTCCATACGAAGGTTATTGAATAAGCTTTCCAACGATATAAATATTTCAAAAAACGGATAAGTTTCGGATATAAGCGAGCTCGTTCGAAACTTTAAAACGGTGGCCGGGATGTGAACAGTAAAATGTGCAGGAAACTACTGAGGCCTGCCAGTTTTTTGGGTCAACTTTGAACGATCATAACTCCCTCAATATAATGAACTGGTTGAGCTACCATATATCAAAAGAAAGATCTTTGAGTCTTCTTTCCAATGAAATTGGTTTCATCCAAATCCAACATCTGAGTAAGGAGTTATACTCGTTTTACTTCAGCCTCTCAAAACAGATTTTTAGGGTCAACTTCAAACGATCATAACTACTTGTACAGGACGAAATGGGTGGATTAATTTATATTAAATGAAAGACCTTTGAATTATCTTTCTAACGATACCAATTTCACCCAAATCCGATATCGGAGCAAAGAGTTATGGCCGATTTACTTTAGCCTATCAAAACAGTCCACCATGGACAGATTCGGATTTACTTAAATTTTTAAGGGCAATATGGTCATTTTCCATCACCTCATGGACGAAAATTGGTCATTATATACATATACTTAGCCTTATATCCACCATTTATCATCCAAATCATTGAAGAATAAGAAACCCTAGCCTAAGTTCAACTCCAATTATCTTGTGATTCAACCGTAGAAAATCCAAATTGATTCCGTAGTTGTGTTCACCGTCTCAAGGGCTTCGAGAAGCACCCCTTATTTGTGCCAACAGGACTTCGAAATCAAAAGGGCCATTTTTTTTGGTAAGGATGTAAATTATGTTGGTGTTATTTATATGGATATGTATATATATATATATATGCATGTGAGCATAAGAAGTATGTTATTTGATTGTTGTTGAAAGATGATTGGAAATGATGTTGGATTATTCTTGTGCATGGTTGGATTATGTTAAATTGTGAAGGAATTTGGGGTGATGATGTGGTATTGATGATGTGGTATTGAGATGATGATTATATACATATACACACATAAACCTATTGTTCAAGTTGGTTTTTGGAATGTTTTGCAAATATTGGTAGTATGGAATTATGGAAGAGAATTGTGGTGTTGGGTTGCTAATACTAGATGCCAAACATTTCATTGTAGATAAGTGATTTGTAAAGGCGGGAAGTTGTGTTGAATTGGTAGCTGAATCTACAACGAGGTATGTAAAGCATACTCTAACAATGTTCTTTGGCATGAAAACACCAATGTTCCATCAAGTAAGATTCCGAGGTTGTCCTAAAACATGTATTGTTCTACGTTACCAACGAAGTTGTTTCCATCCTATAATTGTCAAAATGTTTCATTGATAGACCAAAAGGCTCTTATTTCATTGTTGTGATATTGATGATTCTGAAACACATTGTTGATGTACCAATGAGTCCTTATTACATCGTTATTGTATAGAAGGTCTATTACTTGGTTCCTATTGATGTATCATTGTTTCAAGGTATCAAAAATGTGGTGACGACCGAAATAACAATCTCAAAGATTAATTGAACTAAGTGATGAAAGTTCTCTCTTATCGGGTGGTATCCCAGGGGCATAAGCCTAGCATGGGTCGATCCCTATTTCATGTGTTTATGGGTGGTATCCCAGGGGCATAAGCCTAGCATGGGTCGATCCCAGTTGATATGTACTGGAGGCATCCTAATGGTCACAGTACAGTACAGTAATGATTACAAAGACGATAAGAACGAAGGTAAAGTGATTGAATAAATACAATGTACAGGTTGTCACAAGTTCTAGTAAGTATGGTCCACTCCTATTACGACTTATTCACTTGTTTCTGATTTCTATTGAGCTCCTATATCATATGTGATTATTTACAGCTTTACATACTCAGTACATATTTCGTACTGACGTCCCTCACGGGGGACCTGCATTTCATGCTGCAGGCACAGGTACCTCAACTCATACACCGCACAAGTAGGAGCCAGGTCATACAGCTATTGTTGGTGAGCTCCAGTTTGCTTCGGAGCTTTCCGAGTCGGTTCCTTATGTTTTGTTATTGTACATGAGTCACGTGTGGGCGGGGGTTTGTCCCGACCCTAGTTATGTCATGTATATCCTAGAGGCTTTGTAGACATAAGGAAGGGTAAAGTCATGGAAGTTTATATAGTAACGTTATATTTGTATATGTGGTGGCCCCGACGGCCAAGTATTATATATATATATTTGTGCGTGTTGTGCTGATACAGGCAATTAGACCTTTCTATATGCAACGAAGTGCTGTCCAATTTTTTTGGTGACATGTAAGTGAAAGTACAGGTATTTGAACGGGTTCTCCCGGGCCTTCTCGGCTTCGGGTGCCAGTCCGGCCCGATGGGATTTCGGGGCGTGACAGGGATCATCCTAGTGTGGTTCGTTTCAATTTTTGTGGCCATTTGGGTGGACAAACTGGCAAAACAGCAGGAATGGGGCATTTTTGGGCCAAATCAGTGTGCAGCCCACGATTTAGGAGGTGGGCTCGGGGTCCGGATGTGCTGTGGGTCTAAAATTGATCGGGGCGTGCCAGGGAGGTTGGGGATCATCCAGTATTGTCCGTTTAAATTTTTAGGGCCATTTAGGTGGACAAACGATCGTAACGATGCGAACAAGGTATTTTTGGGCCAAATCAATATGCTATAGCCCACGATTTCTAGGGTGGGCCGGGGATCCGAGTGTGCTGTGGGAAAAAAATTGAACTAGGTGAGCTAGGGAGGTTGGGAATCATTTCAGTGTGGTCCCTTTAAATTTTCATAGCCATTTGGGTGGACAAACGGGTGAAACGGCGCGAACGGGGCATTTTCGGGCCAAATCGATGTGCTATAGTCCATGTTTTTGGGGGTGGGCTCGGGGTCCGGGCGTGCTGTGGTAAAAAATTAATCGGGGTATGACCGGGAGGTTGGGTATCATCCCAGTATGGTCTGTTTAAATATTCGTAGCCATTTGGGTGGACAAAAGGGCGAAACAGTGTGCTATAACCCACGATTTTGGGGGTAGGCCCGGGGTTCGAGCGTGGTGTGAGCTAAAAATCAATCGAGGCATTCCAGGGAGGTTGGGGATCGTCCCAGCGTGGTCTGTTTAAATTTTTGTGGCCATTTGGGAGGACAGATGGGCAAAACGCCGCAAACTGGGCATTTTCGGGTCAAATCAGTGTGCTATATCCCTTGATTTTTCGGGTGTGCTCGGGGTTCGGGCGTGCTGTGGGCTAAAAATCAATCGGGGCATGCCAGGGAGGTTGTGGATCATTCTAGTTTGGTCCATTTAAATTTTTGTGGCTATTTGGGTAGACAAACGAGCGAAACAGCGGGAACGGGGCGCTTTTGGGCTAAATCGGTGTGCTATAGCCCATGGTTTTGGGGGTGGGCTCGGAGTTCGGGCGTGTTGTGGGCCGAAAATCAGCCGAGGCATGTCAGGGAGGTTGGGGATCATCCCAGTGTGGTCTATTTAATTTTTTGTGGCCATTTGGATGGATAAATGGACGAAACGGCACGAACGGGGCATTTTCGGGCCACATCGGTGTGCTATAGTCCACGATTTCGGGGGTGTGCCCAGGGTATGGGCGTTCTATAGTCAAAAAATCAACTGGGGCATTCCAGGGAGGTTGGGAATCATCCCTGTGTGGTTCGTTTAAATTTTTGTGGCTATTTCGGTGGACAAAAGGGTGAAACGGCACGACCGTGACATTTTCAGGCCAAATCGGTATGCTATAGCCCACAGTTTTGGGGGTGGGCTTGGGGTTTGGGCGTACTGTGGGCTAAAAATCGATTGGAGAATGCCAGGGAGGTTGAGGATCATCCTAATATGGCCCGTTTAAATTTTCGTGGCCATTTAGGTGGATAAACAGGCGAAACGGCGTGAACGGAACAAACGGGTGAAGGATGCCTATATTGCGATGCTTGGAGTGGAGAAAATGCTACTAGCGGGAGGACCAATATATACAGTACATGATAACATTCTAACTACACCTCATTATAGCCGTGAACTCCCTTCTCTTTATGGCGAAGCCTTTTTAGAATTGGGGCCGCCGCTAGTGATTATAAATGATATGATACACGCTAATTTGATTAGGGGTGCCGAAGGCTCTTCGCCTGCCGACTTGCGACATTTTTGCTTTTCGGAGTGTGTAATACCTATTGGTGAGCTGAAGAATTACTTGGAAAATAATATACCAGACGGTATTAGCCAAAAAATAGAGGTAACATGGAGAAAAAGGATGAAGGCCATACTAGTCTCATATGAGATCTATGCTAGTAGTATATCCGGCGTATCAAAGAATTATGATGGTCATTACGTCCAGTGGAAGGAATTCGGGTATAAGATCTTGGAATTTCATGAAAGACATAAAAAATATGCGCTACACCCATGAATACCCAAAAATTGAAGGCATTTACTAGTAACCACTTTTGTTGTCAGTACTTGATGAGAGTAGATAGGATAGAGCCTATAAATACAAAACATACAACATTGATCCAATTCAATCGGAAACCTTAATTCGAGATAACTAACTAGCAAAGATAATATCATAAAATCGGAGAGAAAAAAAGAATGCCCACGATTTTAGGGGTGGGCCCCGGGTCCAGGCGTGCTGTGGGCCAAAAATCAATTGGAGCATGCCAGAAAGGTTGGGGATCATCCCAGTATGGTTTGTTTAAATTTTTGTGGCCATTTCGGTGGATAAACGGGAAAAACAGTGCAAACGGGGCATTTTCGGGCCAAATTGGTGTGCTACTGCCCACAGTTTTGGGGGTAGGCTCAGGGTTCGGATGTTTTGTAGGATGAAAATTAATCGAGGCGTGCTAGGGAGGTTAGGGATCATTCCAGTGTGGTCCGTCTAAATTTTTATGGAAATTTGGGTGGACAAGCGGGCGAAACAGCGCGAAAGGGACATTTTTGGGCCAAATCGGTGTGCTATAGCCCATGGTTTTGGGGGTGGCCCAGGATTTTGGGTGTGATGTGGGCTAAAAATCGACCGAGGTATGCCAGGGAGGTTGGGGATCATCCCAGTGTGGCCCGTTTAAATTTTCATGGCCATTTGGGCGGACAAACGGGCAAAATAGTGCGAACGGGGCATTTTCAGGCCAAATCGGTGTGCTATAGCCCACAGTTTGGGGGATGGGCCTAGTTTTTGGGCATGCTGTGGGCATAAAATCGATCGGGGTGTGTAAAGGAGGTTGGGGATTGTCCTACTGTGGTCCATTTATATTTTCGTGGCCATTTGAGTGGACAAACAGGCAAAACGGCTCGAACATGGTAATTTTTGGTCAAATCAATGTGCTATAGCCTGCGGTTTTGGTGTGGGCTAGGGGTCCAGGTGTGCTGTGGGCCAAAAATTAACCGAGGTATGATAGGGAGATTGAGGATTGTACCAGTGTGGGTAGATTAAATTTTTGTAGCCATTTGGGTTGACAAACTAGCGAAATGGCATGAATGTGCTGTTTTTTATGCCAAATCGATGTTCTATAGTCCACGATTTTGGGGGTGGGCCTAGGGTTTGAGTGTGCTGTGGGCCAAAAATTGACCGAGGAGTGCCAGGGAGGTTGATTATCATCCCAGTGTGGTCTGTTTAAATTTTCATGGCTGTTTGGGTGGACATACGGATGATACGACAAGAATGGGGTAATTTCGGGTCAAATCGATGTGCTATAGTCCACTGTTTTGGGGGTGGGCCCGGGTTCGACCATGATGTGGGACAAAAATTGATTGGGGCATGCCAGGGAGGTTAGGGATCATCCCAGTGTGGTCCGTTTAAATTTTTGTGGCCGTTTGGGTTGACAAAAGGGCAAAATGGTTCATACAGAGCATTTTCGAGCCAAATTAGTGTGTTATAGCTTGCGATTTCATGGGTGACTCGGGGTTGGGGTGTGCTGTGGGCCAAAAATTGACCAGGGTATTCCAGGGAGGTTGGGCATCATCCCAATGTGGCCCGTTTAAATTTTCGTGGCCATTTGGGTGGACAAATGAGCAAAACGGCGAGAATGGGCCATTTTTAGGCTAAATCGGTGTGCTATATCCCATGGATTTGGGAGTGGGACCGGGGTGCGGGCGTGTTGTGAGCTGAAAATCAACTGAGGCATGCCAGGGAGGTTGGGGATCATCCCAGTTTGGTCCGATTAAATTTTTGTAGCCATTTGGGTGAACAAACGGGCGAAATAACAGAACGGAGCATTTTTGTGCGAAATCAGCGTGCTGTGGGCCAAAAATCAACTGTGGCATTCCAGGGAAGTTGGGGATCGTCCTAGTGTGGTCCGATTAAATTTTCGTGGCTATTTGGGTGGACAAACGGGCGAAACAACGCGAACGAGGAATTTTCAGGCCAAATCGGTGTGCTATTGCCCATGGATTTGGGGGTGGCCCCAGGATCCGAGCATGCTATAGGCCAAAAATCGACCAAGGTGTAACAGGGAGGTTGGAGATCATCCCATTGTGGTCCGTTTAAATTTTCATGGCCATTTGGGTGGACAAACGGGCGAAACAGCGCGAACGGGGCCTTTTCATGCCAAATTGATGTGCTATACCCCACGGTTTGGGGGTGGGCATAGGGTCAACTGTGCTGTGGGTCAAAAATCGATCGGGGAATGCCAGAGAGGTTGGGGATCATCCTAGAGTAGTCCGTTTAAATTTTAGTGTCCATTTCGGTGGACAAACAGGTGTAACAGCACGAATGAGGTATTTTTAGGCCAAATCAGTGTGCTATAGCCTACGGTTTTGGGGGTGGGCTCGGGGTCCGGGCATGCTGTGGGCTAAAAATCAAACGAGGTGATCTAGGGAGGTTGGAAATCATTCCAGTGTGGTCTGTTTAAATTTTCATGGCCATTTGGGTGGACAAATGGGCGAAACAGCGTGATCGGGGCATTTTCTAGCTAAATTGGTGTGCTATAGCCCACGATTTCGGAGGTGGGCCTACGGTGTAGGCGTGTTGTGGGCCGAAAATCGACCAAGGCATGCCAGGGAGGTTGGGGGTCATCCCAGTATGGTCCGTTTAAATTTTTGTGGACATTTGGGTGGACAAACGGGCGAAACGATGCAGGCGGTGTATTTTCGAGCCACATCATTGTACTATAGCCCATGAGTTTTGGGGAGGGCCCGGGGTCCAGGCGTGCTGTGGGCCAAAAATTGATCGGAGCGTGCCATTGAGGTTGGGGGGTCATCCAAGTATGGTCCGTTTAAATTTTCATGGCCATTTGGGTGGACAGACGAGTGAAACAGCGAGAAAGGAGCATTTTCTGGTTAAGTCGGTGTGCTATAGCCCATAGTATCGGGGGTGGGCATGGGGTCCGGGCGTGATGTAGACCAAAAATTAACCGGTACGTTCTAGGAAGGTTGTGATTGTCCCAGTGTGACCTGTTTAAATTTTCGCGGTCATATGGGAGGACAAACAGGTGAAACGGCCCAAACGGGGCATTTTCGGGCCAAATTAGTAAGCTATAGCCCATGGTTTTGGGGGTGGGCCTGGGGTTCGACCGTGCTGTGGGAAAAAAATTAATCAGAACATACCAGGGAGGTTGGGGATCATGCCAGTGTGGTCCATTTAAATTTTCATGGCCATTTGCATGGACAAACGAGCAAAACAACGTGAATCGAGTGTTTTCGGGCCAAATCGGTGTGCTATAGGCCAAATTTTAATTGGTGGGCTCGGGATTCGGGTGTGATATGGGCCAAAAAGTGACCAGGGCATGCCAAGGAGATTGGGGATCATCCCAGTGTGGTCCGTTTAAATTTTTGTGGCCATTTGGATGGACAAATGAGTAAAACAGCGCGAATGGAGCATTTTCGGGCCAAATCGGTGTGCTATAGCCCACGATTTCGAGGATGGGCCTGGGGTCCGGAGTGTTGTGGTCCAAAAATCGATTGGGGCATGCCAGGGAAGTTGGGGATCGTCCCAGTGTGGTCTGTTTAAATTTTCGTGGCCATTTGGGTGGACGAACGGGCGAAACAGTGCGAATCGAGTATTTTAGGGCCAAATCGCTGTGCTACAGCCCATGATTTTGAGGTGGGCTCGGGTTCCGAGCGTGTTGTGGGCCAAAAATTGACCGGGGCCTGCCAGGGAGTTAGGGATCATCCCAGTGTGGTCTGTTTAAATGTTATGGACATTTGGATGGACAAACAAGCAAAACAGCGCGAACGGGGTATTTTCAAGCCAAATCGATGTGCTATAACCTACGATTTCAGGGGTGAGCCCGGGGTCCAGGCATGCTGAGGGCCAAAAATTGACCAGGGCATGCCAGGGAGGTAGGGGATTATCCCAGTATGGTCCGTTTAAATTTTAGTGGCCATTTGGGTGGATAAATGGGCAAAACGAAGCAAACGAGGCATTTTTGGGCCAAATAGGTGTGCTATAGCCCACAATTTTGAGTGTGGGCCCGGGGATCGAAGTGTTGTTGGCCAAAAATTGATTGGGGCATACCAGGGAGGTTGGGGATCATCCCAGTGTGGTCCATTTAATTTTTCATGGCCATTTGGGTGGACAAACGGGCAAAACGATGAGAACGGAGCATTTTCAAGATAAATCGATGTGCTATAGCCCACGATTTCGGGGGTGGGCCTGGGTTCCGAGCGTCCTGTGGACTAAAAATAGACCGAAGCATGCTAAGGAGGTTGGAATTATCCTAGTGTGGTCCGTTTAAATTTTCGAGGCTATTCGGGTGGACAAACGGGCAAAATGGCACGACCGGGTCATTTTCAGGTAAAATCGGTGTGCTATAGCCCATGATTTTGGGGGTGGACCCTGGGTTCGGGCATGCTGTGGGCCAAAAATTGATCGGTGCGTGCCAGGGAGGTTGGGGATCATCCTAGTGTGTCCTTTTTAATCTTTTATGGCCATTTGGGAGGATAAAGGGGTGAAACAGCCCGAACGAGGCATTTTCGGGCCAAATCGATGTCCTATAGCCCATGTTTTGGGGATGTGCCTGGGGTTCGGGCGTGCTGTGGGGCAAAAATTGATCGGGGCGTGCCAAGGAGGTTGGAGATCGCCCCAGTGTGGTCCATTTAAATTTTTGTTGCCATTTGGGTGGATAAACGGGCAAAACAGGGCATTTTCAGGCTAAATCAGTGTGCTTTTGCCCACGGTTTCGTGGGTGGGCCCAGGGTCCGAGTGTGCTATGGGCCAAAAATTGACCGAGGCATTTCAAGGAGGTTGGGGGTCGTCCCAGTGTAGTTTGTTTAATTTTTCATGGCCATTTGGGTGGATAGACAGGCGAAACAGTGCGAACGGGCCATTTTTGGGCCAAATCGGTGTGCTATAGAGAATAGTTTTGGGAGTGAGCCCGGAGTCCCGATGTGCTGTGAGCTGAAAATTGATCGGGGCATGACAGGGAGGTTGGAGATCATCCCAGTGTGTTTCGTTTAAACTTTCATAGACATTTGGGTTGACATACGGGCGAAACGGTGCGAACGGGATATTTTCAGGCCAAATCAGTGTGCTATAGCCTACGGTTTTGGGGGTGCGCCTAGGGTTTGGCGTGATGTGGGCCAAAAATCAACCGAGGCATGCTAGGAAGGTTGGGGATCATCCTAGTGTGGTCCGTTTAAATTTTTTTGGCCATTTGGGTGGACAAACAGGCAAAACAGCGTGAACGGGGCATTTTCAGTCCAAAATAGCCCACAATTTTGGGAGTGGGCCCGGGGTTCGGGTATGCTGAGAGATGAAAATCGATCGAGGTATGCCAGGAAAGTTAAGGATCTTCCCAGTGTGGTCCATTTATATTTTCGTGGCCATTTGGGTGGACAGACGGACAAATCGGCGAGAACGGTCTATTTTCAGGCCAAATCGGAGTGGGCCCAGGGTTTCGATGTGCTGTGAGCCAAAAATTATTTAGGGCGTGCCAGGGAGGTTGGGGTTCATCCGAGTGTGGTCCATTTAAATTTTCATAGCCATTTGGGTGGACATACGGGTGATACGGCGCGAACGGGGTGTTTTCGGGCTAAATCGGTGAGCTAAAGGCCACGGTTTCGAGGGTGGGCCAGGGTTTCGGGCGTGTTGTGGGCCAAAAATCGACCGAGGCATGCTAGGGAGGTTGGGGATCATCCTAGTGTGGTCCGTTTAAATTTGTGGCCATTTGTGTGGACAAATAGGCAAAATGGCGCAAACGGGGCATTTTTAGGCCAAATCGATGTGCTATAGCTCGCGGTTTTGGTGGTGGGACTGAGCTTCGGGCGTGCTGTTGGCTGAAAATCAATTGGGGTATGCCAAGGAGGCTGGGGATCATCCCAGTGTGGTTCGTTTATCTTTTTGTGTCCATTTGGGTGGACAAACGGGTGAAATAACGCGAGCGGTACATTTTTGGGCCAAATCGATGTGCTATAGCCCACGGTTTAGGGGGTGGGCCCTGGGGTTCGACGTGCTGTAGGCCAAAAATAGATTGGGGCATGCCAGGGAGGTTGGGGATTATATCAGTGTGGTCCGTTTAAATTTTCGTGTCCATTTGGGTGGACAAATGGGCGAAACGATGAGAATGGGGCATTGTTGGGCTAAATCGGTGTGCTATATCCCACAGTTTCTGGGGTGGGCCCAACGTTCTGGTGTGCTTTGTGCCAAAAATCAATTGGGGCATGCCAGGGAGGTTGGGGATCATCCTAGTATGGTTCGTTTAAATTTTTGTTGCTATTAGGGAGGACAAATGAGCAAAACTGTACGAACGGGGCATTTTCAACCTAAATCGATGTGCTATAGCCCACGGTTTCGGGGGTGGAATTTGGTTGAAGGCGTGCTATGGGCCAAAAATCAACTAGAGCATGTCAGGGAGGTTGGAGATCGTCCCAATATGGTCCGTTAAAATTTTTGTGGCTATTTGATTGGACAAACTGGCAAAACGGCCCGAACGGGGCATTTTCGAGCCAAATCGGTATGCTATAGCCTGCGGTTTTGGGGGTGGACTCAGGGTCTGAGCGTGCTATGGTCCAAAAATTGACCGGGGTGTGATAGGGAGGTTGGGGATCGTCCCAGTATGGTCCGTTCAAATTTTCATGGACAAATAGGCAAAAAGGCGCGAACGGGGCATTTTGGGCCAAATCAATGTTCTATTGTCCACAGTTTTGGGGGTGGGCCTGGGGTCCGACCGTGCTGTGGGCTGAAAATCGATCGAGGCATGACAGGGAAGTTGGGGATCATCCTAGTGCAGTCCGTTTAAATTTTCATGGCTATTTGGGTGGACAAACGGGCAAAACAATGCGAACGAGGAGTTTTAAGGCCAAATCGGTGTGCTATAGCCCACGGTTATGGGGGTGGGCCCGAGGTCCGAGCGTGTACTGGGCCAAAAATTTATCGGTGCATTCCAGAGAGGTTGGGGATCATCCAGTATGGTCTGTTTAAATTTTCGTGGCCATTTGGGTGGACAAACGGGCAAAACGACATGAACGGGGTGTTTTTAGGCCAAATTGGTGTGCTATAGCCCACGGTTTTGGGGGTGGGCCCGAGGTTCGGGCGTGTTGTGGTTGAAAATTGACCGGGGCATGCCATGGAGGTTTTGGATCATCCCAGTGTGGTTCATTTAAATTTTTGTGGATATTTGCGTGGACAAACGGGCGAAACAACGTGAACGGGGCATTTTTGGGCCAAATCGATATGCTATAACTATTTGTTTATATAGTGTGTGAAGTCTAACTAATGGAAAGTGCCTATGAATTAGTTCCAAGAAAGCGGCCGTTCACGTCAGGAATAGAGGCCGTTAAGGATGTACTTGCTTTTGCTTTTTTTCGTCGAGATTGGGTTGGTGTTCAGTGTACCGCTTGTGACGCCTATGCTTTGCAAGCCTACATAGGGTACAATATCGAAAAGAATGCATTGGATGGATGCCCGGGCATTGAGAAGGAAAGACGTTTTCAGAGGCAAAAGGCCATGGGGAGATACCGTCTGTGATCCATGGATCTCCGATCGGGAAACCGTATCCAAGCTCCGTGGCTAGTCTGCGCTCTTTGGACTTTTCAAACTTAGCGAACTGAAACATCTTAGTAGCTAAAGGAAGGGAAATCAACCGAGACCCCGTTAGTAGCGGCGAGCGAGAGCGGATAGCCCATGGTTTTGGGGGTGTTCCCGGGGTCCGAGCGTGCTGTGTCCCAAAAATCAATCTGGGCATGCCAGAGAGGTTGGGGATCATCCCAGTATAGTCCGTTCAAATTGTCGTGGCCATTTGGATGGACAAACGGGCGAAACGATGTGAACGGGGCATTTTCGGGCCAAATCGGTGTGCTATAGCCTACGATTTTTAGGGTGGGCCCAGGGTCCGAGCGTGCTGTGGGCCAAAAATTGACTAGGGTGTGCCAGGGAGGTTGGGGATAGTCCCAATGTGGTCCGTTTAAATTTTTATGGCCATTTGGATTGACAAACGGGCAAAACGGCACGAACGGGGTATTTTTGGGCCAAATCAGTGTGCTATTGCCTACAGTTTTTTGGGTTGACCTGGGGTCTAGGCGTGCTGTGGTCCGAAAATCGATCGGGGCATGCTAGGGAGGTTGGGGATCGTCCCAGTATGGTCCGTTTAAATTTTTGTAGCCATTTGGGTTGATAAACGGGCGAAACAGTGCGAACGGGGCATTTTTAGGCCAAATTGGTGTGTTGTAGCCCACGATTTTGGGGATCGTCCCAGTGTGGTCCATTTAATTTTTCATGTCCATTTGGGTGGACAAACGGGTGAAACAACGTGAATTGGGCCTTTTCGAGCCAAATCGATGTGCTATAGCCCACAGCTTTTGGGGTGGACTCGGGGTTCGAGCATGATGTGGATCAAAAATTGACCGGGGCATGCCGGGGAGGTTAGGAATCATCCCAGTATGGTCCGTTTAAATTTTTGTAGCCATTTGGGTAGACAAACGGGCGAAGTGTTATGAACGATTCATTTTCAGGCTAAATCGGTGTGCTATAGCCCACGATTTTGGGGGTGGGTCCGGGGTCCAAGCGTGCTGTTGGTAGAAAATTGACCGGGGCGTGCCACGGAAGTTGGGGATCATCCCAGTGTAGTCTGTTTGAATTTTTGTGGCTATTTGGATGGATAAACTGGTGAAACAGTGCAAACGAGGCATTTTTTAGCCAAATTGGTGTGCTATAGTCCACGAGTTTGGTGGTGGGCCTGGGGTTCGAGTGTGCTGTAGGCCAAAAATTATTCGAGGTATGCTAAGGAGGTTGGGGATCGTCCCAGTGTTGTCTGTTTAAATTTTCATGGCTATTTGGGTGAACAAATAGGTTGATACAAGTGCGACTATGAAGATCAACGTGTGTACAAGTGCAACAAATTGTCATCCTAGGATGTTTAATGTTGAGACGTGCGATGGACCAAAGACACACCCAAAGCCGCCCATTTTCTTATTTGCTACACTAGAAGGGTGGCCTTTGAAAGCTTTTCATTAAAGGGGTACTTTTGTCATTTTAAGTCTAAATTGTTATGTAATATAAATAGAACAAGATAGGTCTTTTGAGGCTTAGTTGATTATTGTTGTAAGTCTTGACATTTGAAACACCAAAGTCCTCTTTCTACTTGAGGCAAACCGAAACTTGTAACTAGGATAGCAATTCAAGGGTGGAATCTCTTGTAATTGCTTGTTTTTTAGAAACCTTGGCACTTGAGTGGTGGAATCCTCTCTTGTGTCATCGTAAGAGTTAGGTGATCGTGTGTGGAGGTGTTAGGGGTCTTAGAGTTTTCTGTACTCTTTGGTTACTAGGATTTACACCACCTTTGTCTAACTATCTATCCTTTTGTTTGTTTTCATCTTGTAGTAGTTTGTATCTTGTGTTGTAAGCCGTGTGGTGTTGTCTTGTTATAACATTATCGTTGTTCTTCATTGTTCATTATATTGTGTTCTAACTTAGATTGGTTGGCTGATTTTTGGTGTCACCAACACCTTGTTAACTTGTGAAACTCGTATTCTTGTTCTTGGCCGAAACTAGCTCTCAAAGGGTCCTTGGTTTGTGCTTTGTTGAGTGGACTATTTTGGTGTCATTTCGTAAGTTCCTAGTCTCTCTCGTATCATGGGCAAAATGACACGAACAGGGCATTTTTGGGCCAAATCAGTGTGCTATAGCCTACGGTTTCAAGGGTGGGCCCAGGGTCCGGGCGTTCCGTGGGCCAAAAATTGACCGGGGTGTGCCAAGGAGGTTGGAGATCTTCCCAGTGTGGTCCATTTAAATTTTTGTGTCCATTTGGGTGGGCAAACGGGCGAAAAGGCTCGAATGGGGCATTTTCGGACCAAATTGATGTGCTATAGCCCGCAATTTTGAGGGTGGGCCTGGGGTCTGGGCGTGCCGTGGGTCAAAAATTGACTGGGGTGTGTCGTGGGCCGAAAATTGACTGGGGCGTGCCGTGGGCCAAAAATTAACTAGGGCGGGCCAGGGAGGTATAAAATTGTCCCAGTGTGGTTCGGTTAAATTTTTGTGGCCATTTGGGTGGGCAAATGGCCGAAACAACTTGAATGGGGCATTTTCGAACCAAATCAGTCTGCTATAGACCACGATTTGGGGGGTGGGCTTGGGGTGCGGGCGTGCTGTGGGACGAAACTCGACAGGGGCGTGCCAGGGAGGTTGGGGATCATCCAAGTGTGGTCCTTTTAAATTTTCGTAGCCATTTGGGAGGACAAACGGGTGAAAGGGCGCGAACCGGGCATTTTCAGGCTAAATCGGTGTGCTATAGCCTACAATTTCAAGGGTGGGCCCGAGGTCGGGGCGTACTGTGGGGCAAAAATTGATCGGGTCTTTCCAGGGAGGTTAGGGATCGCCCCAATGGTGTCCGTTTAAAATTTTCGTGGTCATTTGGGTGGACAAACGGGCGAAAGGGCAAAACGGAGATAACAGGGCATTTTCGAGCAAAATTGGTGTGCTATAACCCATGATTTTGGGGGTGGGCCCAGGGTTCGAGCGTGCTGTGGGCCAAAAATTGACTGGGGTGTGCCAGGGAGGTTGGGGATCATCCTAGTGTGGTCCATTTAAATTTTTTTGGCTATTTAGGTGGATAAACAGGCGAAACAACGTGAATTGGTCATTTTTGGGCTAAATCGGTGTGCTATAGCCCATGGTTTTGGGGGGTGAGCTTGGGTTTCGGGCATTCTATGGCCCAAAAATCAACCAGGGCATGCTTGGGAGGTTGGGGATCGTCTCAGTATGGTCCGTTTAAATTTTCATGGCCATTTGCATGGACAAACGGACAAAACAATATGAACGAGGTGTTTTCAGGCCAAATCGGTGTGCTATAGCCCACAGTTTTAGGGGTGCGCCCGAGGCCCGGGCATGTTGTGGGCTAAAAATTAACTGGGGCATGTCAGGGAGGTTGGGGATCATCCCAG
This sequence comes from Capsicum annuum, assembly GCF_002878395.1. NCBI lineage: Eukaryota > Viridiplantae > Streptophyta > Magnoliopsida > Solanales > Solanaceae > Capsicum > Capsicum annuum. The sequence goes on from NC_061111.1 coordinate 938,160, forward strand.
TGTTGTCCGTTTAAATTTTTGTGGCCATTTGGGTGGACAAACGGGCGAAACAATGCAAACGAGGCATTTTTGGGCCAAATCAATTGCTATAGCCCACGGTTTTAGGGGTGAGCCTGGGGTTAGAGTGTGCTGTGGGCCAAAAATTGATCTGGGCATGCCAGAGAGGTTGGGGATCGTCCTAGTGTAGTTCGTTTAAATTGTCGTGGCCATTTGGGTGGACAAATAGGCAAAACGACGTGAACGGGGTAATTTTGGGCCAAATCGGTGTGCTATAGCCTACGATTTTGGGGGTGGGCCCAGGGTCCGAGCATGTTGTAGGCTAAAAATCAACCGGGGTGTGTCAAGGAGGTTGGAGATCATCCCAGTGTGGTCCGTTTAAATTTTTGTGGCCATTTAAGTGGACAAACAGGCAAAACGGCGAGAACGAGGCATTTCGGGCCAAATCAGTGTGCTATAGCCCACAGTTTTGGGGGTGAGCCCAGGGTTCGGGCGTGCTGTGGGTCGAAAATCGACCGGGACATGCTAGGGAGGTTGGGGATCGTCTCAGTATTGTCCGTTTAACTTTTCGTAGCCATTTGGGTGAAAAAACGGGCGAAAAGGCATGAACGAGACATTTTCGGGCCAAATCGGTGTGCTAATAGCCCACGATTTTGGGGGTGGGCCCAGGGTTCGGGCGTGCTGTGGACCAAAAATCGATCGGGGCGTCCCATAGATAATTAAACTAAAAATATAAACCAATCTCTCTACTAGATATCTTGCAATAGGTCAATTATTATATCATGGTGGATTGTCATTTCAAGACAATAGTATTTCTGCTAGTTCAACTTTTATCGGTTGGAGTTATGGCGGGTCAAAATTCTTATGATTTAATGGCATATGTTCTTCAATGGAAAAACACTTTCTGCCGGACTTTGCCTTGCAAACCGGGCCCTGGTGATGTCTTCTCCATTTATGGCCTATGGCCTGCCAATGCAACCGGACACAACATGAAGTGTCTTCAGCCTCAAGGAAGAGAGAAGGACGTAGATGTTGTGGTACGTGTATATGTAAAATATAACACAGTATAAATACTTGGGTAACATTTAAATGTATTTTAATTATACTTGTAAGTTTCTTTTTCTAATAAATACACTTAATTGTATGAGTAGATGCAAAAAGACCTGAAGTTGGAAACAACTCTGAAAGCTATTTTGCCTGATTTGTTAGCAGCTGGCAACGACCGACGCTTCTGGTAGCATGAGTGGACGAAACATGGTTTTTGTTCAAGTCAGGCTCTCCCAATTGCGGATTACTTTAAGGGAGCAGTAATGGTACATAACAATTTGATCGCAATAAACAACAAGAATAATCTATGTGATTACTTGGCTGAGGGTGGAGTTAGGCCATCAACAGCTAATACTTATACCAAGCAAGTTATCATCACAGCTGTTCAGCATCTGGTTGGCGCAAATAATAATGTCTGTTGCATGCGTGGAAGATTTGAAGAAAAACATTTATCTCAAAGAGATCCACTTATGCTTGGACACTACCCTGTGCAACTTCGTTTCTTGCCCTACTGCAAATTCAGACGCAAGAGAATGCGGGAACCACACCTCCCAAATTATAATCCCTGTCTAGTTTTTAAGGTTGTTTAATATTTTAAAATTATCACTTAAGTTGATCGATGGCTTTATGTATTGAACGAACATATATATCCTTGATTATCAGTTGTTTTACCTTAGTGATGTTATTATATCTTCTGCAACATAATTTTTATTTTATTTGATCATCTTCATTTTTTTATGAAATTGCACATAGTTATAAAGTGATTGCCAAACGCTATCAGATGAATTAAGACGGGACTGTCTACCATACAACATTAGTAATAAATATAGAACTCACGTTCGAGGAATCAACGGGAGAACGTGTGTTAGCTCAGGTCTGGGCACCTGTTAAGAATGGGAGTTGTTATGTTCTTACAACTTTAGGACAACTGTAACACCCCAAAGTTTTTTCTTCTTAATTTTTGTCCCTAAAATATCAAGCATTGGCTTCTAGAATGATTTATACTTATTTCCCTATGGAATTCCTTAGACTTCAACTTTTCATTTCGTAAATGATTGAATAAATTTTTCGTCGACATAAGATTCGTCCAAAACGGATACTCGGTGAAGGATTTATGGTTAATTTAAGTCCTAGTCGTAAAACACCATCATTCCTGTCCTTGGCGCATCACGGAGAGGATGTAAATGATGATGATCAATTTTTAGTGAGACTCCGCGATGTTGGCGCGTCGCGGAGTGGGCCAAATTCCCATTCGTCAATTTCCAGTGAGCCACCGTGATAGTGGGGCGTCGCGGTGGCCCATAAGATCGGGTTCCTAGTTTAAATTTTTTCAGTTTCGTTCAGAAGTTAACAAGGGTAGTTTAGACTTTTTTCAAGTCTCTTAAAACGTCCAAACAATAGATTTAGGACCTTTACAAGCATAATATACGATTTCCTCAAGATTTCCCTCAAACAAAAACCCTGGTTCATATACTTCTCCTCTAAAAAAACTCAAGATTCAACCGTGGGTTTTCGAAATTGATTGAAGATTTGGAATTTCTAAATCGTAGGCTTCAAGAATCATCCATTATTCTCCGTAATCGAGGTACGCGGGGTTTCCTAAAATCTCATGGGCATAGAAATCATGTTTTAAGAAAAGAGTTTTGGGATTTATGAATATAATCATGTTTTTAGAAGTTTGGATGGTATTGTTTTGGTCTTTAGACCTTCCCCAAATTGATTGAAAAATTATATATATATATATATATATATATATATGTATGTATGTATGTATGTATGTATATACATAAATATATGTATGAATGTGTTTAAGGATGAATATTCAATTGAGAGCACGAATTATAATGAACCCCTCTCTTGTTATGATTTTTCCCATCTTTCATATGATATGAATTGTTCTAAATTGCATCTTGAAAAGCATGTTATGAGATGTCTTGAATGATGTTATATTTGAATTATGATTTCGATTTCAAAAGAGAGAGAGTTGTTTATATTGATGAATGTTCAAAATATTCATATAATGAAAGAGTGCATGATTTTGCCAAGAGCACATGACCACCTTATGTTTGAATAATCTCAGCATAGTTTTGACTTGTGTTTTCGGAACACGAAATCTTTTATACTGTTTGCATGTTTGGGTGGTCTGAACTGTGTTTTAATGAAAGAATTATGCATGCCACAATATGGATCAGAGATAGGACTTGCAAGTCTTGGTGTGACGACACAAATTCAGATTATGCCATGATAATTTAAAATAGAATAGAACGTATGTTTGAAATCAGACTTTTCAGATGTTGAAACTAGAAAAAAAATGCATGATCCAGAACAAGATAAAATTGGGCATAAAGAGAGATTAGGTGGTTCCCCGAAGAAGGCATGAGTTTAGACAACTCATTGCCCGAAATCGTGATTTGCCGATCCGGGTATATTATACTACGCTGGCCTAGTGCCGTGTGGCGTATCAAAATTACAAACTCCAACCCTTGAGTCATACTCGGGTTGGGGACTTCCCCGCCGAGTCAATGGCGGATTCCATACGGCCTGTGGAATTTTAGACTTGTAGGGGTGTACCACCTAACTCAGAATTAATACGAAGACCAGAAACTACATTGTCAAGAATGATTTATAAATTTCAGAAAGGTGCCCATGTGTTTTGAAAACTATTTCATGTATGATTTTTTGACCAATTGCTCTCCAACTCTCTCTCTCTCTCTATATATATAAGCTTTATTTTGGATTACTTTGCGTACCAGTACATCTGGTGAGCAGTAGATTTTATCAGACAGAGTTGCAGTGTCCAGTTGGTGAGCCTTCTTTATTCCAGAAGGCCTGTTTGCTTTCAGACAACTATTATTAGATATAGTTTTGGTCTACTGGGGGCCTTGTCCGAGTTTTTTTTTAGATTTTGTGAGTGATCAGGTAGTAGAGATTTCGCAGACGGTTTTCAAATGTTGCTAGATGGTTTCGGATTGTCCTTTTCTATTATCGAATTTATATTAGATATATGACCATGGTTCCGTTGTATTTAGTATTTCCGCATTTCTTTTGATATATGATTGATGTGCATGATATCCAGATATAGAAGAGCATTTCGGGTCTTTATGGTTCGGGATGCTCGTCACAACTAGGGCCCCGGTTCGGGTTGTGACAACAACCCATTGTTTGATGTAGATGTTTTCTGTGGATAGGGAGACTGATGGATTTCTAGGACTTCCGGGCCGTGTGTACCGGAAAAAGTTGTCAGAATGGACTCCAAATGTGCAGTATTATTCCAGTAGAGAGTTCCCTCGTCTTAATCACGCCCTGCATTGCAATGTTCGAGGGACTTTGGCATTACCAGTATTTGAAACATATGGCCAGTCTTGTGTTGGTGTGCTGGAGCTCATAATGATCTCCCAGAAAATCAACTATGCTCCTGAAGTTGATAAAGTAGGCAAAGCACTCGAGGTTGGTTTTTATCATTTCTATTACATAGCTCTCTGACTAGTTGGTATATCTCTCACCGGAACTTGATAACTTGTTTGCTGCACCAATTCTGTGTTATCTAAATGCTACAGTTATCTATTACTCTTATCATACTCGCTAACGTCTGAGGTTATATTCATCGTTCAAAGAGGTGGCAAATTTTCATAAGTTTCAGTAAGTGCTACCATATTGCTACCATCATTCTATTCTTCTTATGGAAGAAGAATATCTTGTCAAAAAAGTCACTAATATGAACAGCTGAATGTGGTGGTTTTTGAAACTGTTTTCTTGCTTTTGATTGATGTGTATTGGTGAAAAAATCTTAACTGGACGATCAACAAGCCCCTGTCTGAGTTTTTTGGAGAGTCTGAATGAATAACCAATGACAATTTTAATCAAGTGCATGATGTGATTTAGAACGAGTATCTTGTGATCTGTAACTATCAACTATAAAGCTATGTCCGTATTTGTAGCTAGAAAATAGAACCCCGGACTGGGTGGGATGTTTCTATCTTGTGGTGAGAAAACGCTAGTGAGGAACTGCTGAATGTTGCTATTAGTTTATGGAGTAATAATTTTTTTGTTGTTGACATTTTGCGACTCTGTTACATGTGGTCTGATGAACTGGAGGAATTCTCCCTGTTTAAGATCTCAACTGTCTTTTGCTTCCATATGCATGCAATGGATTACTTTCTCTCATGCTGTGATTTGATATTTTGCTGGTTCATGAAGGTGCATTAGTGTGTGTTCTCTTCGATGCATGGGCTATCAAATTATCAGCTGGTGTTGATTCAACTACTTTAATATGTGCTTGTGTAGTTACTAAGAAGTTTTTATCAGTAAGATTGCATCGTCATATAAACCAGTAGCATAAATTTTTTCATCCCTTTTTCTATATTGAAGTTGAGGTTAAAAAAAATCAGTTTTGTTAAGTGATAAGCGAGGTTCAAACCCCTAACATCAATGAGAGAAATGGCAATTGTCTCATCACAATTCAACAACAACAACCTACCAGTATATTCTCACAAAGTGGAGTTTGGGAGGGAAAGAGTACACGCAATCCGTATCACTACCTCAGAGGTGAGGTAGAGAAGGTAGAGAGGTTGTTTGTGCCTCATCACAATACATACTAGTAAAATTGTCCAATAAATCAAATGTTATGTTAGATGACATCTCTTCATCCCACATGCCTCCACCCTACTCATGAAATGCAAGAAACAGGCATTTCCATATATCCCAGAGAGAACATGTTGAATATATACAAATTTCTCAAAAGAGAGTTGAACTATAAATATAATTTTCCTTTTTAGATTGGTAGGTCAAACTAGGGGTCGGTGTACATATTAGTAACGGGAACTGAACCAAAGTACTTCCATTTTCAAGGTTGAATTCGTTTCTCAAATTCGATAGGGAGCTAAACTATCCTACATCCTCCATTCATGAACTGATACTCTAGTCCATGACTTCAAGATGTACTAATACCAGTCACATGATCATATTATCCTTGTCCAAAGGGAGTAATTGGGTGAGTACTATAGACCTCTCTAGCTCCAATAGATACAACTAGAAAGAATCCCTAAATACACAGCCTTAACATTTTTTCTCTAAAAGGATTAGTTTTTTTTTTTTTTTGTTAGACTAACTTGGGTCCAAATTCCAAAAATATCACAATACATAGTTGATAGTATGACACATACAGATAGAGGCGTCTACCTTTAGTTTAAAGAGTTCCTTCACATGCGCGTAATACTGTTCTATATTTGAAATACATAACAAACAGAATTTGAAAGCACTTGACAAGAAAGTAGTCTTACAAGTTATTTGTTACTCGATTGTTTTGATATAAGTTTTTCCCTGCTTTCTTTTGCAGTATTATTTGTCCCTTGAAAAAGGACAAACTAGGCTTTCAATGTAGATTTTCAAAGCATGATTGCTTTCACGGTTAGTAACATTTGTATATCTGAGTGAATCATCTTTTGAATTGTATATCATGAACTCTGATCGAACCAAGAACAACATTTCACCTTTATTTGACACAAAAAGAGGCCAAAAAAATTTATCATCATTTGGATACCTGATGGTATGCTTCTTTATCCAAGATTGTTTAACCCCATACTCCTTCATTACCCAAATGCAAAATTGAGTTTCCTTGTAATCAGTATAGACACAAAGATTACTTCCCAACTTCCACAGAAATGATTCAGTCTCTCCTACTCCATAGGAGGAGGGCTTCTCCACCTTATTCCATTTCTCATTAGCTATATCAAAGGAAACAATATTTTTATTTCTGCCCATATCCCAATGAAGCTTCCCATCCACAATCAAGCCGAGAGAGTTCAAAGTGTCCTCATAAAAACCACCACTGTTTTTGATAAAGAATGACTCCCCACAATACTCAACACTATTCCAAGAGTCACTCTTTAGACTATATACTTTGACTTCAACGTCATCAACAAAATCATTAGTATAATTATAAAAAATACACACTACCTTATAATCATGATGGAGCTCATCATACCCAAAACCATATACGGGATCGTAATAAGGCTCTTCCCGCCTAGGTCTAAATTCAGGCAAATTCTTGTGTTTTCTAATTGTTGGATTCCATAGAACCAAATATTTAATGGACCTGTTGGCAAGTAAAATCAACCCATTGCAACCTCCCACAATATTGAGCTTATAACTGTCGTCTTCAATGGGATAACTCAAGTCAACAGCCCGAGTAACAGAGTCATTAAATAAAGATGCAACAGGACATCCTTTGAAACACCACTTATCTCCAAAATCGAGATCATTCAAAATAATCAAATGGAGCATCTCTTCCTTATCGGCTGATAAACTGAGATGGGTGTCGATAAATTCAAGGCTAGAGATTAAAGTAAGCCAAGATTTCGAAACAGACCTGAACTTCAACAGAGACTTTACAGGAAGCCTGAAGAGGATTTCAGTGATGATTTCTGGTGGCAGAATACACAATGAATCTGCTGGAAATTGAGTAACATCGGAGGAGCCTTTTTCAACTTCCATTTCTATATTTGTCTCTTAAGGGTTTGCACACAGAGCCACAAATGACCATTTATATACACTCCCAACACCAACCTTCATGTTTTTCCCAATTTATATACTCCCACCCCACCACTTGTCAAGTTATCCGTGGTAACTTTAAAATTGTATACAAGTTTTTCTCAACTGAACTATCCACTTCTACTCCCACCACGTGTCAGTAGAAAGTAATTTACCATTTATATCCTAATTTTTTTTTTTATTACGTGTATATTATATCTCAATAATCCATTTATTTGGACTAGATGGAATATTAGAATATGAATAATTTTTCTACCGTCAATGTCGTGGTTTATTGCTCCCTCCATTTCTAGTACTTAATAGCATTAATTAGAAAGGTAATTTGAGTAAATTATTTTTATTTGTTACTCTTTTTATTTAATGTTTCTTTTCCTTTCAGTATATTAATGTCTCTTCATATTTATTATTAAGTGTAAAAGTGAAAACAAAAAACTAATTATGTTTTGATTTTGTAAAATAACAAGTATTGATTGTTTCTTATTTTTAGTAAAGACGACAACTAACTTGGAACAGAGGGAGTATTTAATAGAGTATATACAAATAATAGTATTGAATAGGAACAGATTTAGTATATCCTTAATTAAGCATTCTCTGTTGATCTCCTATGGACTAAGTATTATCGTGTTGTTCTGCAGACAAACAACAACGGATTGTTCAATCTGATGTCTTAAGTATCAATTCACACGTTATATTTTTCTTGCAATTATGCTTCGATAACATTCCTTTTGAGCCGAGGTTCTACAGGAAACTACCTCTCTATCCCATAAAAGGTTGAGTTGTGTGTATATCCTACTCTCTCGCCAACAGATGTTGTTGTGTTGTCCCTTAGTCACTGAGCTGCACTGGTGCCCGGTGGCATCAGGTAGCATTTTCCCTGGCATCACACGACCTTTCATTGCAATTTTTTTTATTCAAGAAAGATATTAAAATTTAGATGCGATAGACATATTAAAACCCTAACTCCACTTATAATAAATAGTTACTTTTTTTTTATCTTTTAGCTGACCAAGAAAAGATATTGGTTTTACCAGCTAATAAATTATCTTCAATTGTAAACTTTAGGTGTCTACTTACTCTCTACTATGGTGCAGTGCTTCTCTAAACCTTATATGAAAGTGAGATGGCTCGTGCATCGGGTCACCTCTTTTTTTCTTTTATAAAGGTGCTCATATACCCTTTATTATATTTATTGCTTTAGCAACATTTTATATATGATATTTTACAATCTAGTGATTGAAAGATCACAACTCAAATCATAATTTTACAACTTACAAGTTAAAAGTTCAGTGATTCCAAATCCCTTTACTGTGCTGCATTAATTAAATATGTTAAAAAGAATCCCAACATGAAGAGATCATACTATTCGCTTTGTTTTAATTTATGTAATGCATTTTCAATGACGCTTTTCTCTTTTTTTAAAAATTCTTTCGTTTAAGCATCTCATTTTTACCCGTAATGACATCACTTATTGGATACTCACCACCATTCGTTTAACTCACCATATCCTCCATTTTAAATGGTAATTTTGGCCAAAATAGTTAATTGGTTAAACGGTCGGATTTTTCTTCAAACTCACTCAACGATTAGATGATCACACAAAGTATTTTGAAGACAAGAAGTGTTTTAAAATGCAGTAAATTTCGTATTTAAACCTGTGGAAAATGCGGGTTTATATAGCCATTAGGTACCCCTTCTCAAAAAGAGTTTGTCTTTTCCGAACAGACTTGCAATCATCGTTTCTTCATTTCTTTGATTTTTCAGGCTGTTTAAATGAATTTCGTCCAAAAAGATTAATCTCATCGATCGTTTTTCGAATCCGAGCCGAGCGAACGACGACGAGGGAGCGAGGCACCTTGTGGTTCTTGCCTCACTTACCATGTGGAGTAAGTGTTTCTTAATATAAACACTTGAAAGTTTATATTAAGAAACACTTGAAATTAGTAAACTTTCCACTTTTGAGTACACTTTTCATTTTTGAGTGTTATCTCAATTTTTTTTCTCCCTCCATTTGGTTCCCTCCATTTCCATTCACACTTTAATCATGAACCCAACAATCCCCCACGTGAATGGGAAATAACTACTTTTTTCATAAAACTTTACGAACAATTATGTGATCATCAAGCAAAGACTGATTGCATCTGGATAAGTGAGTTTCCTTTTGAGTAAGAATACACATCTTACTCTGTATAAATAAAAAAAATCTGAGTCAAACACTTCCCCCACAGACTACCATACAATCTACAGATGCTACTAGCTACCACATCAGTCTATCACTATAAAATGGTAAATCATTCTCAAACATCAGTTATTCAACTAAACACATTTATCTACACAAAAGTCACCCTTACTCTGATTTCTAACCTTGCGACTTCACATCACCAACTTCTTGGTCTAATATTACTACCAATAGGTCATGACACCGTCACTTTAACTTATACTACTACTCGGATGGAAATACAGTTCCAACATTCGGCTACACATCATTCCCCCTGAAGCATGACGTCTGCAACATAAATTTTGAAAAGGACTGAATACACTTAATACTGCAGGCTGAAAAGCACGATTTCATCAGAATCAAAGTTTACACTAGAATCAATACACCTTGGAGCACTAACGGACTCTTCTCAAGTCCTTGCATAAATTTTAAACTCTTATATGGCTTAATCAGAAAGGACCATACCATTTAGACTCTAAACTTCTGCACTTGAATCACCCCAATAATGAGACATATCTGAGCACATCAAAGTAAGGAAGGAATTGGGATGACTTTACTTCCGTATGGGCAACACCATAGCACGAATTAGAGTATGTAAGAGGAACATTCTGACTCCATAGCACGAACTAGAACATGAAGAAAGAGAGACATTCCTAAACGCCTAGTAGCCTCTTGCCTATAAGTGTGGCATGCTACACACCCATAAACAAGACTCTACCCGACACGATTTCACAGACACTCTAGGACCATGAACCGTGCTCTGATACCAAGTTTGTCACAACCCGAATCGGGGCCCTAGCCGTGACGAGCATCCCGAAACATGAAGGCCCAGACGCCCTTCTAACTTGTAATCACATACACTGTTCATAAAAAAAATAATGCAGAAATATATACTGAAACGGAAACATGGTCATTAAATTTGAATTTAAATCATAATGAAAGCTGTAATTCAAAAAAACATCCGAACGATAGCTGACTCAGTCTGCGAAATCTCTACTGCATGCAAAAACCCAACTGTCTGAAAACTGGGACAAGGCCCCCAGTAGACCAAAACATACTAATGATAAACGACTGAAGTATCTAGGCTTCTAAAACATAGAAGGCTCACCACGGGACTCTGCACTTCTTTCTGGAGAAAGTCTACTGCTTATCGGGACCCCTAGATTTAGCCTTAGAACCTGGAAGGGAGGGGGGTCAATACAGATGTACTGGTATGCGAAGAAATCCAAAATAAAGCTTGTATATAAATAAAACAGTTGAGATCTAGTCATAAATATCATGAAAGATATAATTTCAAAATACATGGGCATTTTTGAAAACATAAAACCTTTTTGTCAATGCAATTCTATTCTTCGTATTACTTCTGAGTTAGGTGGCACTCCCCTACAAGTCTGATATTCCACGAGCTATATGAAATCCACCATTGAAGCGGCGGGGAAGCCCCCAACCTAAGTGTGCTGCAAGGGTTGGAGTGTCTGAGTTTGATATGCCACAGGGCACTAGGCTAGCGTAAAATAATATACCCGAATAGAAAAATCACGATTTTGGGCAATGAGTTATCTAAACTCGTGCCTTCTTCGGGGAACCACCTAAGCTCTCTTTATGCCCAATTTTATCCTGTTTTGAAACATGCATCATTGTAGTTTCAAAATTTGAAAATTTGATTTTCAAACATGCATTCTATTTTGTTCAAAATTAACATGGCATTATCTGTATTGGTGTCGTCACACCAAGACTTGAAAGTTCTATTTTTGATCCATAATGCATCATCATAATTCTTTCATTAAAAACTCAATTCAGACCACCCAAACATTCAAATAGTATAAGAGATTTCATGTTCCGAAAGCACAAGTCAAAACTATAAAAGGATTATCATTCTTTCAATAACAATGTGGTGGTCCTGAAATCTTTGTCAAACCATGCAACTCTTTTCATTATATATTTATATTCAATATTTATCAATTCAAACAACCCTCTCTTTTGATTCAAAAATCATATTCATGTCATAGTATAAATCAATACATTTTGTATCATGCTTTTCAAGATGCATTTCAAAACAATCCATATCATATGAAAAATGAGATAAATTATATCAAAAGAAGGATTTCATGTGAGTCATGCTCTCAATTCAAAAATCACATTAAAATACATACATACATATTCATAGGATTTCAAATCACTTCAGGGGAAGGCCTAAAGACCAAACAATATAAATTAAAGCTTCTAAAACATGCTAGTAATGGTAAAATTCAAACCCTTTCCGTAAAATCATGATTTCTAAATTTTTAGCATGAATTAAAGAAGGTTTCTTTGCCCATAAATTTTTAGGAAAACCCCACGTACCTTAATTTATGACTCTTGAATGAACTCGTGCTTTAGGGATTATATTCGAACAATTGATGGGTGCTTCTTGTAGCCCTCGCAATGGGGATTCCGAATCTCGAAGAATTATTGAAAAACCATGGTGAAATCTTAAGATATTTTGATCTTTGGGTTGAAACCCTAAGAAGTGTTCTTGGTGATTTTGAAAGAGAATGACCTTATTTTGGTGTTTGGGGGACAAATGGGCGAAAAAGCACAAATGGGATATTTTTGGGCCAAATCGGTATGCTATAGCCCATGGTTTTGGGGATGGGCCCGGAGTCCCGACGTATTGTGGGATGAAAATCGACTAGGGCATGCCAGGGAAGTTGGTATCATCACAGTGTGGTCTGTTTAAATTTTGTGGCTATTTGGGTAAACAAACGAGCGAAACGATGCGAAAGGGGCATTTTTTAGCCAAATCGGTGTGCTATAGCCCATGGTTTTAGGGGTGGGCCCAGGGTTCGGGAGTGATGTGGGCTAAAAATCGATCGGGGCATGTCGGGGAGGTTGAAGATCATCCTAGTGTGGTCCGTTCAAATTTTCATGGCCATTTGGGTGGACAAACGGGCAAAATAGTGCGAATGGGGCATTTTTAGGCCAAATTGGTGTGTTATAGCCCACATTTAGGGGGTGGGCCCAGGGTCCGGGCGTGATTTTGGCCAAAAATCGACCGGGGTATGCTAGGGCGGATGAAGATCGTCCTAGTGTGGTCCGTTTAAATTTTTGTGGCCATTTGGGTGGACAAACGGGCGAAACGGCGCGAACAGGGCAATTTTGAGCTAAATCTATATGCTATAGCCCACGGTTTTAGGGGTGGGCCCAGGGTTCGGGTGTGTTATAGGTCAAAAATTGACCGGGGTGAGCCAGGTAGGTTGGGGATTTTCCCTGTGTGGTCCGTTTAAATTTTCGTGGCTATTTGGGTGGACAAATGGGCGAAATAGTGCGAACGAAGCATTTTTGGCTAAATCGGTGTGCTATAGCCCACGATTTTGAGGGTGGGCTTGGGGTTCGAGTATTTTGTGGGCTAAAAATTGACCGGGGCATGCCAGGTAGGTTGGGGATCGTCCCAGTATGGCCCATTTAAATTTTTGTGGCTATTTGGATAGATAAAAAGGCAAAATGGCATGAATGGGTTATTTTTGGGCCAAATCGGTGTGCTATAGCCCATGGTTTTGGGGGTGGGCCTAGGATCCGGGTGTCCTATAAGCTGAAAATCAATCGAGGAGTACTAGGGAGGTTAGGGATCATCCCAGTATGGTCTGTTTAAATTTTTGTGGCCATTTGGGTAGACAAACGGGCGAAACGACGCGAACGAGGCATTTTTGGGGCAAATCGGTGTGCTATAGCCCACGGTTTCAAAGGTGGGCTAGGGGTCCGGGCATGCTGTGGGCCAAAAATAGACCAAGGCATGCCAGGGAGGTTGGGTATCATCCCAATATGGTTCATCTAAATTTTAGGGGCTATTTGGGTGGACAAACGGGCAAAATGGCGTGAACGGAAAATTTTCGGGCCAAATCTATGTGGTATAGCCCACGGTTTTGGGGGTGAACCCGGTGTCCGAGCGTGCCGTGGGACAAAAATCAACTGAGGCGTGTCAGGGAGGTTGGGGATCATTCCAGTGTGGTCCGTTTAAATTTTATGGCCATTTGGGTGGACAAACGGGAAAAATGGCACAAACAGGGAATTTTTCGACCAAATCGGTGTACTATAGCCCACGGTTTAGGGGGTGGTCCCGGGGTTCAGGGTTCGGGTGTGCTGTGGGCTGAAAATCGACCGGGGCATGCTAGGGAGGTTGGGGATCGTCCTAGTGTGGTCCGTTTAAATTTTTGTGGCCATTTTGGGTGGACAAATGAATGAAATGGCGCGAAATAGCGCGAATAGGGCATTTTCGGGCCAAATCAGTGTGCTATAGACCACGATTTTATGGGTAGCCCCGAGGTTTGGGCATGCTGCGGGCTAAAAATTAACCGAACCAAGCCAGGGAGGTTGGGGATCGTCCCAGTGTGGTTCGTTTAAATTTTTGTGGCCATTTGAGTGGACAAATGGGAGAAACGGCGCGAATGAAGCATTTTCGAGCCAAATTGGTATTGCTATAGCCCACGATTTTAGGGGTGGGTCCAGGGTCCGAGTATGTTGTGGGCCTAAAATCGATCGAGGCATGCCAGGGAATTGGAGATCGTCCCAGTGTGGTCCGTTTAAATTTTTATGGATATTTGGGTAGACAAACGGGCGAAACGACGCGAATGGGGAATTTTAGTACCAAATCGATGTCCTATAGCCCATGGTTTCGAGGGTGGACCCGGGGTTCAGGCGTGCCGTTAGTCAAAAATTGATCGGGGCATGCCAGGGAGGCTGAGGATCGTTCAGTATGGTCCATTTAAATTTTCATGGCCATTTGGATGGTCAAACGGGCAAAACGGTGCAAACGGAGCATTTTCGGGGCAAATCGGTGTGCTATAGCCCACGATTTTTGGGGGTAGGCCTGAGATTCGGGCATAATGTTGGCTGAAAATCAACTGGGGCATGCCAGGGAGGTTTGGGATCATTCCAGTATGGTCCATTTAATTTTTTGTGGCCTTTTGGATCAATTTTTGGCCCATAATACGCTTGAATCTGTGGGCCAAAAATCGATCGGGGCATGCCAAGGAGGTTGGGGATCGTCCCAGTGTGGTACTTTTAATTTTTCGAGGATATTTAGGTGGACAAACTGGTGAAACGATGAAAATAGGGCAATAGCACGCCTGGACCTTGGGCCCACCCCAGAAACTGTGGGCTATAGTACACCGATTTGGCCCGATAATGTCCCGTTCGCGCTGTTTCATCCATTTATCAACCCAAATGGCTACAAAAATTTAAATGGACCAAACTGGGACGATCCCCAACCTTCCTGGCATGCCCCGATAAATTTTCAACCAATAAAATGCCCGGACCCTGGGTCCACCCCCAAAACCGTGGGCTATATTACACCGATTTGGCCCAAAAATGCCCCATTCGCGTTGTTTCGCCCATTTGTCCACCCAAATAGCCACGAAAATTTAAACAGACCATATTATGATGATCCCCAACCTCCATGTCATGACCCGATCTATTTTTGGCCTACAGCATGCCCGGACCCCTGGCCTACCCCAAAAACGTGGGCTACAGCACACCGATTTGGCTCGAAAATGCCCCGGTCGCTCCGTTTTTCCCATTTGTCCACCCAAATGGCCACAAAAATTTAAAGGATCACACGAGAAAGATACCCAAACTCCCTGGCATGCCTCGATCAATTTTTGGCTCACAGCACGCCTGTACTCAGGCCCACCCCCGAAATTGTGGGCTATAGCACATCGACTTAGCCCAAAAATGCCCCATTCGCACCGTTTCGCCCGTTGGTCCAATGAAATGGCCTCAAAAATTTAAACGGACAACACTGGGACAATCTCTAACCTCCCTGGAATGCTCCTATGGATTTGCGGCCTATAGCACGCCCGGACCCCAGGCCCACCTTGAAAATAGTGGGCTATAGCACACCAATTTTGTCAAAAAATGCCCTGTTCGCACCGTTTTACCCATTTGTCCACCCATATGGCCACGAAAATATAAATGGACCACACTGGGATGATTCCTAACCTCTCTGGCATGCCTCGACCGACTTTCAGCCCACAACACACTCGAAAACCAAGCCCACCAGCGAAACCATGGGCTACAACAAACCAGTTTGGCCCAAAACCCCCCGCTCGCGCTGTTTCGCCACTTTGTCCACCCAAATGGCCACGAAAAATTAAATGGACCACATTAGGATGATCCCCAACCTCCCTGGCATGTCCCGATCAATTTTTGATTCACATCACTCTCGAACCCTGGGTCTACCCCAAAACCGTGTGCTAAGCACTCTGATTTGGCCCAAAAATGCCCTGTTGGCGTCGGTTCGCCCGTTTGTCCACTCAAATGGCCATGAAAATTTAAACGGACCACATTGGGATGATCCCGAACCTCCCTGGCATATCTTGATCGATTTTGGACCTACAGCACACCCGGACCTCAGGCCCTTCCCTGAAATCGTGGGCTATAGCACACCTATTTGGCCCAAAAATGCCCCGTTTGAGCCGTTTCGCCCGTTTGTCCCCTCAAATGGCCACAAAAATTTAAACAGGCCACACTAGGATGATCCTCAACCTCCTTGGCATGCCCTGATTGATTTTTGGCCCATAACACGCCCGAAACTTGAGCCCACCCCCAAAATCTTGGGCTATAGCACACCGATTTGGCCCGAATGCCATGGTCACGCCATTTCACCCGTTTGTCCACCCAAATGGCCACGAAAATTTAAGCGGACCACACTGGGATTATCCCCAACCTCTCTGACACGCCTTGGTCAATTTTAGTCCTACAGCATGCCCAGACCCTGAGCCCACCCCTAAAACCGTAGGGTATAGCACTCCGATTTAGCCCAAAAATGCCTCGTACGTGCCGTTTTGCTCGTTTATCCACAGAAATGGCACAAAAATTTAAACGGACCATACTGGGATGATCCTTAACATCCCTAGCATGCCTCGATCGATTTTCAGCCCACAGCACTCCCGGATCCCTGGCCCACCCCCAAAACCAAGGGCTATAGCACACCGATTTAGCCCAAAAATTCCACGTTCACGTCGTTTTGCCCGTTTGTCCACCCAAATGGCCACAAAAATTTAAACAGATCACACAGGGATGATCCTCAACCTCCCTGACATGGCCCGGTCAATTTTTGACCCACAGCACGTCTGTACCCCGTTCCCACCCCCAAAATCGTAGGCTATGGCACATTGATTTGGCCCGAAAGTGCCCCGTTTGCATTGTTTTTCCCGTTTGTCCACCGAATTGGCCACAAAAATTTAAACAGACAATACTGGGATGATCTACAACCTATCTGGAATGCCCCGGTTGAGTTTCGGCCTACAGCACGCTCGAACATCGGGTCCACCCCCGAAACCGTAGGCTATATCACATCGATTTAGCTCGAAAATGCCCCGTTCACGCTGTTTCGCCCGTTTGTCCTCCCAAATGGCCAAAAAAATTTAAACGGATTACACTGGGATGATACCCAACCTCCCTGGCATGTCCCGATCAACTTTCGGTATACAGCACGCCCGGACCCTGGACCCAGCCCAAAAATCATTTGCTATAGCACACCAATTTGGCCCAAAAATGCCCCGTTAGCATCGTTTCACCTGTTTGTCCACCCAAATGGCCATGAAAATTTTAAACGGACCACATTGGGACGATTCCAAACCTCTCTGACACACCTCGGTCAATTTTTAGCCCACAGCACATACCCAGACCCTGGGCCTATCCTCTAAACCGTGGGCTATTGACATCGATTTGGCCTGAAAACACCCCATTCGCGCTGTTTCGCCCATTTGCCTACCCAAATAGCCACAAAAATTTAAAAGGACCATATTGGAACCATCTCGGACCTCCCTGGCATGCCTCAAATGATATTTGGCCCACAACACCCTCGAACCTCGGGCACACCCTCAAAACCGTGGGCTATAGTACACCGATTTGGCCCAAAAATGCCTCATTTGAGCCATTTTGTCCATTTTTTCACCCAAATGGCCATGAAAGTTTAAACGGACCATAGTGGGACGATCCCCAACCTCTTTGGCATGCCTCGATTGATTTTTGGCCCAGAGCACGCTGGACCCCGAGCCCACCCCCGAAATCATGGGCTATAGCAACCAATATGTCCGAAAAATGGCCTGTTTAGGCTATTTCACCCATTTGTCCACCCAAATGGCCATGAAAATTTAAACGGACCATACTGGAATGATCCCCAACATCACTGGCATGTCCCGATTGATACGGGTACGACCACGAGGATGAATGTTTGTAAGATGTATTGAATCCGAGACTTGGAGTGTGAACGTGAAGTGAAAATGAGGACTTAAAAAGGGTCCAAAACCGTCCATATAATGCTCTCCAAGGGAACCACTTGAAGACTTGAGACTAAGGGGTCATTTTGGACATTTCACACCTTGTTTGTAAACTACTATATAAGGAGCCTTTTAGGTCATTTGTTTGGAGACTTTGCTCAATATGGTTTTTGTATAATACTTAGAAACATTTCCTCTCTAAGGAGAGAAGACCACAAATCTGAAACATGTAACAAAGGAAATCAACTTGAGTGTGGAATCACTCGTGTTGGATTCAAGCTTGGAAACATTGGATGCTTGGGAGATCGAAGGCACTCTTGTACCAACGTAAGAGATAGGTTTGTGTTGTGTGTAGTATTAAAGGTCCAAGAGTGTAACAAGTCTTGGGTTGTTAATATTATTTCCTCATTTGTTCTATCTACCTACCTTTATCTTATTGCACTCTGTAGATTCATAGTGGACTATTTTTGTGACTTGTTGAATCCGAATTTTGTAACCATTATGTTCATCTTGTTCATCTTATGTTGTGTCTTTTTTGGTGTTGAAAACATACCTCTTTATCTTGTTATTGTGTTGTTGATAGCGAATCAGAGAGTGGTCTTCAAAAGGGTCCTCAAATCCTTAAGATTAGTGGACTGTTTTGGAGTTGTTTTGTGTTCTCTTGTTTGTCCCCCATCACTGGTCGATTTGTAACCCATAGCTCACTCAGTCCCCGGGCTCACCCCCAAAATCGTAGGCTATAGCACACCGATTTTGCACAAAAATGCCTCATTCAAGCCGTTTCGCCTGTTTGTCCACCCATATGGCCACAAAAATTTAAACGGATCACATTGGGATAAGTCCCAACCTCCCTAGTATGCCCCGATCGATTTTTGGACTACAGCACGCCCGGGCCCCAGGCCTACTCTTGAAACCGTAGGCTATAGGACACCGATTTGGCCCGAAAATGCCCCATTTGTTCCGTTTCGCCTGTTTGTCCAACTAAATAGCCATAAAAATTTAAACGTACCACACTGGGACAATCCAAACCCCCTTGGAATTCCTCGGTAGATTATTGGACCATATCTCGCCTGAAACTCGGGCCCACCCCAAAAACTATGGGCAATACACACCGATTTGGCCCGAAAATGCCCCGTTAGAGCCGTTTTTCCCATTTGTCCCCCCAAATGGCCACAAAAATTTAAACGGACCACACTGGGATGATCCCTAACCTCCCTGGCATGCCCCAATCAATTTTTGGCCCATAGAACGCCAAGACCCCGAGCCCACCCCCGAAACCATGAGCTATAGCACATTGATTTGTCCCGAAAATGCCTCGTTCGTGCTGTTTTGCTCGTTTGTCCATCTAAATGGCCACAAAAATTTAAATGAACTACACTGGAATGATCCCCAACCTCCCTGGCATGCCCCGATTGATTTTTGAACCACAGCACGCTCGAACCCTGGGCCCACCCCCTAAAACGTGGGCTATAGCACACCAATTTGGCCCAAAAATGCCCCATTTGCGCTGTTTTGCCCATTTGTCCATCCAAATGGCCACAAAAATTTACAGGATCACACTGAGATAATCCCCAACATCCCTGACACACGCCGATCAATTTTTAACTAGAGCACGCCCGTACCCTGAGCCCACCCCCAAAATTGTGGGCTACAGCACATCGATTTGGCCTGAAAACACCCCATTCGTGCCGTTTTACCTATTTGGTCCACCCAAATGGCTACAAAAATTTGAACGGACAACACTGGGATAATCCCCAACCTTCCTGGCATGACCCGATCAATTTTTGACCTACATCACGCTCGAACCCCGAGCCCACCCCCAAAACAGTGGACTATAACATACC
Source organism: Capsicum annuum (assembly GCF_002878395.1). Classification (NCBI taxonomy): domain Eukaryota; kingdom Viridiplantae; phylum Streptophyta; class Magnoliopsida; order Solanales; family Solanaceae; genus Capsicum; species Capsicum annuum. The sequence goes on from NC_061111.1 coordinate 958,073, forward strand.
AATTTTGCCTAAAACTGCCCCATTTGCTCCGTTTTGCCCATTTGTCCACCCATATGGCCACAAAAATTTAAACGGACCACGCTAGGATGATCCCAAACCTCCCTGGCACGCCCTAGTCTATTTTTGGCCTGTAGCACCCCCAGACCCCGAGCTCACCCTCGAAACCATGGGTTATAGCATGCTGATTTGACCCAAAAATGCCACATTCGCATCGTTTCGCCCGTTTGTCCACCCAAATTTAAGCGGACCATACTGGAACGATCCCCAACCTCCCTGGCATGCCTCAGTCGATTTTTATCCTATAGCATACCCAAACCCCGGGCCCACCCCTAAACCCGTGAGGTATAACACATCAATTTAGCCCAAAAATGCTCCATTCTTGCCGTTTTGATTATTTATCCACCGAAATGGCACAAAAATTTAAATGGACCACACTCGGATGATCCCCAACATCCCTAGCATTTCTCGGTCGATTTTTGACCCATAGCACGCCCGTATCCCAAGACCACCCCCAAAACCGTAGGCTATAACACATTGATTTGGCTAAAAAATGCACCGTTCATGCCATTTTTCCCGTTTGTCTATCCAAATGGCCAAGAAAATTTAAACGGATCACACTGGGACAATCCCCAACTTCCCTGGCACGCCCCGATTGATTTTTGGCCCATAGAACGTCCGTACCCCGAGCCCACCCCTAAAATCGTGGGCTATAGCTCACCGATTTGGCCCAAAAATGCTCTATTCGCACAGTTTCATCCATTTGTCCACCCAAATGGCCACAAAAATTTAAACGGACCATAGCACGCCTAAATTCTGTGGGCCAAAAATCGATCGGGGCATGCCAGGGAGATTGGGGATCGTCCTAGTGTGGTCCTTTTAATTTTTCATGGCCATTTAGGTGGACAAACTGGAGAAACGGCATGAACAAAGCAATTTTTGGCCAAATTGGTGTGCTATAGGCCATGGTTTCCGGGGTAGGCTCATGGTCCGGGTACGCTGTGGGATCAAAATCGTGGGCTATAACACACCAATTTGGCCCAAATGGGATGATCCCCAACCTCCCTGGCTCGCCCAAGTCAATTTTTAGCCCACTGCACGCTCGGACCCCTGGCCCACCCCCAAAATCGTGGGCTATAGCTCACCGATTTGCCTAAAAAATGCCCCGTTTGTGCCGTTTTGCCCATTTGTCCACCCAAATGGCCACAAAAATTTAAACGAACCATACTGGGATGATACCCAACCTCTCTGGCATGCACCAATTGATTTTGGCAGACTGCATGCCCGAACCTCAGGCCCACCCCCGAAACCGTGGGCTATAGCACACCGTTATGGCTCAAAAATGCCCCAATCGCGCTATTTCGCCCGTTTGTCCACCTAAATGGCCACAAAAGTTTAAAAAAACCACACTGGGATAATCCCCGAGCTTCCTGGCATGCCCCATTGATTTTTGGCCCACAGCATGTCCGGACCCCGAGCCCACCTCCAAAACTGTGGTCTATAGCACACAGATTTGACTCGAAATTGCCCTATTTATGCTGGTTTGCCTGTTTGTCCACCCAAATGGCCACAAAAATTTAAACGGACCACACTAGGATGATCACCAACCTCCCTAGCATGCCTCAGCTTATTTTCGTCCAACTACACGCCCGAACCCAGAGCCTACCCTAAAAACTGTGGGCTATAGCACATCGATTTGGCTCAAAAATTAGCTGTTCACGCCGTTACGCCTGTTTGTCCACACAAACGGCCATGAAAGTTTAAGAAAACCATACTGGGATGATACCCAACCTCCCTGGTATGCCTCAATCGATTTTTGGTCCACAACACACCCAAATCTCGACATTACCCCCAAAACCATGGACTATAGCATGCCGATTTGGCCTAAAAATGCCTCATTTATGCAGTTTCGCCCCTTTGTATACCCAAATGGCCATGAAAATTTAAACGGACTACACTGGAATGATCTCCTACCTCCCTGGCATCACACTAATTTGGCCTTAAAATGCCCCATTCGCACCGTTTTGCCCGTTTGTCCACCCAAATGTCCATAACAATTTAAACGGACCACACTGGGATGATCTCCTACCTCCTTGGCTTGCTCCTATCAATTTTTGGCCCACAACACACCTAGACCTCTTACTCACCCCCGAAACCGTGGGCTATAGCACACCGATTTGGTCCGAAAATGCCCCGTTCGCGATGTTTCCCTCATTTGTCCACCCAAATGGCCATGAAAATTTAAACGGACCACAATGGGATGATACCTAACTTCCCTAGCATGCCCCAGTTGATTTTTATCCCATAGCACGCTCGCACCTCGGGCCCACGCCCAAAATCATGGGCTAGCACACTGATTTAGCCCGAAAATGCCCTGTTCGCGCCGTTTGTCCCGTTTGCCCACAAAAATTTAAACGGACCACACTGGAATAATCCCAACCTCCATGGAACTCCCTGGTTGATTTTCAACCCATAGCACGCTTGGACCCCAGGCCCACCCCCGAAACCGTGCGCTATAGCTCACCAATTTGGCCCAAAAATGCCCCATTCACGCTATTTTGCCCGTTTGTCCACCCAAATGGCCACGAAAATTTAAAATGTCCTCATTGGGATGAACCCCAACCTCCCTGGCATGCCCCGATTAATTTTTAAACCACCACACACCCGAACCCCGAGCCCATCCTCAAAACTGTGGGCTACAACACACTGATTTTGCCCAAAAATAGCCCATTCGCACCGTTTTGCCCGTTTGTCCACCCAAATGGCCATAAAAATTTAAATGGACTACACTGGGATGATTCCCAACCTCCATGGCATATCCCGATGGATTTTTGGCCCACAGTACTCCCGGACCCTAGGCCCACCCCGAAATCGTGCGCTATAGCACATCGATTCAGCTAAAAAATACCCCATTCATGCCGTTTCTCCCGTTTGTCCACCTGAATGGCCATGAAAATTTAAATGGACCACACTGGGATGATCCCAAACAACTCTGGGATGCCTCAATTGATTTTTGGCTCACAACATGCCCGAACCCCGAGCCCATCCCCAAAATCGTGGGCTACAACTCACTAATTTAGCCCAAAAATGCCCTATTCGTGCTGTTTTGCCTATTTTTCCACCAAAATGACCATTAAAATTTAAACAGTCCACATTGGGATGATCCCCAACATCCCTGGCACACCCTGTTCGATTTTTGACCTACTGTACAATCGAACCCCAAGCCCACCCCCAGAACCGTGGGCTCTAGCACACCAATTTAGCCCAAAAATGCCTCATTTGTGCCGTTTTGACCGTTTGTCCACCCAAAAGGCCAAAAAAATTTAAACGGACTACACTGGGATGATCGTCAACCTCCGTGGTATGCCCCAGTCGATTTTTGGCCTACAGCATGCCCAAACCCCAGGCCACCCCCAAAACCGTGGGCTATAGCACACCGATTTAGCACGAAGATGCATTGTTCTCGCCATTTCGCCCGTTTGTCTAACCAAATAGCCACAAAAATTTGAAAGGACGACTCTGGGATTATTCCTAATCTCCCTGACACATCCGGGCGATTTTTGTCCCACAGCACTCCCGGACCCTGAGCCCACCCCTGAAATCGTGGGCTATAGCACATCGATTTGGATGAAAAATGCCCCGTACGCTCTTTTTCGCTTGTTTGTCCACCCAAATGGCAACAAAAATTTAAACGGACTACACTGGGATGATCCCCAACCTCCCTGGCATGCTCCGATAAATTTTTGGCCCACAGCACGATCAAACCCTGGGCCAACCCCCAAAATCGTGGGTTATAGCACACCGATTTGGTCCGAAAATGCCCTGTTCGTGTTGTTTCGCCCGATTGCCCACCAAAATTATCACAAAAATTTAAACAGACCACACTGGGATGATCCCCAACCTCCTTGACATACCTCGATCAAATTTTAACCCACATCACGCTCGAACCCTGGGCCCACCCCTGAAACCGTGGGCTATAGCACACGAATTTGGCTCGAAAATGCCCCGTTCGCACCGTTTCGCCCGTTTGTCCACCCAAAATAGCCACGAAAATTTAAACGGACTATACTAGGATGTTCCCAAACCTCCCTGGTATGTCCCGATCGATTTTCAGCCCACAGCACACTTGTACCCCGGGCCCACCCCCAAACCAATGGGCTATAGCGCACTTATTTCGCCTAAACATGCCCCGTTCACATTGTTTTGCTCGTTTGCCCATAAAAATAGCCATAAAAATTTAAATGGACCACACTGGGACGATCCCCAACCTTCATGGCACTCCCCAGTTGATTTTCACCACGCAGAGTGCCCAGACCACCCAAAACCGTGGGCTATAGGTCACCGATTTGACCCGAAAATGCTCTTTTTTTGGGTCAAATCGGTGTGCTATAGCCCACGATTTTGGGGGTTGGCCCGGGGTCTGGGCATGTTGTTCACCAAAAATCGATCGGGGCATACCAGGGAGGTTGGATATCATCCCAGTGTGGTCCGTTTAAATTTTTGTGGCCATTCTGGTGGACAAACGGGCGAAACGATGCGAACGGGGCATTTTCGGGCCAAATCAATATGCTATAGCCTATGATTTTAAGGGTGGGCTCAAGTTTCGAGCGTGCTGTGGGTTGAAAATCGATCGGAGCGTGCCAGTGAGGTTGTGGATCATCCCAATGTGGTTCGTTTAAATTTCCGTAGCCATTTAGGTGGACAAACGAGCAAAATGGCGGGCACGGGGCATTTTTGGGCCAAGTCGGTGAGCTATAGTTCACGATTTTGGGGGTGGGCACGGGTCCGGGTATGCTGTGGGCCAAAAATTGATCGGGGCAAGCCAGGGATGTTGGGGATCATCCCAGTATGGTTCGTTTAATTTTTCGTGGATATTTGGATGGACAAACAGGCGAAATGGCATGAACGGGGCATTTTTTAGCCAAATAGGTGTGCTATAGCCCATGATTTTAGGGGAAGGTTCGGGGTCCGAGCATGCTGTAGGCGAAAAATCGACCGGGGCATGCCAGGGAGGTTGGGGATTATTCCAGTGTTTTCCATTAAAGTTTCTAGGGCCATTGGGTGGACAAACGGATATAACGGCGCTAACGGGGCATTTTTAAGCCAAATCAGTATGCTATAGCCTACGGTTTTAGAGGTGGGCTCGATGTCCGGGCATGTTGTAGGTCAAAAATCGACCGAGGCATGCAAAAGAGATTGAGGATCGTTTCAGTATGGTTCGTTTAAATTTTTGTGGCCATTTGGGTGGAAAAACAGGCAAAATGGCACGAACGGGGCATTTTTGGGCCAAATAGGTGTGCTATAGCCCACGGTTTAGGGGTTTGGCCTGGGGTCCTAGAGTGCAGTGAGTACAAAATCGAATGAGGCGTGCAAGGGAGGTTGGGGATCATCCCAGTGTGTTCCGTTTAAATTTTAGTGAATATTTGGGTGGACAAACGATCAAAATAGCGCGAACGAGGCATTTTCGGGCCAAATCGATGAGCTATACCACAGGATTTTAGAATGGGCCCGGGGTCCGAATGTGTTGCAGGCTAAAAATTTATCGTGGCATGCACGATATATTGGGTATCATCCTAGTGTGGTCCGTTTAATATTTTGTGGCCATTTGGGTGGATAAACGGGTGAAACAGCGCGTACGGGACATTATCGGGACAAATTGGTCTGCTATAGCCCACAGTTTTAGGGGTGGGCCTGGGGTCCAGGCATGCTGCGGGCTAAAATTGATCGGGGTATTCTAGGGAGGTTCGGAATAATCCCAGTGTGGTCTGTTTAAATATTCATGGACATTTGGGCAGACAAATGGGTGAAACGGCGCGAATGGAGCCTTTTTGACCTAAATCGGTGTGAGCTCATGGTTTCGAGAGTGGGCCCAGGGTCCGGGTGTGCTGTGATCTAAAAATTGATTGAGGCTTGCTAGGGAGGTGAGGATCATCCCAGTGTGCTCCGTTTAAATTTTCATGGCCATTTGGATGGATAAACGAGCAAAACAGCACAAATGGGGCCTAATTGGTGTGCTATAGCCCACGGTTTTGGGGCTGGGCCCGGGGTTCGGATGTGTTGTGGGCCAAAAATCAGCCAGGATATGCCAGGGAGGTTGGGAATTATCCCAGTGTGGTCCATTTAAATTTTTGTGGCCATTTAGGTGGACAAACGGGCAAAACAGCGCAAACAGGGTGTTTTCAGACCAAATCGGTGTGCTATAGCCCACAATTTTGGGGGTGGGACCGGGTTTTGGGCATGTTGTGGGCCAAAAATTGACCGGGCCATGACAGGGAGGTTGGAGATCATCCCAATATGGTCCATTTAAATTTTCGTGGCCATTTGGGTGGACAAACGGGCGAAACAGCGAGAACTGGTATTTTTGAGCAAAATCGATGTTCTATAGCCCACAGTTTTGGGGGTGGGCCTGGGTCCGGGCATTATATGGGCCAAAAATTGACCCGGGCATACCAGGGATGTTGGGTATCATCTCAGTATGGTTCGTTTAAATTTTTGTTGCCATTTCGGTAGATAAACGGACAAAACGGCATAAACAGGGCATTTTCGAGCCAAATAGGCGTGCTATAGCACACGGTTTCAAGGTTGGGCCTAGGGTCTTGTCGTTCTGTGGGCCAAAAATTGACCGGGGCATGCCAGAGAGGTTGGGGATCATCCCAGTGTGGTCCTTTAAAATTTTTATGACTATTTGGGTGGACAAATGGACAAACCGATGTGAACGGGGCATTTTTGTGCTAAATCAGCGTGCCATAGCCCACAGTTTTGGGGGTGGGCCTACGGATCAGTCATGCTGTGGGCTAAAAATTGACCGGGGCATGCCAAGGATCATTTTTCGGCCAAATTGGTGTGCAATAAATAGCCTACAGATTTGGGGTGGGCCCAAAGTTCGAGCGTTTTGTGGACCAAAAATTGACCGAGGCGGACCACGGAGGTTGGGGATCATCCCAGTGTCGTCCTTTTATATTTTGTGGCTATTTGGGTAGACAAATAGGTGAAATGGTGCAAACAGGGCATTTTCAGGCCAAATCGGTGTGTTATAGCCCACGGTTTCAGAGGTGGGCCCCGGGTTCGGGCGTGCTATGGGTCGAAAATCGACCGAGGCATGACAGGGAGTGTGCGAATAATCCTAATATGGTCCATTTAAATTTTTGTGTCCATTTGTGTGAACAAATGAGCGAAAAGGCGCGAACTGGTCATTTTCATGCCAAATTGGTGTGCTATAGCCCACAGTTTTGAGGGTGTGCCCGAGGTTCGGGCGTACTTTGAGCCAAAAATCAACCAAGGTATCCCATAGAGGATGGGGATCGTCCCAGTGTGGTCCTTTTAAATTTTCATTGCCATTTGGGTTGTCAAATGGTTTGAACGGGGCGAATGAGGCATTTTGGGGATAAATCGATGTGCTATAGCTCATGGTTTTGGGGGTGGGCTGGGGGTCTGGGCATGCTATCGGCTGAAAAACGATCGCGGCATGCCAGGGAAGTTGGGGATCGTCTCATTGTGGTTCGTTTAAATTATCGTGGCTATTTGGATGGACAAATGGGAAAAACAGTGCGAATGGGGCATTTTTGGTGTAAGTTAGTGTGCTATAGTTCACGATTTTGGGGGTGGACCCGGGGTCCGGGCATGCTGTAGGCCAAAAATCGATCGGGGCATTCTAGGGAGGTTGGGGATCATCCTAGTATGGTTTGTTTAGTTTTTTGTGGACATTTGGATGGACAAACAGGCGAAATGGCACGAACGGGGCATTTTTTAGCCAAATCGGTGTGCTATAGCCCACGATTTTGGGGGTGGGTTCGGGGTCCGGGTATACTGTAGGTCGAAAATCAACCGGGGCATGCCAGGGAGGTTAGGAATTATCCCAGTATTTTCCGTTAAAGTTTTTATGGCCATTGGGTGGACAAACGGATATAACGATGCGAACGGGACATTTTAAAGCCAAATCGGTATGCTATAGCCTCCGGTTTTAGAGGTGGGCCCGAGGTTTGGGCATGTTATAGGTCAAAAATAAACCGAACCATGCCAAAGAGATTGAGGATCATTCCAGTGTGGTCCGTTTAAATTTTTGTGTCCATTTTGGTGGACAAACAGGCAAAATGGTGCGAACGGAGCATTTTCGGGCCAAATAGGTGTGCTATAGCCCATAGTTTGGGGGTTAGGCCTGGGGTCCGAGCGTGCAGTGAGCAAAAAATCGACCGAGGTGTGCAAGGGAGGTTAGGGATCATCCCAGTGTGATCCGTTTAACTTTTAGTGAATATTTGGGTGGACAAACGATCAAAATGGCACGAACGGGGAATTTTCGGGCCAAATCGATGAGCTATAGCCTACGATTTTAGAATGGGCTCGGGGTCCGAATGTGTTGCAGGCTAAAAATTGACTGTGGCATGCACGGTAGGTTGAGGATCACCCTAGTGTGGTCCATTTAATATTTTGTAGCCATTTAGGTGGATAAACAGGTGAAACAGAGCGTACAGGACATTATCGGGCCAAATTGGTCTGCTATAGCCCACAGTTTTAGGGGTGCGCCTGGGGTCCAGGCGTGCTGCAAGCTAAAAATTGATCGGGGTATGCTATGGAGGTTCGGAATCATTCCAGTGTGGTCTGTTTAAATATTCATGGATATTTGGGTAGGCAAATAGGTGAAACGACGCGAACGGGGCCTTTTCGGGCTAAATCGATGTGAGCTCATGGCTTCGAGAATGGGCCCGGGGTTTGGGTGTGCTGTGATCTAAAATTTGATCGAGGCTTGCTAGGGAGGTGAAGATCATCCCAGTGTGGTCCGTTTAAATTTTCATGGCCATTTGGGTGGATAAACAAGCAAAATAATGCAAACGGGGCCTAATTGGTGTGATATAGCCCATGATTTTGGGGATGGGCCCAGGGTTCGATCGTGATGTGGGCCAAAAATCAACTAGGACATGCCAGGGAGGTTGCGGATTATCCCAGTGTGGTCTGTTTAAATTTTTGTGGCCATTTGGGTGGACAAACGGGCAAAATGGTGCAAACAGGGTGTTTTCAAGCTAAATCGGTGTGCTATAGCCCACGATTTTCGGGGTGGGCCCGAGGTCTGGGCTTGTTGTGGGCCAAAAATATATTGAACCAAGACAGGGAGTTTGAAGATCGTCCCAATATGGTCCATTTAAATTTTCGTGGCCATTTGGGTGGACAAACGAGCGAAACAACGCGAACTAGCATTTTCAGGCAAAATCGGTGTTCTATAGCCCACGGTTTTGGGGGTGGGCCTGGTTCCGGGCATTTGGTGGGCCAAAAATTGATAGGGGAATTCCAGGGATGTTGGGGATCATCTCAGTATGGTTCGTTCAAAATTTTTGTTGCCATTTGGGTAGACAAACGGACAAAACGGCATAAATGGGGCATTTTTAGGCCAAATAGGCATGCTATAGCACACGATTTCAGGGTTGGGCCTAGGGTCTTGTCATTTTGTGAGCCAAATATTGATCGGGGTATGCCAGAGAGGTTGGGGATCATCCCAGTATGGTCCGTTTAAATTTTTATGACTATTTGGGTGGACAAACGGGTAAACCGGCACGAATGAGGCATTTTTAGGCTAAATCGGCGTGCTATAACCCACGGTTTTGAGGGTGGGCCTAGGGTACGATCATGTTGTGGGCTAAAAATTAACCGGAGCATGCCAAGGAGCATTTTTCGGCCAAATTAGTGTGCAATAAATAGCCCACAATTTTGGGGTGGGCTCGGAGTTCGAGTGTTTTGTGGCTATTTGGGTCGACAAACAGGCAAAACAGCGCGAACAGGGCATTTTCAGGCCTAATCGGTGTGTTATAGCCCAGGGTTTCAAAGGTGGGCCTGGGGTCCAGGCAAAACTGCGCGAACGGGGCATTTTTAGGCTAAATCGGTGTGCTATAGACCACGATTTCAGGGGTGGAACCGGGTGCACTGTGGTCTAAAAATCCATCGAGGTGTGCTACGGAGGTTGGGAATAATTCCAGTGTGATCCGTTTAAATGTTCCTGGCCATTCGGGTGGACAAACGGGAAAACGGCGTGAACGAGGCATTTTTTGGCAAATTTAGTAGCTATAGCCCACGGTTTTGGGGGTGAGCCTGGGGTTCGGGCGCGCTGTTGGCCAAACACCAAAAGGGGCATTCCAGGGAGGTTGGGGATCGCTCCAGTATTGTTTGTTTAAATTTTCGTGGCCATTTGGGTGGACAAATGGGTGAAACAGCGTGAACGGGACATTTTTGGGCCAAATCAGTGTGCTATTGCCCATGGTTTCGTGGGTGGGCGTGAGGTTCGGGTGTGCTGTGGGTCAAAAATTGACCATCCCGTGCTAGGGAGGTTGGGGATCATCCAAGTATGGTCCGTTTAAATTTCCGTGGCTATTTACGTGGACAAATGGGTGAAACAGCACAAATGGGGCATTTTTAGGATAATTTGGTGTGCTATAGCCCACGGTTTCGGGGGTGGTCCCAGGGTCCAGGCTTGTTGTGGGTTAAAAATCAATCGGGGTGTGCCAGGGAGGTTGGGAATCATCCCAGTATAGTCTATTTAAATTTTTGTGGCTATTTGGGTGGACAAACGGGTTAAACAACGTGAACGGGGCATTTTTGAGCCAAATCGGTGTGCTATAGCCCACGGTTTTGGGTGTGGGCTCGTGGTCTGGGGGCGCTGTGTGCCAAAAATCAATTGAGGCATGCCAGGGAGGTTAGGGATCGTCCCAATTTTGGTTGTTTAAATTATCTTGGCCATTAGGGTGGACAAACAGGTGAAACAGTATGAACGGGACATATTTTAGCCAAATAGGTCAGCTATAGCCCACGGTTTCAAGGGTGGGTCCGGGGTTCGAGCGTGTTGTTGGCCAAAACTCGACTGGGGCGTGCTAGTAAGGTTGAGGATCATCCCAGTGTGGTCCGTTTAAATTTTTGTGGCCATTTGGATGGATAAACTAGTGAAACAGCGCAAACGGGGTATTTTTTAGCCAAATCGATGTTCTATAGCCCACAGTTGCGGGGGTGGGCTCGAGGTCCAGGTGTGTTGTTGGCAAAATATCAACTGGGTATGCCTAGGAGGTTGGTGATCATCCCAATGTGGTCTGTTTAAATTTTTGTAGCCATTTGGGTAGACAAACGGGCGAAAGGGATCATCCCAGTGTGGTCTATTTAAATTTTTGTGGCCATTTGGGAGGACAAACGGGCAAAACGGCGCGAGCAGGTTATTTTTGGGCTAAATCGGAGTGCTATAGCCCACAATTTTGGGGTGGGCACGGGGTCCGGGCGTGCTGTAGGCTAGAAATTGATCGGGGCATGCACGGTCGGTTGGAGATTATCCCAGTGTGGACCGTTTAAATTTTTGTGGCCATTTGGGTGGACAAACGGGTGAAACGGTGCGTACGGAGCATTTTTGGTCCAAATTGGTATGCTATAGCCCACGGTTTTGGGGGTGGGCCCAGGTTCCAGGCGTGCTATGGGCTAAAAATTGATCGGGGTATGCTAGGGAGGTTGGAAATCATCCCAGTGTGGTCCGTTTAAATATTCAGGGCCATTTGGGTAGAAAAATGGGTGAAACAGCGTGAACGAGGTGTTTAGGGGGCAAATCGGTGTGCTATAGCCCTTTGTTTCGATGGTGAGCCCGAGGTCCGGGAGTGCTGTAGGCCAAAAATCGATCGAGGCGTGCCATAGAGCTTGAGGATTGTCCAAGTGTGATCCGATTATATTTTTGTGGCCATTTAGGTGGATAAACGAGCAAAATAGAGCATTTTCGAGCAAAATTGGTGTGCTATAGCCCATGGTTTTGGGGTGGACCCAGTTTTTGGGTGTGTTGTGGGCAAAAAATCAATCGTGGCATGCCAGGGAAGTTGGGGATCGTCCCAGTATGGACCGTTTAAATTTTTTTGGCCATTTAGATGGACAAACGAGCGAAACGGCACGAACAGGGCTTTTTCGGGCTAAATCGACATGTTATAGCCCACAATTTTGGGGGTGGGCCTGGGGTTCGGGCGTGCTGTGGGCCAAAAATCGATCAGGGTATGCCAAGGAGTTTGAGGATCATCCCAGTGTGGTCCGTTTAATTTTTTTGGCCATTTGGGTAGATAAACGGGCAAAATAGCATGAACGGGGATTTTCGGGCCATATCGGTGTGCTATATAGCCCACGGTTTTGAGGGTGGGCCTGGATCTTGGCGTGCTGTAGGCCAAAAATCAATCGGCGCATGCCAGGGAGATTGGGTATCATCCCAGTATGGTCCGTTTAAATTTTCTTGGCTATTTGGGTGGACAAACGGGTGAAACGGTGCGAACGGGGCATTTTTGGGCCAAATCGGTGTTCTATAGCCCACGGTTTTGGGGGTGGGCCTTGGGTCCGGGTGTTCTGTGGGTGGAAAATCGACTGAGGCATGTCTGGAAGGTTGGGGATCATCCCAGTGTGGTCTGTTTAAATTTTCGTGGCTAATTGTGTGGACAAACGAGCAAAACGGGGTGAACAGGGCATTTTCAGGCCAAATCGGTGTGCCATAGCCCACGGTTTATGGGGTGGCCCTAGGGTCCGAGCGTGCTGTCGACCGAAAATTGACCAAGGCATGCCAAAGAGGTTGGGGATCATCCCAGTATAGTCCGTTTAAATTTTCGTGGCTATTTGGGAGGACAAACGGGCAAAAATAGGCAAACAACGCATTTTTGAGCCAAATTAGTGTGCTATAGCCCTCGATTTTAGGGGTGGGACCGGGGTCGAGGCGTATTATGGTCTTAAAATCAATCGAGGCATGACAGGGAAGTTGGGGATCATCCCAGTGTGGTCCGTTTAAATTTTCGTAGCCATTTGGGTGGATAAACGGGCAACACAGCGCAAATGGGGTATTTTTAGGCTTAATCGGTGTCATATAGCCCACGGTTTTGGGGGTAGGCCTCGGGTCCAGGAGTATTGTGGGTCAAAAATCAACCCAGGCATGTCAGGGAGGTTGGGGATCTTCCTAGTATGGTTTGTTTAAATTTTTTTGGCCATTTGGGTGGACAAACGTGCAAAACAGCACAAACGCGGCATTTTCGGGACAAATAGGTGTGCTATAGCCCACGATTTTAGGGGTGGGCCCGGGGTCCGGGCACGCTGTGGGCAAAAAATCGACCGAATCCTGCTAGGGAAGTTGGGAATCATCCCAGTATGATCCTTTTAAATGTTCCTAGCCATTTGGGTGGACAAACGGGTGAAACGGTGCGAACAGGGCATTTTTAGGCAAAATCGGTGTTCTATAGCCCACGATTTTAGGAGTGAACCTGGGGTTTAGGTGCGCTGTGAGCCAAAAATCAACTGGGGCATGCCAGGGAGGATGGGGATCGTACCAGTGTTATTTGTTTAAATTTTTGTGTCTATTTGGGTGGTCAAACAAGCGAAACAGCGTGAACGGGGCATTTTTGGACCAAATCAGTGTGCTATTGCCCACGATTTCGTGCGTGGGCATGGGGTTCGGGTGTGCTGTAGGTCAAAAATTGATCGGGCCGTCCTAGGGAGGTTGGGGATCATCCCAGTGTGGTCCGTTTAAATTTTTGTGGCCATTTAGCTGTAAAAATGGGTGAAATGAAGCAAACGGGGTATTTTTGGGCTAATTTAGTGTGCTATAGCCCACGGTGTTTGGGGTAAGCCTGGGGTCCGGGCGTGATGTGGTCTAAAAATCAATCGGGGCATGCTAGCGAGGTTGGGGATCATTCCAGTGTAGTCTGTTTAAATTTTTGTGGCTATTTGGGTGGACAAACGGGTGAAATGGCTCGAATGGGGCATTTTTGGGCCAAATTAGTGTTCTATATTCTACGGTTTTGGGGGTAGGCTCGGGGTCCGAGCGCTTTATGGGCCAAAAATCAATCGGGGCATGCCAGGAAGGTTGGGAATCGTCCCAGTGTGGTTTGTTTAAATTATCGTGGCCATTTGGGTGGACAAACGGGCGAAACAACACGAACGAGGAATTTTCGAGCTAAATCAGTCTGCTATAGCCTATGATTTTGGGGGTTGCCCTGGGGTCCGAGCGCGATGTGGGCCGAAAATTGACAGGGGCATGCCAAGGAGGTTGGGGATCATCGCAGTATGGTCCATTTAAACTTTCGTGGCCATTTGGGTGGACTAATGGGCTAAATGACACGAACGTGGCATTTTTCAGGCTAAATCAGTGTGCTATAGGCCACGATTTTTGGGGTGGGCCTCGGGTCTGGGCGTGTTATGGGTTAAAAATCAATCGACGCATGCCAGGGAAGTTAGGGATCGTTGTAGTGTGGTCTGTTTAAATTTTTATGGCCATTTGGGTGGACAAACGGGTGAAACGTCATAAACGTGATATTTTCGAGCCAAATTAGTGTGAGATAGCCCATGATTTTAGGGGTGCGCCAGGGGTCCGGGTATGTTGTGAGCAATCTATCGAGGCCTACTAAGGAGGTTATAAATCATCCCAGTGTGGTTCGTTTAAATATTCCTAGCTATTTGGGTGGACAAATGGGTGAAATGATGCAAACAGGGTATTTTTAGGAAAAATCGGTCTGCTATAGCCCACGGTTTTGGGGGTGAGTCTGGGGTTAGAGTGTGTTGTGGACCAAAAATCAATTGGGGCATTCCAGGGAGGTTGGGGATCATCCCAGTGTTGTTTGTTTAAATTTTTGTGGCCATTTGGGTGGACAAGCCGGTGAAACGGCGCGAACGGAGCATTTTCAGGGCTAAATCAGTGTGCTATTGCCCACGGTTTCATGGGTGGGCTCGGGATTCGGATGCTCTGTAGGTCAAAAATTGATCGGGCCGTGCTAGGGAGGTTGGGGATCATCCCAGTGTGGTCCGTTTAAATTTTTGTTGCCATTTGGGTGGACAAACGGGTGATACGGTGTGAACGAGGCATTTTCGGGCTAATTTGATGTGCTATAGCCCACGGTTTCGGGGGGTAGGCCTAGGGTTTGAGCATGCTGTGGGCTAAAAATCAACCGAGGCATGCCAGGGAGGTTGGGGATCATTCTAGTGTAGTCAATTTAAATTTTTGTGGCTATTTGGGTGGACAAACGGGTGAAATGGAGTGAGTGGGGCATTTTCAGGCCAAATCAATGTGTTATACACCACGGTTTGGGGGGTGGGCCCGAGGTTCGGGCGCGCTGTGGCCCAAAAATTGATCGGGGCATGCTAGGGAGGTTGGGGATCATCCTAGTGTGGTTCGTTTAAATTATCGTGGCTATTTGGGTGGATAAAAGGGAAAAACAATGCGAACGGGGTATTTTCGAACCAAATCGGTTTGCTATAGCCCACGGTTTTGGGGTAGGCCCGGGGTTCGGGTGCGCTGTTGGCCGAAAATCGACTGGGGAATGCCAGGGAGGTTGGGGATCATCCCAGTTTCGTATATATAAATTTTCGTGGCCATTTGGGTGGACAAATGAGTGAAACGATGCGAACGTGGTGTTTTTAGGCCAAATCGGTGTGCTATAGCCCACGGTTTTGGGGGTTGGCCCAGGGTTCGGGCATGCTGTGGACAGAAAATTGACCGCGGCATGCCAGGGAGGTTGGGTATCATCCCAGTGTGGTTTGTTTAAATTTTTGTGGCCATTTAGGTGGACAAACGGGCAAAATTGTGCGAATGAGGCATTTTCATGCTAAATCGTTGAGCTATAGCCCACAGTTTTGGGGGTGGGCCTGGGGTCTGGGCATGTTATGGACTAAAAATCGATCGGGGCATGCCAGGGAGGTTAGAGATCGTCCCAATGTGGTTCATTTAAATACTCATGGCTATTTGGGTGGATAAACGGGAGAAATGGCACGAATGGGGTATTTTCAGGCCAAATCGGTGTGCTACAGCCTACGGTTGTGGGAGTGGGCTCGGTGTCCGGGCGTGCTATGACAAAAAATCAACCGGGGCATTCCAGGGAGGCTTGGTATCATCCCAGTGTGGTCCATTTAAATTTTCGGTGCTATTTGTGTGGACAAACGGGTGAAACGGCGAGAACAGGGCATTTTTAGGCCAAATCAATGTGCTATAGCCCACGATTTTGGGGGTGGGCCCAGGGTCCTGACATACTGTGGGCCGTAAATTGATCGGGTCATGCCAGGGAGGTTGGGGATCATCCTAGTATCGACCATTTAAATTTCCATGGCCATTTGGGTGGATAAATAGGCAAAATGGGGCGAACGAGATATTTTCGGGCCAAATCGGTGTGCTATAGCCCATGGTTTCAGGGTGGGCCTGGGGTCCGGGCGTGCTGTGGGCCTAAAATTGACCAGGGTATGCCAGGGAGGCTGGGGATCATCCTAGTATGGTCCATTTAATTTTTTGTGGCCATTTGGGTTAACAAACGAGTAAAACGGCGCGAACGGGGCATTTTGGGACTAAATCAGTGTGCTATAGCCCACGATTTCGGGGGTGTACTTGGGCTCCGAGCTTATTGTAGGACGAAAATAGATCGAGGCATGCCAGGGAGGTTGAGGATCATCCCAATGTGGTTCATTTAAATTTTCATGGCCATTTGGGTGGATAAACGTGCGAAACGGCGCGAATGAGGCATTTTCTGGCCAAATCGGTGTGCCATAGCCTACGGTTTTGGGGGTGGGCTCGGGGTACAGGCGTGCTGTGGGCCAAAAATTGACTGGGGTATGCTAGGGACATTGGTAATCATCCCAATGTGATCTATTTAAATTTTCGTGGCCATTTGGGTGGACAAACGGCGTGAATGGGGTATTTTTGGGCCAAATCGGTGTGATATAGCCCACGGTTTTGGGGGTAGGCTCAGGGTCCGGGCGTGCTGTGGGTCAAAAATTGGCTGAAGTGTGCCAGGGAGGTTGGGGATCGTTTCAGTATGGGCCGTTTAAATTTTCGTTGCCATTTGGATGGACAAATGGGCGAAACGGCGCAAACAGAGCATTTTTCGGGCCAAATAGATGTACTATAGCCCACGATTTTTGGGGTGGGCCCGAAGTTTGAGTGAGATGTGGACAAAATATCGATCGAGGCATGACAGTAAGGTTGAGGATCATCCCAGTGTGATCCGTTTAAATTTTTATGGCCATTTGGGTGGACAAATGGGCGAAACGGCGCAAATGGGGCATTTTCGAGCCAAATCGGTGTGCTATAGCCCACGGTTTTGGGGGTGAGCCCGGGGTCCGGACGTGATGTGGGCTAAAAATCGGCCGGAGCATGCCAGGGAGGTTGGAGATCATCCTAATGGGGTCCGTTTAAATTTTCGTGGCCATTTGGATGGACAAACGGGCGAAACAACGTGATCGGGGCGTTTTCGGGACAAAAAGTGGATTTTTTTGTATGTAATAAAGGTGTTACACAAAAAATGCTAACAATAAATTCAGATAATAAGACCTCTGTAAAGTTAGAGTATATCATAATATCTTTGGCATAGTTCGAGCGTTCGAGGTACTTAATGCTTTTGTGTGTTCTCTTTATAAAAATTCTAGAGGACACTTTGTGAGTTCTATTCCACAAATGCGGCTACATATAGTAAAGACTATTAATTAGTTGATGTGTTGAAGTCCAGTCTCTTTATTATACTGACTGGAACATATCCAGCTAATGCCAGTTCTCCTTGCTAGACACATAATAGTATTGAATAGGAACAGACTCATCATATCCTTATTTATACAAAATGTCAAACGTTCTGGACACTTGCCCATCCAGAAGTGTTACAACACTTAATTGCATTCCAAATCAATAAAGACCTGAGATAGTCCATTAGAATTATATCATAAGCATAGTCATACTTAAAGTTGCGAAAATCAGATCATTTAAAAAAGGTTCAATATTATCCATATCTTAAGAACCAAATTCAGAAAATTACCCAATACCTGTCTATAAAGCCTCTAACTTTAAGAATAACTCCTAGGTCGGGACATAACCCTCAACTATACCATAAAAATCATAAAATATTGAAACAAAAATATATATATGAAAGATAACATTGCCTTCCGGATGATGGAGGGCTCACCACGTCTTAACACTTGTCCAAGTGAGAATATGAACACCCTAGTGCTGCATAGAATCATAGAAAAGTGCCTCTGAAACTATATCATGAAATGATGGAGAATCTGGGAACGGTCAATACAGCGAGTACTGCATACAACCCAGGGAAAAGGAAATAAACATTTGATAAGGCAACATAACTTATTTAAGCATCCATAATAATAATAAAGTAAGGTCTCAGGGACATAGACATAAATGCATAACCATTTAAAATTTAATCCTGAACTGTGTAGCTTTTCACCGTCATTCAGTAGCCCACAAGCTATATGGTCGTGGTACTCCCTAACCGGCGTGGCCTCAGTCCATGTTTGCCGCATATAGTGAGATTAGGCTAAAATCACCAAGAGACTAGAGCCACCATATTATCCTCATGTTAGGACACAATTCTTCGTCCAATTAAGGTATGACATTCCTATGTCGGCAAACCAAAGGTTTTTGGCGTTCGTCACTAAGACGTGCACCTTCATGGTGAAGATACATAATTTTCTTTAAGGCTCAATTAAAATATTTTTTATGCGCATTATTATTCATGGACTCTTTTATTAAAGCATACTATATCGGTA
This sequence comes from Capsicum annuum, assembly GCF_002878395.1. NCBI lineage: Eukaryota > Viridiplantae > Streptophyta > Magnoliopsida > Solanales > Solanaceae > Capsicum > Capsicum annuum. The sequence continues at coordinate 976,574 of NC_061111.1, forward strand.
TTGTTGTACCAAGAATTTCAAGCCATTCATAACATACCAAACCTTTCATAGAATTTTATTTTGAGTTCAATTACATGAGTATCAAAAAGATACATGTTCCCACTTGATCCGCCATATAAAAATTAAGCCTACATATACTTTAATTAAATAATGGGCTTATGCTCAATGAGGGCAAATTTCAATGGAATATGAGCTTCGTTTACATAAGTTGAAGTCTTTTGATTCATTAAGTCTTCAGAACTTTCAAATCCTCCATATAAACATCTGCACGTTTATGGATTTATTCTTAAAAGGATATCAAAATTTTCATGTCTTAAGGTGGATAAGATTTATTCCTTTGCACCTTAAGCTGGTCTTTGCACGGATTCATCCTTAAAAAGATCTCAAAATTTTCATGACTTAAGATGGACATTTTGCCGCTTTGGACCTTAAGTTGGTCTCTGCACAGATTCATCCTTAAAAATATCTTACAATTTTCATGCCTTAAGGTGGACAATTTTTGCCGCTTTGCACCTTAAGCTGACATTTTGACGGTTTTTTTATGAAAGAGCTCATACTTAAAGAAGGCGATTGCATAAGTGCACCGATGAAAGGGCCCATACTTCAAGAAGATCATTGCATAAGTGCATCAATATAAGGGCCCATACTTTAGGGGTGTGCAAAAATGGAACCGGCCGATAAAAATGTTATTGGTTTATTTTTATTGGGTTATTGGGTTAACTGTTTTTTAATGATTTTATAAAAAAAATTATTGGGTTATTGGTTCGGTTCGATTTTTTCTTATTAGGTTATTGGGTAAACCGATAACCCAATAAGAATATATATATATATATATATATATATATATATATATATATATATATATATTCTCTTTAACTTCTTCATATTAACAAATCTATTATTTCTATTTATACAAACTCTTAATTTCTCCTAACAACATTTAATTCAAACTTGAAGGTTCTTGTAAATTAAAACACATCATTTAGGATTTTTGGTTGCAACTAAGATTCGATTTTTTATGTTAGTTACTATTATTTCTATTTTATGGGTATTTTCATATCGGTTAAAGCAAAAACCGAATCGTTAATGACTAAAAATCAATAAATCAAAAATCGATAAAAAATATCTTATTGGTTTGGTTTATTGGTTTGGCATATTTAAAAATCAAAATCGATAAACCGAAGCCGATAATATATAAAACCGAACCGACCGATGCACACCCCTACATACTTAAAGAATATTATCGCATAAGTGTATAGTGAAAGGGCCTATACTTAAAAATACCATTGCATAGGTACGTCGTGAAAATGCACCAACTTGAAGCAAAATTGGTTAGGTCTTAAGGTGACGGAGGCGACGTTAAACTCTTGCAACTTAAGCCGATTGTTACGTAGCCACCATCTTCAAGAAAATTTGATCAGATCTTAAGGTGACGGAGGCAAAGGTAAACTCTCGCACCTTAAGCCGATTGTTGCATAGCCACCATCTTCAAGAAAAATTGATCGGGGCTTAAGGTGATGAAGATGAATTTAAACTCTCGTACCTTAAGTCGATTGTTGTATAGACACCATCTTCAAGCAAAATTGATCGGGTCTTAAGGTGACAGAGGCGAAGTTAAACTCTCGCACCTTAAGCCAATTTTTGTATAGCCACCGTCTTTAAGCAAAATTGATCAGGTCTTAAGGTGATAGAGATGAAGTTAAACTCTCGCACCTTAAGGCAATTGTTGCATATCCACCATCTTCAAGCAAAATTGGTTGGGTCTTAAGGTGACAGAGGCGAAGTTAAACTTTCGCACTTAAGCCGATTGTTGCATAGCCACCATTTTCAAGCAAAATTGATCAGGTCATGAGGTGACGGAGACGAGGCTAAACTCTCGCACGTTAAGTCGATTGTTGCATAACCATCATCTTCTAGCAAAATTGATCAGGTCTTAAGGTGTCGCAGGCAAAGTTAAACTCTCTCACCTTAAGTCGATTGTTGCATAGCCACCATCTTCAAGCATAATTGGTCGGGTATTAAGGTGACAGAGGCGAAGTTAAACTCTCGCACCTTAAGCCGATTGTTGCATAGCCACCGTCTTTAAGAAAAATTGATTGGGTCTTAAGGTGATGAAGATGAATTAAAACTCTCACACCTTTAAACTTGAAATGAGACAAGATGTTTTGAGAAGAATTACGCCCTCAGAATATAGTTTGCAGCAATCAAAATGCTCTTTGGTGGTGATGTTCCCACATCAAGATATAAATTATGTGGTGAGGCGATGCAAATCTGAAATTCTCTACCGGACAGAATATAGGATCGACTTCAAAAATTTATTTAGAACAATCTTAGAAGTTTTAAAATTCAAATATTGAATATGTTATATATTCATATTTTTTGGTATCTATAGAATCAAGAGGATCATAATTTCGATACTCCCATAATGAGATATAAGTTTTTTGGTTATATTGCGTAAATTTGAAATTACTGATGCATCAAAACTCAATACTGATTTTGGGATAGTATCTAAAAAAATCTTCGCGGTATTAAATTATGATTTCCGGATATGCTTTAGATCTTTGTGTCTAGTTTCACAAGAATCAAGCGGTTTGCAATTACATCCCTGCTACAAGTATGAAAGTTTTAGTAAAGACAGGCAGATCTGAAATTTTCAGCATGATAAAATTCAAGGCTAACTTAAAAAAAAATTCAAGAATAATATTGAAGAAATTTAAATTTAAATTTGATTTTTGATATGTTGTAGAACTCAAAGTCTAGTGTCTCGAATATCAAATGGTTTGTGATTTTGATATCCCTACAATGAGATATGAATTTTCTACCACTAATATGTTGTGCTGGAAAAAATGACGAAAATAAATGAAAAGTAGAAGGAAAAGCAATTACGTCAACATTATTCATGACTTGAAAACCCCAAATTTGATATTTAAAAAGTGGAAAACATACATCCTTTTATAGAATTGTAGGATAGATGTTTCCTTCTCTAATATAAATTCAGTAGGATAGATCTTTCCTTTTCTAATATAAATTCAAATTAAAAGAGCTTCCATCTCCAATAAAAATTTAAATTGGAGGTTGTTTCTTAATCCAATAGAAATTTAAATTGGAGGTTGTTTCCTTCTCCCATGCAAATTTAAACTTGAGGTTGTTTCCTTCTCCAATATGAATTCAAATTGTAAAGCTTCCATCTCCAATACAAATTCAAATTGTAGGTTGTTTCCTACTCCAATATAAATTCAAATAGGATGTTGTTTCTACTCCAATATAACTTCAAATTAGAGGTTGTTTTCATTTTCAATATAAATTCAACTTTGAAGAGTTTCAATCTCCAATATAAATTCAAATTGGAGGTTGTTTTCTTCTCCCATACAAATTCAAATTTGAGGTTGTTTTTTTCTCCAATATAAATTTAAATTGGAAGAGTTTTATTCCTAGTTAAATAAGGCGGTAAAATTTTTTTCAAAATTTATTAGAAATTGGATATCATGTCTTACCAATGGATCTTACATGTAAAGATTCATGAAAAAAATAAGAGAATTTTTTAGAGGCAATATCAATATGATTCAACTTTAAATTTCCTCAACTAATGAATGAGTGTTCATATGTATGAAAATTTTTGAAGCATAAAGGAAGCATGCTTAAATAATCAATACTTCAAGTCTCGTCTCCAAAAGATTAAATATCTCGACAAGTCCTGAAGTAGAGGGCATTTGTGGGCGATGAAATTTTATTAAATTTAAATCCGTACAAAATTTCGATTATATCAAATTCAAAATATATTAGTCCTAAATAAAAATTGTGGATTAATATAATTGAATTAATTATTTAAGTCCAAACATATGAATTTAAATAAGATCCAATATTTATTGGGATAATCCATTAGTTTGGCTACAAATGATGAGCCCATTTTGCTAAGCCCAAAATATTATCTTATTTTAGAGGCCAAAAGTGACTGTCACGTGTCAAATGACGTGGCATGCCAAGTTAAGTCAAGTAAAAGAGTTAATATGACCATGTCATATGTCAAAATAATACAACAAACCTAGTGAAATCAAAAACCCATAAAAGGAGCCACATCACTTGAATTTTATTGGTCAAAGGAAGTTCATCTTCATCATGACTCATCTCTTTCCACAACTATAAATAAGGGTCTCATAATTCAAAAAAAAAAAAAAAGAACTCTAACAAGAAGTAAGAGAAAGTTTGTGGATCAAACGCTGCAATTTTTCTATAAATCTTAGACATTCAAATCCAGTTCATCAAGATTCAAGATCGAGACCGCCAAATTCAAGAATAAATCGAAAAACCCTTGAATTCAAGCACGCTCGAAACACTTAAATTTAATCAAGTTCAAATTCAAGATCAAGCTCGAAATCCTTAAATTTATATTTGGAAAGGCGAAGATTACAATATTTTCTTGTCCCGATTATTTATTTTCCCGACTCAAAAATTTTATTGTCCTCCTCCTCCTCTTCTTTTCTATTATTATTATTATTATCAATTGTGAGTTTGATTCGCGGCTTTCTACTTCTACTTTTTTTCTTATTTTAGTTTTGATTCAAGTATGTTCTTGCATTCAATTATGTTTTCTTACTTTGTATTTATATTATTTATTGTTATATATCCTACCCATAATTGTAGAAGCTGTCATGTATTTAATAAATTTTTTAATTATAATTTTAAAAAATCGTTAGTTGCAAGGATATTTTCAAATCATAAAGGTAGATATAGGGGTATTTTTAGCCCAATAGATTAACGAAAGATATTTTTGAACCAATTTCAATACGTGAAGAGTATTTCTGACCCTTTTCTCAATTTTTAGTTATGATTTAAGAAAATCAATAGTTGCAAGAGTACTTTCGAGTCATAAAGGTAGGTGGATGAAGGAGTATTTTTAAACCAATTTCAATACTTGAAGGATATTTCTGACCTTTTTGCATATATAATTTTGATATATAATTTTCATAGCTCTGTAAGTGGAGGAGCATGACATATGATCCTACTTCTCCATATTTGTTGTTTTTCCCTTTGATAGCTAAGTGGAAGAGCATGACATATGATCTTCCTTCTCCATATTTGATAATTTTCCCTTTGATAGCTAAGTGGAAGAGCATGGCATATGATCGTACTTATCCATATTTGCTGTTTTCCCCTTTGATAGCTAAATGGAAGAGCATGGCATATGATCTTACTTCTCTTAAATTGTACTATTGAAATTTGGACCACTGATCAAATACATAAGGTAGTCAGAACCAGTTACCAATCAAATGCATGAAATAGTCAGAACCAATCAATAATCAAATACCTGAAATAGCCAGAACCAATCACTAATCAAAGGAAAGGACCCTTTCTTAAAATAGTACCCCTCCGTTTTGAATTAATTGGCCTTATGACCTTGGCATGCCTATTAAGAAATTAATAATTAAAGGACGGGTTGGGTAAAAGTCAGGCGGATGAATGTAATTTTTGAGGCAATTGGATTCAATCCATTTAAAGTTTGTTTGGGCCAAATATCGAGGAACGTCCTCAATTTTATATAAAAATAATTAAGAAAATATGTTACGTTAACAAAGCTAATAGTATGTGTTAGAGTGCACCCGTGTTATTTATGAATCAATTATTTATCCATATCAGTGTGATTTTAATATAACAAATTAGACTGTGTCATCCAAGCTTTGAAAAAAAACAAATGATTGTGCTAAATTTATTAACATTGATATTGCATATATTATGGAATTACAACAACCTATCCTTTATATTCCCACAACGTAATTTTAGGAGGGTAGGTGTACATAGTTCATACCACTACCTCAGAGGCGAGAAGATAGAAGTAGTTTTTGATAGACCCTCGCCTCTCCATACCACTACCTCAGATGTGAGAAGATAAAAGTTTTTTTTGATAGACCCCAACCCAAGAAAAACAATCGAGAAAAGCCATAGTATGTGAATGCTTTCTCCATCAACAATGTTTCAACAAATTATTGTTTTTCTCATTTTTGTGGTATATCCTAAATGATGCTCAATACTATTGTTTAACTAATAATAATAAGCACTTAACTTGTGAACCAAAATTTTATTTCCTATGGATAACTAAGAGGTTAGTTGTATTAATCAATGCTATTGTTAGTTATAAATGGTAAGCATTAACTATTAAATCAAAATTTTACTACTTATGGCCAACTAAAGGGGTTAGCAGTATTAATCTCTAACTACAATTCAAATTTATTGGTCAGCTCATTTGCATCCTAGTGTAAATATTCCCATTATAAATAGAAGTGATTAAGTTGATGGATTATTAAACAAAAAAGTATAAACCATTATTTCTACTAAATAGCTTGCAATAGATTAATTATAATATTATGGCGGATTATCAGTTCAAGAAAATAGTATTCTTGCTAGTTCAACTTCTATCTATTGGAGTTATGACGGGTCAAAATTCTTATGACCTAATGGCATATGTTCTTCAATAGAACACACTTTCTGCAAAGTCATGAACAATCCTTGCAAACTGGGTCGTGGTGATAGCTTCTCCATTCATGGTGTAGAGAATAGAAGAAGAAAGGTGCAGTTGGAGAGACCTTTTGTTAGCCCAAAATCGTTAACTAAGATCGAAAGATTCAACTAAAGAAGAGGAAGCTATGAAAGTAGAAGAAAGATATTGAATAAGAGAGCTTGGGTATAGAAGAAGAGTACTTTATATGTTTTGTATTGTATTTGCTTTTGGATGGTTACAAATGTACAAGACACTTCCCCATTTATATCAATCTATGGATGGTTCTAGAAATTCTTCTAGATACATCTATAAGAATATTCTAGCTATATAAGAAAAATCTAGATATTTTTCTAAGATAATTATTCTAAATATTATTCTAGAGTATTCTAGAAACTTTACCACACGACTATGATGTTAATTCACAAGATTATTCTAGAAATGTTAACTAGAAAATTATGATATTAATTCTTCCAAAAAATCTACTTTAGATATTTTTCACAGTCTCCCTTAAAGTGATTTTTTGAAGCTATCCCAAACTCGTTGTAGAAGAACTCAAACGAAGCTATTCCAAACTCATTGGAGAAGAACTCAAATGAAGCTTTGAATCATGCCTTGGTGAAACTCTTAGCAGTTTTTTTCCAACTCCTTTTTCTCCTTCCAATGATGAAGATTTTCTGTCATCAATTTGTCCTTGCTGTGTTTTATGATGTTGAGTTCTCGAGCTCCCTCTTTCTTTGAACTCCTCCACAACTTTATTAACTGGAGACACATATGAGATGAAAATATTTGGAGCTCTAGAATTCAAGATATTATAACTTACTCTTTCTGAAGCAACTCCATAACATAAGGATATTTCATCTGTATCAGCCTCCTCATTTGATTTAATGACGATTTGATCATCAATTTTTTGTGAAACCTTAGTATCATAACAGGATCCACCACTAGATTCCATTTTTAACTCTTCAATCATATTGTATATCTCTCCATCTGAAATTAGGGCTTCATCGTTCATTAGATCTTTAGCTTCTTCATCAACATTTAATATTTACTCTGAGTCAATGATTGACCTTGATACGATGGATGATTGACTAGAGACTTCAACTTCTACTACATCTGCCTTAATAGTTTCCCCCATAATGTCATTACTGGCATATTGATTTTCAGACACTGTCTCCTCAGAATCTACTTCAATATCTTTCACGTTTAAATTTTTTTGGTCAATTTTAGGATTTGCTTCTTTGATTTCCTCGATAGAAGCTACCGCATCTTCAGTCTGAACATGTTCAGTATCCTCTTTCTTCTTATCCGTGTCTTGCTTCTCCATATGATAAATTGTATTACCTTCAATATAATCTCTTTTCAAATTTATGAAAGCCAAGGGATTTGTTGCTCGACGCTCAACTTCTAAGCATCTTTCCTAGCCTCCTCTTCTTCAATAACTTTTTTAGTATGAACCATGTTTCTCTCCGTGGCTTGGTAATATCTTCTTATATGTCCTGCTTTTCCACACCGATAACATCTGAGAGGCTTTTTATAATTGTTAAAATACTATTCCTTCTTTCCAAGCGAGCTTGAACCACATGTGAATCGAGAGTGAAGCATATTTCTTGCTTTTTCTTTAACGTTTCTCTTGTCAGCTACAAGAGAATTTTCTTCCCTTTCTTTGACAAATTCACCAGCCAATTGTTTGGCTAGTAACTCCTGTGAAGACAACAAATTTTCAAATTCCACAATCGTTGTTTAGCCCACCCCTGAATTGATGTCACAAAGGGAATGTATTCTAGTTTCAAACCACGAATGATAATTCTTCTCATTCATTCTTAAGAGATAGCCTCGTCCGTATTCAATAAAGAAATCTCAGAACATAAGTTTTTAATCATTAAAAAGTACTCAGCAATAGAAAGATTACCTTGAGTGGTATTCGCTAAGTCATTCTCCAACATTTGTAGTCGGACTTCATTCTTCTTATTGAATAACTAATTGAGTGTCCTCCAAATATCATGAGCTGATTTACACCTTATAATATGGTCAAATGAATTTGAGGAGATGGAGCTCTTCAAAATGAACTCTGCCTTCGCATTAATCTGCTTTCACTTCTTGTATGCACTACTTTTCTCCGGTCCGTCTTCCGAAGGACTTGTGTTACTCCTGTTAACAACATCCCACAAATCCTCCCCATAGGGTATGATTCCATACAAGTCTTTCATACCTTGTAATTGGACTGATTCAGCAACTCCATTCCCAATCCATTAACGCGACCACTTAAATCTATTAAGACAAACTAGTGGAATTGACCACAAACCCTATCTTGAAATAAACTTCAGAAGCCAACGTGTGGCTATGGCTCTGATACCATGTAGAGAATAGCAGAAGAAAGGTGCAGTTGGAGAGACTTTCTGCTAGCCCTAGATCGTTAACTAAGATTGGAAGACTCAACTAAAGAAGAGGAAGCTATGAAAGTAGAAGGAAGATATTGAATAAGAAGATATTGAATAAGAGAGTTTAGGTATAGAAGAAGACTACTTTATATGTTTTGTATTGAATTTGTTTTTGGATGATTACAAATGTACAAGGCACTTCCCTATTTATACTAATCTATGGATGGTTCTAGAAATTCTTCTAGATACATCTATAAGAATATTCTAGCAAACTTTATCTTCTAGCTATATAAGAATAATCTAGATATTTTTCTAAGATAATTATCCTAAATATTATGCTAGAGTATTCTAGAGACTTTACTACACTATGATGCTAATCCACAAGATTATTCTAGAAATGTTAACTAGAAAACTATGATATTCTTTCTTCCAAAAAATCTACTTTATATATTTTTCACACACGGTCTGTGGCCTGCCAATGCAACCGGACATAACATAGTGTGTCCTTATCCTCAAATGGGAAGAAATGACGCGAATGTTTTGGTACGTGTATACGTAAAATAGAATACAGTATAAATACTTGGCTAACATCTAAATGTATTTCAATTATACTTGTAACTTTATTTTTTTAATTATTATACTTAACTCTACCCTGCGCAACTTCATTTCTTGTCCTGCTGCAAATCTAGATCCAAGAAAATGCAGGAAACCCACCTCCCAAATTATAATCCTTTAAGGTTTACTAGATAGACTTAATTGAAGTGTTTTCTGGCTTGCTGTATCATCTTTTAGCAGTCAGAGAAAAATATCTTGTCTAAAAAGTCATTAATAAGAACAGCTGAATGTGGTGGTTTTTGAAACCGTTTTCTTGCTTTTGATTGATGTATACTGGTGCAAAAATCTTAATCGGATGATCAAAAAACCCCTGTGTGAGGTTTTTGGAGAGAAATCAAGTGCATGATGTGATTTAGAACGAATATCTTGTGATCTGTAACTATCAACTATAAAGCCATGTCGATATTTGTAGCTAGAAAATAGAACCCCGGACTGGGTGGGATAATTCTATCTTGTGGTGAGAAAACGTGAGGAACTGCTGAATGTTGCTATTAGTTTATTAATACTTTTTTTTTTTTGATATTTTACGACTCTGTTACATGTGGTCTGATGAACTGGAATTCTCCCTGTTTAAGATCACAACTGTCTTTTGCTTCCATATGCATACAATGGATTATTTTCTCACATGCTGTGATTTGATATTTTGCTGGTTCATGAAGTTGCATTACTATTTTTTCTTCTGCATCCCCACCCCGCCATTGTGATCAAAGCAGCCAAAATTAGTTTCCTAAATTTTTTATCCTTGCAATGCATTCTTGCTAATGTCTTGTGTGTGTTGTGTTACTGTCGAAGTGAAAGAAATGACTAAAAATGTAAAATAATGAGAAGTACTTGGTCCAGAAGAAATTATACATCTAATGGTTAGCAACGAGAAGAAAACCAAATCAAGTCCAGAAGCTATATAGTTTAAAGAGTTCCTTCACATGTACGTATTGTTCTATATTTGAAATACATAACAAACAGAATTTGAAAGCACTGGAGAAGAAAGTAGTCTTACAAGTTATTTGTTACTCTATTGTTTTGATATAAGCTTTTTCCCGCTTTCTTTTGCAGTATTATTTGTCCCTTCAGTTGAAAAAGGACAAACTAGGCTTTCAATGTAGATTTCCAAATCATGATTGCTTTCACGGTTAGTAACATTTGTATATCTGAGTGAGTCATCTTTTGAATTGTATATCAGGAAAGGTTACCAAGAACAACATTTCACCTTTATTTGACACAAAAAGAGGCAAAACAATATTAATAATCATTTGGATACCTGATGGTCTACTTCTTTATCCAAGATTGTTTAACCCCATACTCCTTTATAACCCAAACACAAAATTGAGTTTCCTTGTAATCAATATAGATACAAAGATTACTTCCCAACTTCCACAGAAACTGTAACACCCCACAGAAACTTGTGCATGTATTGGCTATTAGTAACAAGCTTAATGAGTTAGACTAGCAAATTTTTCTAAGTGTCAAAGAGACTTAGTCTCATTTTTAACTCTTAATCTTCGGGGATTTTATTTTCAATCCTTCCGACCTCCGATTTTAGATTTTCTTGTTGCGTTGCGATGGGGCAAGGTCGTAATACATCTCGGGTGAATTTCAAAATTTTTAGACGAACTTAAGGGCAAGTTTGGGGTGACGAAATAGTGAGCCAGGGCGATTAGCCCGCGGCGCCTCGCTGATCGCCTCACCTGGGAGTGAGTAAGGCGATAGGCGAGGCGACGCCCTGTCTATCGCGGTGCTTAACCCTGGGCAACACCTTGGCTCAGGCCAATTTCAGTCTTTGTCCCAAAATTTTAAGGGTGTTTTGGATATTTTCCAACCCCTTATCAACTTAAACATGGGATTTAATCTCAAATACACCATAATACACCCATTTTCTTCAAACTCATCCAAGAACACTCCCAAGGGTTTCAAACTAAAAACCCAAATAGATTCAGATTCAACCGTGAGTTTTCAAAAGCGATTGAAGATTTGGAATTCCCAATCCGTAAGCTTTGAGAATCACCTATTATCTTTCGAGATTAAGGTACATGGGGTTTTTCTAAAATCTCATGGGTATAGAAATCATGTTTTAAGAAAAGGGTTTTGAATTTATGAATATAATTATGTTTTAGAAGTTTTGACGGTATGGTTTTGGTCTTTTGACCTTCCCCCACATTTATTTGAAATTGTATGTATATATATATATATATGTATGTTTGTGTTTTAAGGTTGATGATTTAATTGAGAGTATGACTTATGTAAAATCCCTCTCGTGTTTTGATTTTCCTTTACTTATCATATGCTATAGATTGTTTTGAATGCATCCTTGAAAAGCATGGTTTAAAATATCTTGAATGGTGTTATGATTGGATTAAGATTTGGGTTTCAAAAGAGAGGGTAGTTGTGTTGATAAATGTTGAAAATATTCATATAATGAAAGAGTGCATGATTTTGCCAAAAGCACATGACCACCATCTATTTGAATAATCTCAGCATAGTTTTGACTTGTGTTTTCGGAAGCTGAAATCTTTTATACTGTTTGCATGCTTGGGTGGTCTGAACTCTGTTTTAATGAAAGGATTATGCATGATACGTTATGGCTCAGAAATAGGACTTGCAAGTCTTGGTGTGACGACACCAAGTCAGATTTATGCCATGGTAATTCAGAATAGAATATAATGCATGTTTGAAGTCAGAATTTTCAGATGTTGAAACTAGAATAACTCATGATTCAGAACAGGATAAAATTGGGTATAAAGAGATGTTATGTGATTCCCCAAAGAAGGCATAGTTCAGACAACTCGTTGTCCAAAACTGTGATTTGCCGATCCGGGTATATTATATTACGCTGGGCTAACGGCGTATCAGAATCAGAAACTCCAACCCTTACGGCAACCTCGGGTTGGGGGCTTCTCCGCCGAGTCAATGGCGGATTCCATACCGCCCGTGGAATATCAGAATTGTAGGGGAGTGCCATCTAACTCAGAAGTAATACAAAGATCAGGCATTGCGTTGACAAGAATGGTTTATGATTTCAGAAAGTGCCCATGTGTTTTAGAACTATTTCATGTATGATATTTTGACAAATTACCCTCCAACTATTTTATATATATACAAGCTTTATTTTGGATTACTTTGCGTACCAGTACATCTGTATTACCCCCCTCCTCCCTCCAGGTTCTGAGGCTCAGTCTAGGGGTCCAGAAAAACAGTAGATTTTATCAAACAGAGTTGCAGTATCCAGCTGGTGAGCGTTCTTTTTCTAGGAGGCTTGTTTACTTTAAGACAACTGTTTTTAGATATGGTTTTGATCTACTGGGGCCTTGTACTAGTTTTCAGATTGTGTTAGTGATCATGTAGTAGAGATTTCGCAGACGGTTTTCCAAGTGTTGTTAGATGGTTTTGGATTGTCATTTTCTATGGTCGAACTTTTATCAGATTTATGACCATGGTTCCGTTTTGTTATAAATTTCCGCACTTCCTTATTGTGTATGAATAATGTATATGATTTCAAGTTAGAAGGGTGTCTGGGCCTTCATGGTTCGGGATGCTTGTCACGGCCAGGGCCTCAGTTCGGGTCGTGACAGAAACGATCCAGTCTCTCCTAATCCATAGGAGGGCTTCTCCACCTTATTCCATTTCTCATTAGCTAATATCAAAGGAAACAATATTCTTTTTACTGGCCATATTCCAATGAAGCTTCCCATCCACAATCAAGCCTAGAGAGTTCAAAGTGTCCTCATAAAAACCACCACTATTTTTGATTAAGAATGACTCCCCCACAATACTCAGCACTATTCCCAGAATCACTCTTTAGACTATATACTTTGACGTCAACGCCATCTACAAAATCATTAGTAGAATGATAAAAAATATCCACTACCTTATAATCATGATGGAGCTCATCATACCCAAAACCATATACGGGATCGTAATATGGTTCTTCCCGCCTAGGTCTAAATTCAGGCAAATTCTTGTGTTTTCTAATTGTTGGATTCCATAGTACCAAAGATTTAATGGACTTGTTGGCAAGTAAAATCAACCCATTGCAACCTCCCACAGATCCAGCTTATAGCTGTCGTCTTCAATGGGATAACCCAAATCAACAGCCTCAGTAACAGAGTTATTAAATAAAGATGCAACAGCACATCCTTTATAGCACCAGTTATCTTCAAAGTCAGGATCATTCAAAATAATCAAATGGAGCGTCTCTTCCTTACTGGCTGATAAACAACCTTGAAGAAAGCAGTGAATATAAATATACTTTTAAACAGTCAGAGAAAAGCCATAGTATGTGAATGCTTTCTCCATCAGCAATGTTTAAACAAATTATAGGTTTTCTAGTGGGATATCCTATATGATATACTCAATACTATTGTTTAGCTATAAATAATAAGGATTAACTTGTAAATCAAAAGTTTACCTTCCTAAGACTAACTAAGAGGTTAGCAGTATTAATCACTACCTACCATTCAAATTTATTGGTTAGCTCATTTGCATCATAGTATAAATATTTCCATTATAAATAGGAGTGATTGAGTGGATGATTATTAAACAAAAAAATATTAACCATTCTCTTTACTAAATAGCTTGCAATAGATCAAGTATTATATTATGGAGCATTATCGTTTCAAGACAGTAGTATTCCTGCTAGTTCAACTTCTATCGGTTAGAGTTATGATGGGTCAAAATTCTTACGACTTAATGGCGTATGTTGTTCAATGGAAAAGCACTTTCTGCAAGACCAATCATTGCAAACGGGTCCCTCTTGATACCTTCTCTATTCATGGCCTATGGCCTGCGAATGCAACCGGACATAGCATGAAGTGTCCTCAAGGGGCAGGAAGCGACGTTGATACTCTGGTACGAGTATATGTAAAATAGAATAGAATATATATACTTGGGTAACATCTAAATATATTTCAATTATATTTGTAACTTTATGTTTTTTTTTAATTAATATACTTAATTATATGCGTAGATGAAAAAAGACCGGAAGTTGGAAACAGCTCTGAAAGCTATTTGGCCTAATTTGTTAGCAGCTGGCAATGACCGACGCTTCTGGAAGCATGAGTGGACAAAACATGGTTTTTGTTCAAATAAGTCTCTCCCAATTGTGGCTTACTTTAACGGAGCAGTAATGGTACATAACAATTTGATCGCAATAAACAACAAGAATAATCTGCGTGATTACTTGGCTGAGGGAGGAGTTAGGCCATCAACAGCTAATACTTATAACAAGCAAGTTATCATCACAGCAGTTCAGCGTCTAGTTGGCGCAAATAATAATGTCTATGTCGCATGCAAGGTAGATTCGCACAATAAAAATGTAATTTATCTCAAAGAGATCCACTTATGCTTGGACACTACCCTGCGCAACTTCGTTTCTTGTCCTACTGCAAATCCAGATCTTAGAGAATGCGGGAACCACACCTCCCAAATTATAATCCCTGTCTAGTTTTTAAGGTTGTTTAATATTTTAAATTAAGTCGGCTTACTATCACTACTATGCACTCAACCACTAACATGCACTACTTCTTTTATATGGCCTGCTTACTGCCTAAACTTGTTGATCAACCGTCTTTCTGGAGGCTTTTCACAACTGTTCTTGTACTTGTTACTGCTTATATTTGCCATCACAATAATAAGTTCCAGCTGCGTTTATAGTATTTTGTCAAGTAGAGAACTTCAAGTCATGGATGTCTATTCGGGTTCGTAGAGGACATGTAGGTATTCATCTGTCTATCTCCCTTGTCAATTCTTTTATTTTTTTTAAAAAAAGAGCTTATCGATGTGAAATGTGATCTTTCTGTATGCAGTTTTACTTTGTTGTCTTTATCCACACACAGAGACACAAATAAAAAACAAGAGAGCCAACTTTAGCTCGTCTTAATGTCCATGGAAAAAATCAAAGTGAAATTGCTACTGTAGGTTACTTGAACATTTAGACCTGGTTAATTCAGGGAATATTAGGCATTTTAAATTTGAACAGTTATTGTCAAATACTTGTTTTCTATCTTTTATTCTAGGTTTATATAAGAAGTATTTTAGCATATGCTATGCACGACTAAATGGACGTGGTTTAGGAAAATCAGGCTTGCTCAAATTGGTGCCTTTCGGGACTTTAATTGTCAATATATCAGCAGCTTGCAGTACTTTCAACCTTGAAGAATGCAGTGAGTATACATATACTTTTAAACAGTCAGAGAAAAGCCATAGTGTGTGAATGTTTTCTCCATCAGCAATGTTTAAACGAACTATAGCTTTTCTTGTGGCATATCCTATATGATGCTCAACGCCATTGTTTAGCTGTAAATAATAAGGGTTAACTTGTAAATCAAAAGTTTGTCTTCCTTAGGATAACTAAGAGGTTAGCAGTATTAATCAATACTATTGTTAGTTATAAATGGTCAGCAGTAAATATTAAAGCCAACTAAAGAGGTTAGCAGTATTAATCACTGCCTGCCATTCAAATTGATTGGTCAGCTCATTTTCATCATAGTGTAAATATTTCCATTATAAATAGAAGTAATTGAGTGGATGATTATTAAACCATTCTCTCTACTAAATAGCTTGCAATAGATCAAGTATTATATTATGGCGGATTATCGTTTCAAGACAATAGTATTCCTGCTGTTCAACTTCCGTCGGTTGGAGTCATGACGGGTCAAAATTCGTATGACAACGACGTATGTTGTTCAATGGAACAACACTTTCTGCAAGACCAATCGTTGCAAACGGGGGCCTCTTGATACCTTCCCTATTCATGGCCTATGGCCTGCGAATGCAACCGGACATAGCATCATGTGTCCTCAAGGGGCAGAAAGCGACGTTGATACTCTGGTACGTGTATATGTAAAATAGAACACAATTAATATACTTGGGTTACATCTAAATATATTTCAATTCTACTTGTAACTTTCTCTTCTTCTTTTTCTTTAATTAATATACTTAATTATATGCTAGATGAATGGTGACCAGAAGTTGGAAGCAGATCTGAAAGCTATTTGGCCTAATTTGGTAGCAGCTGGCAATGGCAAAGACAAGACCGAGACTCTGTAAGCATGAGTGGACAATTGCGGCTTACTTTAAAAGAGCAGTAATGGTATATAACAATTTGATCGCAATAAACAACAAGAATAATCTGCGTGATTACTTGCCTGAGGGAGGAGTTACGCCAGATAATCCTTATACCCAACAAGTTATTATCACAGTTGTTCAGCGTCTGGTTGGCGCAAATAATAATGTCTCTGTCGCATGCATGGAAGATTCGAAAAAATACCAGGCGCAAATAATAATGTCTATGTCGCATGCATGGAAGATTCGAAAAAAAAAAAGACATTTATCTCAAAGAGACTAAGAGACTTGGACACTACCCTGCACAACTTCGTTTCTTGCCAAATCAAGATTTAAGAAAATGCGGGCAACCCATCTCCCAAATTATAATCCCTGTTTAGTTTTTAAGGTTGTTTAATATTTTAATTAAGTCAGTTTACTAGATAGACTTAACTGAAGTGTTTTCTGGCTTGCTGTATCATCTTTTAGCAGTCAGAGAAATATCTTGTCAAAAAAGTCATTAATATAAATAGATGAATGTGGTAATTTTTGAAACTGTTTTCTTGCTTTTGATTGATGTATATTGTTGCCAAAATCTTAACTGGACGATCAACAAGCCCGTCTAAGGTTTTTAGAGAGTCTGAATGAATAACCAATGCCAATTTTAATCAAGTGCATGATGTGATTTAGAACAAATATCTTGTGTTATCTTGTGTTCTGTAAGTATCAACTATATTCGGCATTTGTAGCGAGAAAATAGAACCCCAAACTGGGTGGGACGTTTCTATCTTGTGGTGAGAAAACATTAGCGAGGAATGTTGCTATTAGTTTATTAATAATTTTTTTTGTTGCTATTTTGCGACTCTGTTACATGTGGTCTGATGAACTGGAATTCTCCCTGTTTAAGATCACAACTATCTTTTGCTTCCATATGCAGGCAATGGATTACTTTCTCTCATGCTCTGATTTGATATTTTGCTGGTTCATGAAGGTGCATTAGTGCGCATTCTCTTCGATGCATGGGATATCCAATTATCAGCTGGTGTTGATTCAACTACTTTAACAAGTACTTGTGTAGTTACTAAGAAGTTTTTATCAGTAAGATGCATCGTCATATAAACCAAATGCATAAGTTTTTTAATCCCTTTTTTCTAGATTGAAGTTGAGCTTAAAAAGAATCAGTTTTGTTAAGTGATTATCAAAGCATCCAGATACGAAAACTTGGTTCGAGGTTTGAATCTGTGCCAACAACCAAGTCTTTTCCTCAGCCTTCTAGTGTAGCAAATCGAAGGACGCGTCCTGATCTCATGGAAGAGCAGCAGTCCCCTGTGGCATTGAATGGGGCAAAAGGTGCCGAGGGCGTAAATGCTACAGCTGAGGCCCATAATCATGCTTCTTTCTCTGAGAATAAGCAGACTGGTAAGAAGTCAGAGAGAAAACGTGGAGAAGCCGAGAAAACAATAAGCTTAGAGGTTTTGCAACAGTATTTTGCTGAAAGTGTTAAGGATGCTGCAAAGAGTCTTGGTGGTATGCTATTCAAAATAATAGGAACTTCTTCTTCACCGTGTTTGGTTTACAATAAATGTCCATTGTTTCCTTAGCCGGTGTAATAGCTGATTTGATTATTCTTCTTAATGTTCTCGTAATTACAGTTTGTCCAACTACAATGAAGCACATTTGCAGGCAGCATGGAATCTCTAGATGGCCATCTCGCAAGATAAACAAGGTTAACCAGTCCCTTTCAAAGCTAAAACTTGTAATTGAATCCGTTCAAGGAGCTGATGGAACATTCAGTCTGACTTCACTTGCACCAAATTCACTTCCTGTTGCTGTTGGTTCTGTTTCTTGGCCTGCAGGCATGACTGATTCGCCGTGTAAAGCTTCTGAGTACTATGAAAAGAAGAATGAGTTCTCCAACCATGGAACACCAGCAAGTCATGAAGAAGCTGAACCCTCAAATCAAATGCTGGGAAGCAGGATTATTGCGAACGAAGAGCTCTCTCCGAAACAGAATGGTTTTGTGCGTGAAGGGTCACACAGATCCAGAACCGGGAGCTTCTCGAGAGAAGAGAGCACGGGAACACCTACCTCCCATGGATCATGCCAGGGGAGTCCTTGCCCTGCAAATGAGTCCTCCCCTCAGAATGAACTGGTCAATTCACCTACACAGGAGTCGGTCATGAAAGTGGAAGGCTCTTTGGAACCAGTTTGACAGGCCACAGGAGAAATAAATTTGTCCAGTGCATTTCTAGTGCCTGGGCTTTGAATGCTAGTTGAGGATGCAGGCAGCTCACATGATCTGAGAAATCTTTGTCCGGCTGGAGATGTTATGTTTGACGAACGTGTCCCCGAATACAGTTGGACAAGGCTAAGGATCAGTTTCCTCTTCCTGCCGAGAAGATGCCACAATTTTCTACCAGGCATGAAGTAACATCCATTACAATAAAAGCAACTTTCGACTTTGTAAGTTCCGGTATATTTAAGTTGAAGGAGGAAGTAGCCAAGAGGCTTAAGTTAGAGGTGAGAACTTTCGATATCAAGCACTTAGATGATGACCACGAGTGGGTTTTAATCCCCGGTGATACAGATCTACAAAAATTTGTAAATATATAAGAACCATTCTTGTAGTACTAGGGTTTTTTGTCCATGTGGAGCTAGGAATGGCAATGGGGCGGTGCGGTGCGGGTATTTTCATAACCCGCGAATCTGATAACCGCACCATATTTCTTTTAAACCCGCATAAATCCGCCCCACACAATACCCGCGCAAACCCGCACCGCACCGCACCACTTTTTTTTAACTCTCACATTTATTGAAATCAATTGATTTTCTCTGTTTCGCATTTTACTGATCTAACTGCAGTTAGTAAGTCAATGTTGTCAATATTTTCTTATACGTGTGTGTATCTATCTGTCTGTTATGGTAATTTATAGATATCGTCATACTTCATCAAAATTTGCTTCCGGTCAAGAACTAGGAAATGATTCACCTGTTCAAGTTGTTATTTTCAGATATATCATCTAGCAAGTTCATTTATGCCTGAGGTATTGCACGCTGAAGAGCAAAGGAACCAACTACTAACGGAAGGGAATGAAAATCACACAGGGAAAGAAGGTAGAATGAAGATACTAACAAATGAAAATACACTACCCTCACTCAAATGGTGAGATTACACTAGCGATGTTGTGTGGAACCATGAAGTACAGTTAGGAAAAAATGAGGATATGTTTCATTGAAAAGATCTGCCTATAGAATTAAAAAAAGTTGATGATCGAAGAAACATCATTAATATAAATAGTAGATAGCATATAACCTCCACCCACCATTGTGATCAAAGCAGCCAAAATTAGCTTCCTAAATTTTTTATCCTTGCAATGCACTCTTGCTTATATCAGTGTGTGTTGTGTTACTGTCAAAGTGAAAGAAATGACCAAAAATGTAAAATAATGAGAAGTAATTGCTCCAGAAGAAATTATACATCTAATGGTTACCAACAAGCAGAAAACCAAATCAAGTCCAGAAGCTATATAGTTTAAATAGTTCCTTCACATGCGCGTTCTGTTCTATGTTTGAAATACATAACAAACAGAATTTGAAAGCACTTGACAAGAAAGTAGTCTTACAAGTTATTTATTACTCGATTGTTTTGATATAAGCTTTTCCCCGCTTTCTTTTGCAGCATTATCTGTCCCTTCAGTTGAAAAAGGACAAACTAGGCTTTCAGTGTAGATTTTCATAGCATGATTGCTTTCACGGTTAGTAACATTTGTATATCTGAGAGATTCATCTTTTGAATTGTCTATCATGAACTCTAATCGAACCAAGAACAACATTTCACCTTTATTTGATATGAAAAAAGGCGTATTACATTGACCATTTGGATACCTGATGGTATACTTCTTTATCCAAGATTGTTTAACCCCGTACTCCTTCATTACCCAAATACAGAAATGAGTTTGCTTATAATCAGTAAAGACACAAAGATCACTTCCCACGGTCCATACACACGATTCAGTCTCTCCTACTCCATAGGAGGGTTTCTCCACCTTATCCCATATCTCATTAGCTAAATCAAAGGAAACAATATTCTTTTTCTCGCGGCCTATATTCCAATGAAGCTTCCCATTCGCAAACTCGGCTGAAAAACTTAAACTGTCTACATAAGATCCATCATTGTTTTTGATAATGTTTGTCTCACCACAATAATCAACACTAGTCCAAGAGTCACTTTTTAGACTATATACTTTGATCTCAACGTCATCTGCTCTAAATATTATCAATATAATGAAAAAAAAAATACTCATAACCTTATAATCATGATGTAGCTCATCATACCCAAAACCATATGAGGGATCGTAAGATGGTCCTTCCCACCTAGGTCTAAATTCAGGCAAATTCTTGTGTTTTCTAATTGTTGGATTCCATAGAACCAAAGTAAAATCAACTCATTGCAAGATCCCACAATATGGAGATCATAACTGTCGTCTTCAATGGGATAACCCAAGTCAACAGCCTCAGTAACAGAGTTATTAAATAAAGATGCAACAGGACATCCTTTGAAACACCACTTATCTCCAAACTCAAGATCATTCAAAATAATCAAATGGAGCATCTCTTCCTTATTGGTTGATAAACTGAGATGGGTGTTGATAAATTCAGGACTACATATTAAAGCAAGTCAAGATTTCGAAACAGACCTGAATTCAACAAAGATTTTACAGGAAACCTGGAGAGGATTTCAGTAATGATTTCTGGTGGCAGAATACACATTGAATCTGCTGGAAATTGAGTAATATTGGAGGCGCCATCTTCAACTTCCATTTAAATGTTTAAGGATTTGCACACAGAGCCACAAATGACCATTGATATACACTTCCCCAACACCAACCTTCATGTTTTTCTAAACTTATATACTCCTACCACGTGCCAAGTTATCCGTGGTAATTTCAAAATGATACACAAGTTTTCTCTCAACTGAACTATCTACTTCTACTCTTACCACGTGTCACATTATCCTTAGTGACTTCAAAATAGTATTGGAATAAAGTGGTCTAAAATAAATAAATTGTTAGAAATATTTTTTAATCTTCAAAATAAATAAATTATTATTTTTTAAAAGAGATATGATAAAAATTTCTTTCAATTTTATAGATTATTAAGTGGTTCACATCTTTTAGAAATATAATTTAAAAATAATCTATAATTTATAGCTTAATTTTTTTAAAAGATGTGTATCATATCTCAATAATCCATTTATTTGGACTAGACGAAATATCAGAATATGAATAGTTTTTGTCATGTCATGGTTTATTGCTCCCTTCATTTCTAGTACTTAATAGCATTAATTTGAAAGGTAACTTGAATAAACTGTTTTTATTTATTACTTATTTTTATTTACTATTTTTTTTACTCTATTAACATCTCTTCATATTTATTTATTAAGTGTTAAAGTGAAAACAAATTTATGTCTTGATTTTATAAAATGACAAGTACTAAGGATTGCTCCTTATTTTTAATAAAGACGATAACTAACTAGAAAGGGAGATATTGAGCAATATATGAATCCATTTTACGTATTAAAATGAAGTATTATCATCTTGTTCTGCAGAAAGACAAGGTAACATTTTCTCTGGCATCACACGACCTTTCATTGCAATTTTTTTTATCCAAGAAAGATAGTAAGATTTAGATGCGAGAGGCATATTAACAACATAACTCCATCTATAATAAACAGTTACTTGAGAAAATTGAAGGAAAGGTGTCTTTTAAGTCTTGAATGAAGAATAGGTGACATTGACCAACAGATAAGGTCAAACATCATTAGAAAACTTGATTAAGTTAATTGTGGACTTGATTAATATTTTCAAAACTTTCTAATCTTTTCAAAAATACAAATCAACCCAACCCACACCCCTCTTCTATCCAAATCAACCACTCTCTCTCTCTAGCTTCTCTCAACTCTCTCCCAACCAACAGTTCTGCAAAATTTCTCCCTTCAACCTCCGGCGACAAATAGTCGGGAGAGTTTCTTTTCGACTTTCAACCGTCAATCGACGTGAATACTTTTTCGGCGACAATAACTTCGAATTCTTCGTCCTCCCATTTCCTTTTTTACAAGTAAAGAATTATGAAGAAACAGAGGAACTTGAGCCAACTACTCTTCTGGTATTGAAATATGGACTGAATAAAACCCTAATTTCTGATATTTCTGTATTTCTTCTTCTTGTTGTCGTACTGTTGATTCGAATTTTTTGGTGATTTTTTTTCACAGTTGATGTTCTTAGTATGTGTGTGTGTGTGATATGTTGGTGTTGCTGGGTTGATTTATTGTTTGTCTTGGTAGAAATGGTATTGCAACAGTTGAAACATCTGATGTAATAGATGAAATATATGATACAACAGATGAAAATCTGATGCAACAGATGAAAAATCTGATGCAACTATGAAAATCTGATGCAACAGGTGAACAATCTAACAGATCATTCATCTGTTGCGACAGACGACTCTTCTGTTTGGAAGAAATCTAAACAATATTGATCCAACAGATAACTGATTAGTGATCTATTTTTATTATTTCCAACAGTTTACTCTTCATTTTACAACAGATTAGGACTGTTTTTATTCTTTTCAACGATTTACTCATCCGTTGCAACAGGTCGGTTATCTGTTGCAATAGATAACATACCTGGTGCAACATATTAGTGATCCATTTTTATTCTTCCCAATGGTTTACTCATCCATTACAACAGGTCGGTTATATGTTGCAACAGATAAAATACCTAGTGCAACAGATTAGTGATTTGTTTTTATGGTTTTCAACGGATTACTCATCCGTTGCAACGGGTCAGTTATGTGTTGCATCAGATAAAATACCAGGTGCAACAGATAGTGTTGTTTTTATGGTTCCCACGGATTACTCATCCGTTGCAACAGGTCGGTTATATGTTGCAATAGATAACATACCTGGTGCAACAGATTAGTTATCTATTGGAACTGTTATATTACTGTTATGCATTAATCAATAATAATCTATGTTATGTTCCTATTAATTTAAGATAACATGGCTCCCAAAAGAAAAAAAAATCGAATCAAGTCTAAGTAAAGGAACAAGTGCAGCAGCTCAGCTACATCCATCACTCTAGGAGTTTGCTTTACAAGCGTTATCTCAATCAGGAGCAGAAGATAATGAACACAGGGAGGAGGAATCTTTCAAAAGAGATGATCCAAATGCTAATAGCCCTTTCATCGAAGAGTTGGTCAAAACCTTCAGCATTGATCGTTTTCCTGTGAGAATGCAAAGCGATGGTGCCACAGATTTAACGGGTGATCTCGTGGTTAAGTCAGTCATGGAAAAATCTTTTGACGCCTTCATAAAAATACTTCAAAAACAAAAGTTGGATTCTTATTTCAGGGAAAGATGCTTTGGGCAATATCTTGATTTGCCGGAGGACAACAATGCTTATTTCCAGATAAAAATGGCATATGATCTTCTCAAGAGCAGGTTTATGTATGAAAACAAAGATAAGATGGATGAGGTGTGGATAAATTACTTTGGCATGCCTGTTTGTTTTGGTTGGGAGGAGTTTTCCATAGTTACCGGACAAAAATGTTATCCTCCTTCTCCTTCTCAAGTTATACCTATTCTGACTCAAAAAATCACCCCACATACCCATAAAAGGAAAAGGCAAGTCGAGTGATCGTGATGACCTGGTGTCAATTGTTGGTCTAAGCTTCAAAAACAAAAATCTGATTGAGAAGCACAAGAAATCATTGTGCTTGGTTTGGTTTGTACATAATGTTCTTTGGGCTAGAGACGTTAACAACAACATAATCCTCGATTTAATAAATCTCTCCGAGGATCTTGAGACATTTAACTGCTATTCTTGAGGTTATGAAAGCTTCGAAATAACTGTCGAATATTTTTTGACTTCGTTAACGCCAAAAACAGTCAACTTATATGATTTTCCATGGGCCTTCATGGTAAATATTTCTTTTATCATGATATGATTCATCATTTTTTTATTCGATAGTACTTTTGATTTATTGGCGTTATGTTATAGGCTTGGGCATTTGAAGCCATTCCTTATTTGAGACAACAAGTGAACTACCAAGAAGAAGTTTCTTGTCCAAGAATTCTGAGATGGTTGTCGGCCAAAACCGATAAAAATGCAAAATTTCTTGATCTTTTCAATCCCCCCAAGGAAGCAGTAAGTCCAATTCTAATCAAGTTTTTGTTTTAATTAATGATTAAATGATTTCATCATCACTCTTAATATATGTACCAATTTATTTTAGATTGTCCATCCGTGGCTTGTTTCGACCAACCAAGAGTTGAAGATGCTATTTTTTCTTACTTTATGATCTGTGCAAACTTTATCGGACCCTAAGGTTGTTTATGGAATAAAAATGGAATTGTTTAGAGCAACAACCATCACAAGAAAAATAATTTTGGAGGGTGGGGCTAATGATGCTTCTCTTATAGTTTTTGAAACAACAAGCCATTATGATTATGATCATAATGGTTGTACAGATTTTTCTCCTGATTTTTCTGTATCTAGCGAATGTTCTTCACGCAAATGTCAAGACTGCAAGGCGAAAAACGATGGAGTGATTAATTCTATTAATGCACTAACTGCTTCTGTAAATAAAATGACATCTAAAAGGGGTGTCATTCCATCAAAGAGGATTTCATATCCAGACACTCCACCAGAGATCAAGGCGGCTAAAAGGAGAAGGAAAGACACTTCCAAGGCATCATCAATCATCAAAAAAAGTAAGATTGCAACGCCTCTGTCTTTGTCTTATACCAATGTTCAGTGTGCAAGGGCCACAAAAGAGCAGTATGAGCTGAAGAAGGTGAATGTACATTATCTGTTCCAAAAAATAAAAAGACACATATCTATTTTAACAGATGATACATCTGTTGAAAATTATCAAACAGATGTATACATCTGTTGCAACTATTTTCTAACCTGTTGCATCATATTCGTTATCTGTTTCAACAGATGAGTCTTATATTGTAACAGATGGGTCATCTGTACTGCTCTAATTTACCTGTTCGAATTTGTCCCAATAGATAATCCATCTGATGCAACATAAGACTCATCTATTGCAATAGATAGAAAATCTTTTGTATATCTCTACTTAGCATTGACAATTCTAGCTTTCCAGGTGGATGTCACAGCTACTGCCGAAGAGCATAATATGACAGTTGATAATCCATCAACTGCTTCCAAAGATGAAGAAAAAGTGGAGCCTGTCAGTTTGGGAGAACGGAAGAATTACCCATTTGAAGGGTTCAACATCTCGGATGAGGCTCCTAAAAAACTAACACAGTTGATCAACGACTATTCAGAATGGATTGCCGATGGGTTGTTAAAGCATCATGCCGGCAGGTACATAAATCAATTTTATGGATATTGGTTTATACAATTCTTATTGTAAGAACCTGATATTAACACATATAAATCATTATGTAGAAAATAAAATGACGAGCGCTACAAAGTGAACGAATCGAGTCTTGGTTTTGATATGTTCGACTTTGTTGTTGCACATTTCGGAATGAAGATTTGGTTCTATTTGATGTCATAGCCCCAAACTTGCTGGAATGATGAGGTTTAAAGGCCATACATATTACTATTAATTAATACTTTATTTAATTGCATCTGTGTATTGATTTTTTTGTCACGTAGTCCAAAATGTTTGATAATATATGCAGCACATCGATGTCACTTTTTACTACCTCTGAAAGAATACCAAGTTGCAAACACAAGAATAATACAGATACACAATAGGCAATTGTTTGTACAAAGTTTACATCAATAAAGCCTATGATATGTATTGTCAATAGCATCCGGAAGTTTTCCAAAACGAGGAATGCTTAATCAACATCATCAAAGGTTTTAGCATTCCGGCTGGCTTACCTTGGCATTTGGTCAACAAAGTGTACATCCCAATCAATTATGGTGATGAATTTCATTGGGTGTTGGTTGTCGTCATTCTAAAAGAGAGGCGCATTCGAGTTTATGACTCGATGTCGTGAAGGAGACATTTCGAGTCGTCGTCTGAGATACAAAAGCTGGCCAAAATATTGCCTACTTACCTTGATATGAGTGGCTTTTTGGATCAAAAGGTCCGTACTGATTGGTCGACGATTGAAGCATACCGGGATAAAATGGCTAATCCATTTGATGTACAATATGTTGACGGAATTGCTCAACAAACCATTGGTAGCCTGTAAGTATAAGTGTAATGATTTAGTTTCATTTCACAAATTTCACAACCCTTGCATGGACTGCAAGATATGGATTATCTATTTTTTTATAATGCAGGGATTGCGGTCCTTTTCTTGCCGCCTATGTCGAGTATTTGAGCGATGGATTACAAGTACCAAATGATGGACTTGATGCCGGATTACTCCGCAAAAGATATGCTACTCTTTTATGAAAATATGGAGAAGTGAAAACTCAGAAGCCGTATACAACCGACGTTAAAGATCCACGACGACCAAAGCCGAATTCCATAGCACTGAATGAAGAACAACTTGTCCATATTGAATAGATCTTTATAGCTTGAGTTCGTCAATGTAATAACCTATCCGCCTTGGTTTAACTTGTTGATTTATTTGTAGAGTAGATCGTTTGTACTCATAATAATTTTTTTTACATTTTATTTATTTGTTGAGTTATTTCATGTAATTTCCGAAGGCTTTGATTTATTTTATTCTGTCTATGAATATAATTAATTCTGAATTTTGAACATGTTAATTGAAATGTAGTACAAGATTTAAATATCACAACAGATAATACATCTGCTGCAACAGACGACATATCTTATCAAACAGATTTAGACATATGTTGCAACATAAGATGCAACACGTAAGTCATCTGCTGGAAATTATATAACAGGTCTTCCTACTTTTTTTATTTGCTCCAACAGATTACCGATCAGTTGCAACAGATAAGTTATATATTTCAACAGATTATAAATCTGTTGCGACAGACAGACGGGGAACATCTGCATAACGTAACAGATGACCAACCTATTTCAACAGATAATCAATCTATCACAACAGGTAATATATCTGTTATGACAGATATAAAATCTGTTTCATTATAAAAATTCAACTTTGCCAGACATAAAAATTACTGCCCCTACATGTATAGTGAATTGGGTTGAAATAAAAATTTATTATCGTGTTCGTCTCTTTCTTTGTACATATTCTTTTTTATACACGGGCTCCAACCATTTAGTTAGTACCCCATATGCCCAGACCCATTGCATCTTTCCCACAATGGTGTCGTACACACCGGTTATTTATGTGCCGGTCAGCAAACACTCGATGTATGCAAGCGAGTACGGCCCGCACGCTGCATTAGTTGTATTTTTTGGGAGCTGGATGTTCTTATTTCAACCTTCAAAAATCCATGATTCCTTAGCCAAGACTTCAGCCAGCAAATAATCCATCAGCTTACTCTGCGTCAACAACTTGGGCAACAACTTCAAGAGTGGCTGCATGTGGGTTAAAACGTCTTCTCACTGAACACAGGTAAGTTGCAGTCATAAACCTTAATCTTTCCCTCGTATAGTAGTATCTCAACAGTGAGAAAATGGGTGACATCCATGTTCATAACTGCAAAGATTCTCTTTGCCTTGGTCCAGCTTTTTCTGTGTGGATATAGCCTCTTCCCTCTAACATATTTAATCGCTTCTTTATCCCATTGGAACGTAGAAATTAACTGATCAAATCCCGAGCCACCGGAATCAGCTATTTTACATAGTTTAGCGTACCTATCCTTGAAATTATTGTCGAAGTTGAGGCCCATTATCCTATCAGCAGCATCATAAGCATCCGGGTACGCTAATTGTCTGCCCCTCATGAAGCAGAGAATTTCATCAACATACTATGGTATAAGAAGATAATTTTTAAATAGGTTAGTAATTGTAAAGAATAAAAACATAGTCGAAAGAATCCAATGGAGAGGGTTCTCTGAATTAGTTCACAGATTACCCAGCCAACGCAACTTATGCAACAAATGTGTGTTATGTTGCAATAGAATACCAAGTTTTCGCAATAGATTACACAATTGTTGCGTAGATTCTTCTTCATGAAGTAGATTGGAAGTGTAGGTTAGTAAAAGTAAACTTACTTTGTCCTCGTTCCACACGCACATATTTGTCATATTCGAGAAGTCTTTGGCGGCAAATGAATGCATGGTGTATTCTTTTTTAACCTTCATCTTGATGAATTCTTCCAGTTCCTTCTTCTTCTCCTTGCCAAGCGCCGCGAATATGTCTACCTTCTTTGGCGGCCCCTGAACTTCATCAACTATTGGAGCGGGAAGAGTTGCAATTTTTGCTGATTTCAGAATGAAGAGAATTTGTCTAATTTTTCTTCTCTTCCTCCTAACCTCTACTGTAGGAGTGCATGGATCTCTCACCTCGTTGGATGGTATGACACCCCTCCTGAATTTTAACTCCTCGACAGCTTCAGCAATAGCCTCTAGCTTGTCGAGAAGTTTATCCTCTCTGTCCTTGCACACTTTGCATTTGCAATGAGAACATGAGGGTGAGAGGGACCACTGTAAGGGTGGGAGGGACCGGTGTAAGGGTGAGAGGGAGGTCCTGTGAAAGGGGTGTTTTCAAACATATTTATTTTTTGCTGAGCACCAACATGCTCATAATCACGACTGGCAGTAGAAGCAGCAGCAGGATGGCTTCTACCTACATAAACAACTCCACCAGCAACACCCCCAGAAGAAGCACCCAGATCTGTTGCAGTTTGAGTTAGGTCGTGAAGAGCTTCAATATTAGACTGACCTTGCCTAACTGCTCTTCCTATGGATGTTGCTCCATCCAAGTCCTTCTTTATTAACTCCACCGTTGGGTTTTCTTTTATATCAACAAGACCCAGAGTAAGAAAAGAAGTCATCCCCAACTCATCAATGGTAGGCACGATCCAAGGATGCACAACCTATAAAAAATGACAGGAGGAATTTAAACCATATAATAATAATTTGCAGTCAGTTGGGTTACATGGGGCTCGGGTTATGTTAACACAGCTAACTTATGCAACAGACGATCTAGCTACCGCAACAGCTGATCTGTATGTTAAAACAGATTGATAATATGTTGCATCAGAATACCCATCTATTATATAATTACAGTAGATGGGTAATCTGTTGAGTAGGGTTCATAGAACAGAGCAACATATGGTTAATCAATTGCGAAATATGGATCGTCTGTTGCAACAGATTACCCATCTATTGCACTAGTTGCAGTTGATGGGTAATCTGTTGCAACAGATGGAACAACTATTTCAATATCTTTCTTTGAGGCAAATTATTTTAGTTGAAAGAAGACGTACTGCATCATTTGAAGGGTTAAAGAGATCAGCCTCGTTAATATATTTTTTGTTGCTCTCTACTGCAGCCAACCACCTAAGGATCCTTGGATGAAAAACCTTATCCGGATAATCCTTTAATGCTTTCGGAGGGGAGGAATGACTTCACATGCCCAAGCCTAAAAATTATAAACAGAAAGCAAGCAAAAAAAAAGTCACAAGTATATTCAATATAAATTAATGAATGAGTAAAAATAGTGATCAATTTTACCATGAAAGCCCTAGGAAAGCCGTATAATGTGGTCATCTTTGGCTTTAGCTCTTTCAGTAAATATTTGACAGTCAAGTAGTAGCTGTCATAGCCCCAGGGATAATCGTTGAATTTCCCAAAATCATCAGCAAGCGCCAACAAATAATGTTTTATGACTTTCTTGACGTCTCCTGCCAATAAAATAGAATGGACAAACCAAACTAAGCATAATTTCTCCCTGTAGTGCTTTGGTATGTCTTTATTCTGGAGATCCGCTATCAAATCCTTCACTTTGTAGCTAGGTCCAACAATGCCCAACAACTCATCTTTTTTTACCTTGAGTTTGTTGGACCTTTTAGGGGTTTTTCCTTGATGGCAGGTTCTTCTGGACGATCGCATCTCAAGCCCGTCACAATGGCAAACTCTTTCAATCCAAAACAAACTAGCATGCCACAGTAGTTGATCCAGACTTCATCCATCTTATTTCCGCCCTTCTTCAGACCTCCATCATCCCCTGCATACATAATCTTGTGCTTGAGAAGTCCATATACCATGATCATTAGGAAACGAAGAGGGCGGGGCCCAGACAGCTCAAGAAAGTGTGCAAAGCAGCTCTTCTTAAAAAGTCCATCTATGTTTTCCTTCTTTATAATACTCCTAAGTTCGTCAAAAGGTTTCCCCAACTAACATTTAAGTACAAAATCACCAAACATTGTATTAGGATTATTCATCGACATCGCAACTCAAAACTTGTCAATACTAATGGTTTTGACAGAATCATGCTGGAATTTCGATATTATTTTACACTCTATTGGTGAGGAGGAGTTATCATTTTCCTCGGCTTCATTTTGCCCTGACTAAGATTGTTCTGGAAGTTCCTCCAAATCTATCTGTTCTCTAGCCTTTTTTGTTTGGTGATCGGAAGTTGCCCCACTTTCTCCACTTTCTGTTTTTTTTTTCTTTTGGGAGACATCTTTTAAATACAAACAAAAGAAAAATAAAAAATATATTGCATTTGATGTCTGCATAATTTTTTTAAAAAAGGTGAGATAAATTTCAATAAATTATTCTTACCACATAACCAAAAAAAAATACTCCAACGGACAACCCATCAGTTGGAACAGATAGGGAACCCAAATCTGTTTGAACACCTATTTAATATCTCCCCACAGATACTTCACCTGTTGCAACAGGTGGAGAAATTTCAATAAATTATTCTATGCCACATTACAAGAAAATACTCCAACAGATAACCCATCAGTTGGAACAGATGGGGAATCTATTTGAAGACCTATTCAATATCTCCCAACAGATCTTCTACCCGTTGCAACAGATGGACCACAACCACCAAAACCAATGCCATAACCAATGCCACCAAGACCACCATCAATGCCACCAAGACCAACACCAAGATCACCGACACCACCGCCAAAAAATACAAATACCAACACCACCAACAACAGCCACCAACAATACCACAAACACCATCCAACAATACCACGACAGTCAACAAAACACTGAGATAAAAACTAGGGGGTGCTTTCTACTTTTTTAGCATCAAAACTCAAAATTGTTAACCCATTCTCGAAGATAATACAACTAAAAGTCTTCTTTTTTATCATTAACTAAAAAGCCCTATTTTTTAGAATAAAGAACAAATGTAGAACTCTTCTCCAACTCTATTACATGCGAATATAGAGAAAACAATGGATACAAGAGAGAATGAAGTCAAAAAAACAACTATATGTAGTCATAAATGTGAAGAAAATCAACCTGTTTTGAAGGATTGAGCAATATGTTGAGTAGTTGTTGTTTGTATTATTGAGAGGGAGAGGACACCTCGATAGAGAGAGAGAGAGAGAGAGAGAGAGAGAGAAGAGCTAGAACTTAAGATTTGAAATAAAAAGTTTTTCGCGCAAATGGATGATTTGTATGGGTTGATTTGTAATTTTGAAAAAGAATGACAAGTTTTAAAATTACTAATTTGGTCCGAATTGATCTTAATTAATTTTAAAAAATTTAAAAGATATAGTTTTTAAAACATTGAGTTGTTGAGAACTCATTTCAACTCAGAGTGATCAATCGACGACTCAGGTCGGGATGAATGAAATACCAACGCCATGCAATTGCAAAGACTCGATTGGATTTGTAGTTGATCCTGCGAGCTCATTCATTCATCCCTAGTTCCACCTAAATCAACTTAGGTACTATCACTATCCTAACATTGAGTTGATAAGAACTCATTTCAACTCAGAGTGATCGATCGATGACTCGGGTCGGGAGGAACGCAATACCAGCGCCATGTAATTGCAAAGACTCAATTAGATTTGTAGTTGATCCTGCGAGCTCATTAATTCATACCTAGTTCCACCTAAATCAACTTAGGTACTATCACTATCCTAACATTGAGTTGATGAGAACTCATTTCAACTCAGAGTGATCGATTGACGACTTGGGTCGGAATGAACGCATACCAATGTCATGCAATTATAAAGACTCGATTGGATTTGTAGTTGACCCTACGAGCTCATTAATTCATCCCTAGTTCCATATAAATCAACTTAGGTACTATCACTATCCTAACATTGAGTTAATGAGAACTCATTTTAACTCAGAGTGATCGATCGATGACTCGGGTTGGTATGAACAAAATACCAACGCCATGCAATTAAAAAGACTCAATTGGATTTATAGTTGACCCTGCGAGCTCATCTATTCATTCCTAGTTCCACCTAAATCAACTTAGGTATGATAACTATCCTAACATTGAGTTGATGAGAACTCATTTCAACTTAGAGTAATCGATCGACGACTCGGGTCAGGATGAACACAATACCAATGTCATGCAATTGCAAAGACTCGATTGAATTTATAGTTGACCCTGCGAGCTCATTCATTTATCCCTAGTTCCACCTAAATCAATTGCAATGAAATCTGTTGCAACAAATGACTAAGCTGTTGAAAAATTTCAAACAAGTACATATATGTTGCAACAGATGACACATATGATTTAATTATCAAATAGATATTTGCATATGTTGTGATAGATGACTGAGCTATTGGAAATTTTCAAACAGATATTTATATCTGTTGTAACAAATGATGTATCTGATTTTATTAATTACCAAATGAACATTTTCATCTGTTGTCACAGATGAATGAGATGTTGGGATTTTTAAACAGATATTTATATCTGTTGTAATAGATAACTGAGCTGTTCGGATTTCTAAACAGATATTTATATATGTTGCAACAGATGACATATCTGTTTGAAAATATTTTTTTCTCTTTTAATTTTAAAGCAAGAAGCTTCTGGTCCGAGTAGATAATATCAAGTAGTAGTACTTAGTACTTACTACTAAAGGCGGTAAAAAATATTTCTTGGATCTCTCAAAAGTGAGTTCATTGAGCAGTCTTGTCTTGTCTTTTCAATGTCAGTAGTCTTAGTCTTACTCGTGCCCCTCAAATTATTAATGATATTAATGAATATTGAAAACCACCACGTCTACGTACATAATACATCTATAGAAATTATCTCATCTCTTCCTTCAGCTGCAGTTTATTTTATTCAACCCTCATTTTTTTCTCTCTCCTCTTTAGGGTCACAACCTTTTTTTCTCTCTTTCCTCTTCTCTTCTCATAAAGATCTTTTCGGATCTAAACCCATCCATATCTTTCCTCGACTTAAATTTCTATTTTGATCCTTTTTTTTATATTAAGGCATGGTTCATTATTGCTCTTTCATTCTCGCCTTCTTCTTTGCAAGTTATTTACATCTATTTTTCTATTTAATTACTATTTACCCATATCATATTTATTAAAAAAAAATAAGAACTTGTAAGTGTTGAATAGACAATCCAAGAATTTTTATTACAATATGAGAAAAAAGTCATCTGTTGGGAGATGTTTAAAAGCCTTATTGGCAGTATCATTTTTTTGTATGTATTTTGTTTGTTTCATTATTGTTGATGCAGTTATTGATGTTGTTGGTGAGGTTGGCGTTGTTGGAACTTGTGGTGTGGTGTTGTTGATGGTTCTGGAACAAAGGATGTTGCTTCTTTGTTGTTGATGATGTTGTTGGCACAAATGTTGTTGTTTCTTTTTTATTGATGTTTATGTTGTTGTTGATGTTGTAACAGATGGAGAAACTGTTGAAATAAATAAAACCACCAGAAAGGCTGGTTTGATGTATTCCATCAGACTCCACATCTGTTGCAACAGACTCCACATCTGATGCAACAGATGGATAATGTTCGTTTTGTGATATCAATTTTTTTCCTCTTCTTTGTAGATATAAGGAACTGACAGTTGATCAACTTTTGACGGACTATCGCAAGAGGCTGCAGTAAATATGGGATCGGAGGAATAAGCTGCTTGCAGATGGAACCATTTCATATGTGGGAGGTATGTATTATTGATAATGTTATTGTGGAAACAAACACAAAGTGCACTGATTTTGTGAATGATGTTTTTACTGATTAGTCATAGATCATTCAAACAACATGTCTATAATTTTATAGTTAAGTTTTGTAGGTCCGAACTGATAAGGCTGAGGGACCATGAATATGATTCTGATAGCCTGTTAAGATTTAATGTCGGTTGTTGCTCATGTTTATTTGTCAAGAAGGGATCTAGTTTTTGTGTCATTGTAAAGAGATTCAATAGCGATTGGACTAACTTTTAGGGTGCATTGGACCCTTAGAGGGCCTTCGGAGCTTAGCATTGCATCTAACAAGAACGGAAAACCAATATAGTTATTGCCCTGACCAAAATTTATATAGTTGTATTGCTCGCTCGGGTGATGATTATATGTCAGAAGGTGCGGTAGAAGAATTCTTTCGAGGGAAAATAGGTGGTTGATGGAAGACTATATCATCTGAGAGCTAATTAAAGAAGAGACACAGGGTAGAAAGTAACTTCTAACGAATCTGACCGATGAAATTATCTTAACAGATGCGAAATCTGAATCAAGTGCAAATATAAAAGTGTATCCGGTAATGTAATTTTGTCTGTTGTGTCTCTGAAAGAAAAACAATGCAGATGGACACTTTTCTAGGGAACTGCATGGTCGGGATTATCACCTAGGTAGAAAATAGGAGAAGAACAACAAAGCAGCCTCACGGGCATCGAGGGTAGAAATGATGTTCAGCAAGTCTAGAAAACTTATACCAACAACAACTGCAGTTAAAAAAAGGAAACTAAGCGAAGACGACAATTTCTAAATTCTAAATTTCATCCCATGCCTTCTTGTTTGTGTTTCCGACCAGGTCCACTGTCGTTTACCTGATCGGAACCACAAACGAGATTGAAAGGAAAATAGAGTATCATTGCTTCCTTAGCAATATGGTTATAATTGTTTGTGTTTTCTTGCCTTGACATGCTTTCAACATTCCTTAGAGAAGATCAGATGCTTGTTGTAGTATGTGAATTCCGATAATTTTTAAGATTACCTCCAGTTTGTTGATTTTGTATTCAAGTTGGTCGTTGCCTTCTTCGAAGTTGGTAAGGAGTTCCTCGTCTCTTGTGAGCTCGATCAGGAACACTACCTTCAAAGTTGTGGCATTCTAGAAGCCCTTCAAAACACTTTCTTCAGAAGCCTTAAGGGATACATGAAAGGTCTTTGTATTTGTTTTAGGTCAAAATGTGTTGATGCACGTTGAAGATGTGGTCCCAATAGTTGAACAACACACTTTTATCATGCATTTCTCCATGCATATTGCTCAACCAATTTAATAAATTAGTAAGCATGGAGTTACGTAGTGTGTGATCTAAACCGGCTCTACCAAGCCTATCAAACGTTATGCAAATCTAAGCTCATTACTCTATCAAAAAAATATGACCGAGTTAGTGCACAAATCGAACGAGCTCAATATCTCAGCCTTTTTGCTGATCGCTCTTCTCCAATATAGATGACAAGATATCTGCTATGCAAAAGTCTACACCGTCGCTAGACATGTTTTCCTGGGAATAATTCTTCAGAAGACATCTTGTCAAATTGGTTTTGCATGTCTGGCAGTGGTGTAGACTTTTGCATAGCAGATATCTTGTCATTTATATTGGAAAAGAGTGATCAGCAAAAAGGCTGACGGATTGGGTTTTTTGTTATTTGTACACTAACTCAGGCATATTTTTAATAGGGTAATGAGCTCGGAGTTACGTAACGTTTGATAGTCTTGGTAGAGCCAATTTAAATCACATGCTACGTAACTCCATGTTTACTAATTTATCAAATTGGTTGAGGAAGATGCATGGAGCAACGCTCGATAAAAGTATGTTGTTCAACTATTAGGACCACATCTTCAACGTGCATCAACACATTTTGACCTAAAACAAACACAGCGACCCTCCATGTATCCTTTATGGCTTCTGAAGAAAGTGTTCTGAAGGGCTTCTAGAATGCCACAACTTTGAAGGTAGTGTTCCTAATTGAGCTCACAAGAGACGAGGAACTCCTTACCAACTTCGAAGAAGGCAACGACCATCTTGAATACAAAATCAACAAGCTGGAGGCAATCTTAAAAATTATCGGAATTCACATACTACAGCAAGCATCTGATCTTCTCCAAGAAATGTTGAAAGCATGCTAAGGCAAGAAAACACAATCAATTAATCCATATTGCTAAGGAAGTAATTATACTCTATTTGCCTTTCAATATCGTTTGTGGTTCCGATCAGGTCAACGGCAGTGGACCTGATCGAAAATATAAACAAAAAGGCATGAAATGAAATTTAAAATTCAGAAATTGTTGCCTTCGCTTAGTTTCCTTATTTTAACTATAGTTGTGGTTGGAGTAAGTTTTCTAGACTTGCTAAACATCATTTCTACCCTCGATGCTCGTGAGGCTGCTTTGTTCGTCTTCTCCTATTTTCTACCTAGGTGATAATCCCGACCATGCAGCTCCCTAGCAAAGTGCCCATATGCATTGTTTTTCTTTTTGAGACACAGCAGACGAAATTACATTATCGGATACACTTTCATATTTGCACTTGATTCAGATTTCACATTTGTTAAGATAATTCCATCGGTCAGATTCGTTAGAAGTTACTTTCTACCCTGTGTCTCTTATTCAATTAGCTCTCAGATGATATAGTCTTCCATCAATCACTCATTTTCCCTCGAAAGCATTCTCCTACCGCACCTTCTGGTATATAATCATCACCCCGAGTGAGCAACCCAAATATATAAATTTTGGCCAAGGTAATAACTATATTGGTTTTCAATTCTTGTTTAATGCAATGCGAGGCTTCTAGGTCCCTCTAAGGGTCCAATGCACACTTAAAGTTAAGTCCAATCGCTATTGGTTCTCTGTAGAGACGACAAATATTAATTCCTTCTCAAAACTTGACACGCATAAACACGAGAACCAACCGTCAGTAATTCGTAACAGGGTATATGCACCATCTTCATGAGGTACTCAGCCTTATCAATTTTGAACCCATTAAACTTAACGGTATAATGCAGAATCTTGTTTGAATGATCAATGCCTAATCAGT
Organism: Capsicum annuum; assembly: GCF_002878395.1. Taxonomy (NCBI): domain Eukaryota; kingdom Viridiplantae; phylum Streptophyta; class Magnoliopsida; order Solanales; family Solanaceae; genus Capsicum; species Capsicum annuum. The sequence continues at coordinate 1,014,181 of NC_061111.1, forward strand.
TAAAAACTGCATTCGCAAAAACATTGTACTTTATATGTGTTGTCCCAGTAACCTTATCAGTAATACATACTTAACTCCCACACATATGATAATGGATCCATCTGCACGCACCTTATTCTTTCTAGCCCATCTATGGCTTAAATTGAATAAACAGATGACTAGCTTATTGCAACAGATGACACATCTGTTTATATTGTCAAACAATTGGAGACATCTGTTACGACAGTTGATCAACCTGTTGCAGAAATCAAACAAATATATACATCTATTGCAAAAAGATTGCCAGTATGTTGTAAGTTATCTAACAGAAAGAATATATTTTGCAACAGATTACCCATCTGTTAGGTTTATTTTAAAGCAATTTTCTTTTCTTTTTGAGATACAATAATTTATAAATAGGTCCCTCCTTAAAAATATGAATGATCCATATTCGTATAAGAATATTCATATCGAGACCTTACATGAACTTAGAAGGCAGTTTGATGAACTCCAGAGATATTTGGCTGACTTCGGAGCAAGGCTGCCGGATGAAAGATGTATGATTGACAATAATGCTAATAGTAGTAATAATAATTAGGTAATATTTTTTATTTTAGCGATTATTTTCCTCCTTTTGTATATCAAATCTACCCAAGGGATTCAAAAATCTATGAACATTCATTTCATTTTGTTGTCGACTTTGAATTTTTAATTCTTATTCAGTATTTAATAATAATCATTCTGTTTATTCCTTGTTCTCAATATGTCGACGGTTGGTGGTAGGAATTGAGCAGAAATTTATGTCAACAGTTAGAGGTTAATCTGCTACGACAGATCGATCATATGTTGCACCTGGCAGTTATTAATAAAAAAGGGCGATTTTTGTTATTGAGAGGATGAAAAGAAAAGGACATGACTTTCCGTTCCGCTTATTCAATATGAAAAATATTTCGTAAATAAATAATAAAGAAATAAATGATAAACACAATTTATAACCACAATTTTAATAACTGATCGTGACTTTTCACCATTTTTATTTTTGAATTTATTTTTTAAATTATTTATTAAATAATAAAATGGTTATTATTTTATTAAGGATTTTTGAAAAGGTATTTTTTTTATTTATAAAATAAAAAAGTAAGCAAATTTGGATTAATGATATGATGATATAGTTATTTTAAAAAAAAAAAGTAGATTATATGTTGCAACAATTAAATTATCTGATGCAACAGGTTCACTATGGTTGCAACAAATGATATATATGTTGTCACAGATGATTTATCTGATGCAACCTATATCGAGTCAGTCACAACTCAATAAATGCAGTTCTTGGAAAGAACTAATTAATAATAATAATCTGAAAAGTCATGACTTATCACAATAATTCTTAATTTAATTAATTCATTACTTTTCACATTAATAAAAAATATAATTAATAAAAGGAGGTGAACAGTTAGATTATATGTTGCAACAAATATGTTATCTGATGCAACATATTTTATAGTTGTTGCAACAGATATATATCTGTTGTCACAGATGTGTTATCTGATGCAACAGATATAGAATCTGTTGCCACAACTTAATAAAAACGGTTCTTCGAAAGAACTAATTAATAATAATAATCTGAAAAGTCATGACTTATATCACAATATTTATTTTCTTAATTTAATCAAAAATGTAATTAATATATGGAGGTGAATAGTCGTGCCTTTTTGCCTCTCATTCAAATTCAATCCTCTATAAATAGGTCCGTCCTTACTCAAACGTTCATTCAAATACACTCTATTTATTTATTGCATCTCTTCTTTTATATTATACTCTAGAAGATAAGATTATGGTTGACCCAGTGTGGGACGTTGCTTTTCTGCAAGACGCCGTGAATGAACTTCGGAATCAAGTTTGTGATCTGCAATGGAAACTGGGAGGAGTTAGATCAAGAATGTTCCGCGAGATACGCAGGCTGAGGAGGGCCTTGCTACTTTCGGTTGAAGATTGACCGGCTGGCAATGATGATGCTGATAATAATAATAATAATTAGACTATTATTTTTCTTTTAGTCTATTATATGTATTTTTATTTGTTTTTTTTTTAATAAATAAATTATGTTTGATCTTTGACGTTTTAATCCATATTTAATTTTCATTTTGTCTATTATCTTCTCAACAAACATGTCAACGATTCAACGTAAAAAGGAATAATTTAAAATTCAGTAGCAATAGCAAGATTTATCTGTTGGGTTTGTGGTAGGGGTTGATTTGTGTTGTTTCAAACAGATTAATCATTCGTTGCAACAGATAATTAGTCTGGTGCAACAGATAAACATTCTAATGCAACAGATAATTAGTTTGGTGCAACAGATAAACATCCTGATACAACAGATAATACGTCTGATGCAACAGATAATACGATGATGCAACAGATAAAAAGTCTGATGCAACAAATAAATATTCTGATGCAACAGATTACTCATCTGATGTACCAGATGATTGATCTGTTTAAATTGTAGGCAGTTATGCTGGATTCATAATTGGGGTTCTATCCATTGTTGGAAAAATAGAAGTGTACCCAGATAACAAATACGAATAAAAATTATAATTTTACTTACCAAAGTCACCTATGAAGTAATGCCAAAGTGAAAAGTGATATAGTAAACAAAATTTGACCTAAGAAATTGGTCAGATCGCAGCAGTAGCACTGTACCAACAACAACAACAATAACAAAAAATGATCGACAAGAAGAAGATAAAGATGATAATGAAGTAGAAGATGATGATAATGAAGCAAAAGATGATAAATAAAGCAGCAGAAATAGAAAGAATTAACAACAAAAATCGCTAAGAGAGAGAAAACAACAATGGATGAGAAGAGAGAGAAAGACACCTTTTTTCCCTTCATTTCCCGTTATTTTAGGTATACATTGGATCAAAGTGTAAATTTAAAAATTTTTGAGTTATTTTCAAACTTCCCCAACTTTCTTAATACATAATAAAGTAATTGTCACCTCCAACTAATAATTAAGACTTATGTCATCTACACCTCATTTTAAAACTCTTTTGTCACCTGTGGCCCAAACCTCCCAATTACTTTTAGTTATCTTTTAGCTAACCAAGAAAGATGTTGATTTATATAGCCATTAGGTGCCTCTTCCGAAAAGAGGCAATGATTCATTTGGAAAGATATGTCCTCTAGAACAGTCATGTTTGTTCATCGAATCAGTGTGTCTTTTTACTAGACAGTCACAATCATCCGAAAAAATACCTCTTTTTTTGAATCAGTGTCATTTCGTCGAAGAGTTGTGTCTCTTCAACCAGCCGCAACCAACGTTACGTTAATGGAGGATCAAAAACTACAACTAAACTGTTGCATTTTTCCTTTGGTTCGGACTACGTTTTAAATAAATTTTATCTAACAAAAAATTAATCTCATCGATCGATCGTTTGCCAAATCCAAAGTAGAAGTCGAACCGAGTGGGCGACTACGACGACGGCGCAAGTCACCTTTTGATTCTTGACTCACTTACCATGTGGAGTAAGTGTTTCTTAATTTAAACACTTGAAAGTTTCCTTCTCCCACTGATGTGGAAGAATTTAGTGGACTTTTCAATTTATGAGTACACTTTCTATTTTTAGTGTTATCTCAATTTTTTTCTCCATTTCGTTCCCTCCATTTTTCATTCACACTTTGATACTTTGATCTTTGAACCCAACAAATCCGAATTTAGCGGTACCTTAAACGATAGAATTTTTCTTCAAATTCACTCAACGATTAGATGATCACACAAAGTATTTTGAAGACAAGAAGTGTTTTTAAATGCAAAAAAATTCATATTAAAACCTGTTGAAATGCGGGTTTATATAACTATTAGGTGCCCCTTATAAAAAAGAGTGTGTCTTTTTCAAACAGACCCGCAACCATCGTTTCTTCATTTCTTTGATTTTTAGGACTGTTCAAATAAATTTTGTCCAAAAAAATTAATCTCATCGATCATTTTTCGAATTCGAATCCATATTCGAGCCGAGTGAACAACGACGACGGAGCAAGGCACCTTGTGGTTCTTGCCTCACTTATCATGTGGATTAAGTGTTTCTTAATATAAACACTTGAAAGTTTCATTCTCCCACCAATGTGGGAGAATTAGTAAACTTTCCACTTTTGAGTACACTTTCCGTTTTTGAGTGTTTTCTCAATTTTTTTCTCCCTCCACCTGATTCCCTCTATTTTTCATTCACACTTTAATCTTAAACCCAACAATCCCCCACATGAATGGGAAATGGCTACTTTTTTCATAAAACTTTACAGACAATTATGTGATCATCAAGCAAAGACTTATTGCATCTAGATAAGTGAGTTTCCCTTTAAACTTCGTAGTGAACTACATTTACAGTAAACAAACTGAACAATGAAATCATTGAATACATAAAGTTGTAGGGTAGAAGAACATCTTCTGTTCCACTATTTCAAATCAATACCCCATGAATTTTTCGGGTTTCTCCGCTGGTGCCATTAACTGCAAAGCACTCGTACGACTCATTGTGGCAACATTAGTTGCTGCCACAGTTGTTGCAGTATCAAGAACATGACTGTCTGTTGTCATTTTCCTGTCACAAAAAGATAGTAAATTTTAGTATATGAAAATACTAATATAGCAACTTTAAACACCCCTTGTTTTCTTCAAACCACTAGTTATGTTCAAACGCAGTAGAAAGCTTAAAGCTTTAATATCTAGAAACCAAACAATACAGATTCTGAAGATTAATTATTTCCTTAAGATTGTTGTTTTGGGTATACAAGAATCTGTATTTCGGCAAAATAACTTCAACACGCATTCAAGAATAAATCATGAACACTTATGAAATGCAACAACACCTTCAACACAAGATCTAAATGACCTTTTAAAGAAGCGTATGTTTTTTCCAGAAAATTAGATGAAACAGAAAAGGCAAGTCCTCCGAATTTAGGAGTGTCCTTAAGGAAATAATACCCCTCAAGTACCTAAGGTTGTGGAAAAATGCTTAGAGAGTTGTGTCTCTTTGAGCAGCCGCTTGTGTTTTTTTTTTCTTTGGTTTTCCGAGCCGAGCAGAGCCGTGCGACGATGACGACGGCACGAGGCACCTTGTGTTTCTTGTCCCACTTACCATGTGGAGCAAGTGTTTATTAATATAAACGCTTGAAAGTTTCATTCTTCCACCAATGTGATAGAATTAGTAAAATTTCTACTTTTGAGTACACTTTCCATTTTTGAGTGTTTTACCTCAATTTTTTTCCCTCCACTTGATTCCCTCCATTTTTCATTCATACTTTAGTCTTGAACCCAACACCTTCCAGGTTTAGAGATGACAGTTATGTCATTGTGATAGGGGATGTTTCAGTTATAACCTTACAATTACTAGCATAAATAATGCTGAAATCATAGGTTTACGGAAGGTATTTTTGAACCAATTTCAATACGTTAAGAGTATTTCTAACCCTTTTCTCAATTTTTAGTTATGATTTAAAAAATTTGTACGTTGCAAGAATACTTTTGATCCATAAAGGTGGGTGGAGGGGTAGTTATTAACCAATTTCAATACTTTAAGGGTATTTTTAACCCAATAGGTTAATAGAAGATATTTTTGAACCAATTTCAATACTTAAAGGGTATTTATGATCTTTTTCCGTATACAATTTTGATGCATAATTTTCATAGATTTGTAAGTGGAAGAGCATGACATATGATCTTACTTCTCCATATTTGTTGTTTTTTCCCTTTGATAGCTAAGTGGAAGAGCATGGCATATGATCTTACTTCTCTATATTTGCCGGGTTTTTTTCCTTTGATAGCTAAGTGGAAGAGCATGGCATATGATCTCCATTCATGGCATGCCAACTATTGAGGGGCTATATTTGGCCTTTTTCATTATAAATGGAAGTAACTGAACTGATAGATTACTAAGCAGAGAATTAAATCATCATATCATCTATACTAAATAGCTTTCAACAGATCGATTACAATATTATGGCGGATTATCAGTTCAGGATAATACTATTGCTGCTAGTTCAATTTTTGTCCATTGGAGTTATGATGGGTCAAAAATCGTATAACCTAATGGCATATGTTCTTCAATGGAAACACACATTCTGCATGCACAAACATTGTAAACCGGGTCCTGGTGATATCTTCTCCATTCATGGCCTATGACCTGCCAATGCTACCGGACACAGCATGGAGTGTGCTTATCCTCAAATGGGAAAAAGCGACGTAGATAAACTAGTACGTGCATACTTAAAATAAAACACAATATAAATACTTGGCTAACATCTAAATGTATTCAATTATAATTGTAACTTTCCTTTTTTAATTAATATACTTAATTGTATGCGTAGATGAATAGTTCCAAGAAGTTGAAAACAGATCTGAAAGTTATTTGGCCCAACTTGGTAGCAGCTGGCAATGGCAAAGACAATGGACCGAGACTTCTGGAAGCATGAGTGGACAAAACATGGTTACTGTTCAAGTGCCGCTCTCCCAATTACGGATTACTTTAATGGAGTAGTAATGGTACATAACAATTTGATCGCAATAAACAACAAGAATAATTTGCGTGATTATTTGGCTGAGGGAGGAGTTACGCCAGCTAATAATTATACCAAGCAAGTTATCATCACAGCTGTTCAGCGTCTGGTTGGCGCAAATAATAATGTCTACGTCGCATGCAAAAAAGATTCTGGAGACATTTATCTCAAAGAGATCCACTTATGCTTGGACACTGCCCTGCGCAACTTCGTTTCTTGCCCTACTGCAAATCCAGATCAAAGAGAATGCGGGAACCACACCTCCAAAATTAGAATCTCAGTCTAGCTTTTAAGGTAGTTAAATGCTTTAAAAATCATTACTTAAGTTTCGATGGCTCTCTGTATTGAACGAACACATATATCCTTGATTATCAACTGTTTTACCTTGTTAATGTTATTATATCTGCTGCAACATAATTTTTATTTTATTTGATCAACTTCATTTTGTTATGAAATTGCACATAATTATATAGTGATTGCCAAACGCTATCAGATGAATTAAGACGGGACTTTCTGCCATACAACATTAGTAATAAATATAGAACTCACGTTCGAGGAATCAACGGGAGAACGAGTGTTAGCTCAGGTTTGGGCACCTATTAAGAATGGGAGTCGTTATGTTCTTACAACTTCAGGACGACCCGTTGTTTGATGTATATGTTTTCTGTGGATGGGGAGACTGATGGAGTTCTAGGACTTCCGGGCCGTGTGTACCGAAAAAAAGTTGTCAGAATGGACTCCAAAATGTGCAGTATTATTCCAGTAAAGAGTTCCCTCGTCTTTATCACGCCCTGCATTGCAATGTTCGAGGGACTTTGGCATTACCAGCATTTGAAACATGTGGTCAGTCTTGTGTTGGTGTGCTGGAGCTCATAATGATCTCTCAGAAAATCAACTATGCTCCTGAAGTTGATAAAGTATGCAAAGCACTCGAGGTTGGCTTTTATCATTTCTATTACATAGCTCTCTGACTAGTTGGTATATCTCTCACCGACACTCGATAACTTGTTTAATGCACCAATTCTGTGTCATCTAAATGCTACATTTATCAATTAATCTTATCATTCTCGCTAACGTCTGAGGTTATATTCGTCGATCAAAGTGGAGGCAAATTTTCTAAAGTTTCAGTAATTGCTGCCATATTGCCACCATCATTCTATTCTTCTTATGGAAGAAGAATATCTTGTCAAAAAAGTCATTAACATGAACAGCTGAATGTGGTGGTTTTTGAAACTGTTTTCTAGCTTTTCATTGATGTATATTGGTGCAAAAATCTTAACTGGACGATCAACAAGCCCCTGTCTGAGGTTTTTGGAGAGTCTGAATGAATAACCAATGACAGTTTTAATCAAGTGCATGATGTGATTTAGAACGAATATCTTGTGATCTTTAACTATCAACTATAAAGCTATGTTGGTATTTGTAGCTAGAAAATAGAACCCCGGACTGGGTGCGATGTTTCTGTCTTGTGATCTGTAACTATCAACTATAAAGCTATTTTGGTATTTGTAGCTAGAAAATAGAACCCCGGACTGGGTGGGATGTTTCT